>NC_042999.1:139986990-140229490 GCF_006345805.1 Octopus sinensis
CGTTAGCACACTGGGTGAAATGCTTAGCAGTATTTCGTCTGCTGCTACGTTCTGAGTTCAAATTCCACCGAGGTCGACTTTGCCTTTCATCCTTTCGGGGTCAATAAATTAAGTACCAGTTACGCACTGGGGTCGATATAATCGACTTAATGAGTTTGTCTGTCCCTGTTTGTCCTCTCTGTGTTTAGCCCCTTGTGGGTAGTAAAGAAATAGATATTTCGTCTGCCGCTACGTTCTCAGTTCAAATTCCGCCGAGGTCGACTTTGCCTTTGATCTTTTCGGGGTCGATTAAATACGTACCAGTTACGCACTGGGGTCGATATAATCCGTTTGTCCTTGTTTGTCCTCCGTGTTTAGCCCCTTGTGGGTAGTAAAGAAATAGGTATTTCGTCTGCCGTTACGTTCTGTGTTCAAATTCCGCCGTGGTTGACTTTGCCTTTCATCCTTTCGAGGTCGATAAATTTAGTACCAGTTACATACATACTGGGGTCGATGTACTCGACTTAATCCCTTTGTCTGTCCTTGTTTGTCCCCTCTATGTTTAACCCCTTGTGTGCAATAAAGAAATAAAATACATTCACCATCCACAACAACGGCTCTCATCAAAACTTTCCCCTCACCACCACCATCACCAGAGAGAGATAGACAGATGAAAAGGTGGATCGTCCACAGTATTTGACAATTTTATTTCGTCGACCTCAGAAAGCTGAACGGCAAAGATTTGAACTCAGAGCAGATTAC
The DNA here is from genome assembly GCF_006345805.1 of Octopus sinensis. Classification (NCBI taxonomy): domain Eukaryota; kingdom Metazoa; phylum Mollusca; class Cephalopoda; order Octopoda; family Octopodidae; genus Octopus; species Octopus sinensis. The sequence goes on from NC_042999.1 coordinate 139,987,732, forward strand.
CGGAACAGTTACTGCAAGGCATATATTACATGAAGCTTATACCCGACTGCTAATTCGCCGCCTATTACATTACTACTTGTTATCATCATTAGCACACGTAGCTTCACAGATTCCCATTTTGTGGAGCCTAAACTGAATTCTTTTGAATTGTAACTAATCCCCCTGCAGAGGAATAGTTGAATAAAAGGAAAACAGGGGCAAAGTTAAGAAGAAACGGAATTTACAGAAGCCAGAAATAACTTCCTTTATCTCATATACCATCCAGAATACAAACTATTGGTTGCTTAATATATTCCTAGTGGGCTACAAAAAAAGGCATGAACGTCATACATTCTCATTTCTCTACCTCACATAAGTTTGAAAACTTATGTTTATGTAACAAAGTAAGATATTTTTAATAGAACTAATTAAAACAGAATTCTTATACGTAATGTTTAGAATTGTGAAAACAAAATACATTATTATAGAATGAATTTAAACATGGAGTTGAAAATATAATCAGAGAAAGGAAAAGAAATGAAGTTTTATTTTTTTCTCTATTTATAACCAAATTATATCTGTTTATCCAATGTTTTCCATTAACTTTCGAAATAAGAAATTATCTTTAATTTATTTAGAAAAGTGAACAGTTGAGTTATGTGATTGCTGGAAGGAGATAAGCTATAGGTAATTATAATTTAGAAAAACTGTAAATTTGTAGAAATCACCACATACAACTTAATTCGAGCTGATGAGCGGAAAAGTTTTCTTTTAGGAGAATGTAAGGAATTTTTCTTTTTCCTTTCTTTTGGCTATTGATGTCCAAGACTACATAGGAGTAGCTAGATGTGCCACCCGGAGCAGCGCTTCAGTTTGTCTTTCCCTCATCCACCAACCCCAAGCCTATCAGGGCTTATAAAACTAAAACTCAAAATTATCGAGCCCCATCCATAAAATTGTCGCCGGGGTTGACCGGGATCTTTTCGGTTTGAACGGCAGTTTTTTCTAGCGGTGTCATTTGAAATTGTCACCCATAATTAAGACCCTAGTATCGATCTATTGCATTTCAGTCTGTTTTAGGATTAGGGTTAGTTAGGGTTAGGGGTGGGGGAAGGGTATCTTTTTTTCTTCACAAATGTAAATAAACCCAATCTGTTTCTTAAACGAGGGACATATTCATACGGCACAAAATGTTTTTTTTACCTCAATGGACGTCATTGATTGGTTGAAATTGAAGAAAAATCAACAACAAATATCTTACAAACTATAGAATTTTCTCAATAAAGCCAAGAGAAAAATATGTTTTAAAAAACACATTCTACCAGTATACGAAGTTTAAAATTTTTTAGTTACCTAGAAATTATGTTAAAAACTGCCGTTCAAACCAAAAAGATCCGTGGACCGTACCCATCCACAGCTACCTTACTGTATGACCGTCGTGTCATATCTTTTCTTCTTCTTCAAGACTAACGTACATTATCCAATGTGTCATTTTTTTCACAGTTGTGACTGTTATTTCTAGCAGTTCGAGCGACTGCATACAAGCTTCATCGTTGCTCGTCTTGCATTTGGTAGAATGATTCAATGTTAAACATACATTTTTTTTACCTTTTCAAATTTAGTCCAAGGCAACAGAGGCGTAACTAGAGGGTGTGCTACCCGGAGTAGTGCTTCAGTTTGTCTTTCCTTCATCCACCAACCCCTATCAGGACTTATAAAACCGACTCAAAATTGTCGACCCTTATCCCTAAAAGTAGAATGATTAAGTGTTAAACATACATTGTTTTTTTTTTGTTTTTTTACCTTTTCAAATTCAGTACTTGATGCAAGTTGGCATTCTAAAACTGGTTGGTAGAGCTGTTAACAGACGAAAATATTCCAGTTAAACTTGTTTAATTTAAAAGTTAAAGCGGCGAATTGGGAGAATAGTTAGAACGTTGCTATACTGCTGAGCGTTTCTTCTTCCGACTCTCTGTATTCTGAATTTAAATCTCACCGAGGTCAGCTTTGTCTTTCATCATTTGTTTTTGGCGGGGTGAGACAGAGGAGTGTTGCGACCAAATCTTCTCGTTTTATCTCGCTCTCTTTCTCGATTATATTTGTAATTCAAATTTCCAGCCTTGTCACATTGTGTCGCTCTGATTCGGTCTGAGAATTGTGTCTGTGCAATATTTAGTCGCTAACCTGTTGATTTCAAGAGTAGGATAATAAAAATCATGTTTTGTCGGTGTGAGAGACAACCAACTCTTTGCTGTTTATTAATGTTCTTTAACCCTATGTCAGTTTTCCTGTAGGTCTGTAGTTAAAGACGTCCTTGACATTTTTCTTGTGTGTGTGCATATGTATGTGCGTGTGGGTAAACTTTTCGTTTAGCGAATGTGCGTGTCGCGTCAGTTCAAAAGTGGGAATGCTTTGTTACTGTTTTTATGTGTGTGGGGCGTGTGTATATGTGATTGTGGACATGTGTCCGTGCAGGAACCTCGAAATAGAGAATCAATGAAATGTTTTACAAATTTTCACTACACTTCTATTCAGTTGTAGTTGGAGAATACGAATCAATCTGCTCTGTTCGTTTTGAGAGAACACAAGCATTTCTAGGTCTTTTAATGCAGATCTGTTGTTACGTAACCCTGTGCATCTACATATGTAACAAAATGTCTGTGTGCGTGTCCTTTATACAAATCCTGTTTTTATTGGAATGTTCCACCAGTTTTCTTTATTTTTAAATATGTGGATACTTTCCGATTCTGGTGTACCTTTCGTATGGCCGTCAGAACAAGCTTTCCGTGTATACATCGTAGACTGTTTTAACGACAATGGTATGTCCCATAGAACGATTACTGTCCTGTGGACATTTTTGATACCATCTCATCATATGTGTGATGTCTTTCACTCTAGTATAGTACGGTCAACATTTCTATCACAACATGGATATCTAGAAGCATCCTTATCTCTTTTGTTGAATAGGTATTTACTAGTTATGTTGGTCAGCAAAGGTGTAACCTTCTAATGAGATGTGGTGTAGTTATCGCAAGTCCAGGAGAGACTTCTATTCCTGTTGATGTTGTTGGTATTCTCTAGCTTGCGAGGTATGTGCCTATACGCAACTTTCTGTTGTTATGATGATAAGTATCTGTCCTCTAAGTTTCTGTTTTAAGCAGATCAGTCCAGCCACCCTTGGTTCACATGGAACAGTTGTACACTCAGAGCGTCTGTTCAGGAGTTCGCCAAATTCCATGCTATTTTGTCTTCGCTCTTGAATATATTTATATGTGTTTTCATCATCATCATCATCATCATCATCATCATCATCATCATCATCATCATCATTAAACGTCCGTTGTCCATGCTGGCATGGCTTGGACGGTTTGATCAGGATTGGCAAGTTGGAAGGCTGCACCAGACTCCAGTCTGTTTTGGCATGGTTTCTACAGCCGGATGCCCTTCCTAACGTCAACCACTCTGAGAGTGTAATGGGTGCTTTTACGTACCACCGGCACGGGTACCATTTGCGTGACACCAGTATCTGTCACAACTGCAGTTTTACTTGGCTTCGTGAGTCGTCTTCTCAAGCACGGCATAATGCCAAATGGATTCGGTCCTTGTCTCCGTAGGCATACACACTATTCCATAGAATCTCTAGGACTACATTATTCAATGCTCTTTTTATCCTGATAGATCGTAATTTGAGGGGGAATTTGTCTGCTATCGCTTGTAAGATGAGCAGCCACGTAGAGTGAGTTGCGTGCTCATTTCTTTCTTTACTGTTTTGTAGGTATTGCGTTAGTGATATGATGCAGCACTCAAAGGCCATCTGGACTGATCTTATGCCTCTACCTCCATCCCTCCGTTTAACATAGATCCTTTCAGTGTCGTAGATTATATGGAAGTTTCTAGTCATTGTTAGTATTTTCCTAGTCATGATCCCAAATGTTAGTACTAGCACTGGTATTGTGAAAGCATTGTGAGATATGGTTTTATTGAATGCTGACTACTCTAACTGACATACCTTCCGATGTCTGCAGAAGTATTCTTCTGTCGTTATAGTTTTACTCACAACACCAACATATGCAATATTCTAGTCGTTTTCGAGGTATTTGCAATATTCATCACTAGAGATAGGAACGACAGAGATATCATTGTTCCTTGCCTAATGTTTCGACAACCGTACTTACTAAGTTTGTATGTATGTATGTGTGTGTGTGTGTGTGTGTGTGTGTGTATTTGTATGTGTATGTGCGTGCTTTATGTACATGTGTTTGTATGTATTTATATGTTTTCATCATCATCATCATCGTCATCATTATCATCACTATTAACCGTCCGTTGTCCATGCTGGCATGGGTTGGATGGTTTGACCAGGGCTGGCAAGCTGGAAGGCTGCACCAGATTCCAGTCTGTTTTGGCATGGTTCCTACGGCTTGAGGTCTTTCCTAACGCCCACCACGCCGAAAGTGGAATGGGTGCTTTCACATACCACCAGCACGGGTGCCACCTGTCACAACTGCAGTTTTACTTGGCTTGACGAATTTTCTCAAACACAGCATAATACCAAATCGACTCGGTCATTGCCTCTATGAGGCCTAGTGCTCAAAGCATAGCATAATGTCAAATGGTCTCGGTCCTTGTCTCCATGGGCATGCATACTATTCCATAGATACTCTAGGACTTCATTATTCAATGCTCTTTTTATTCTGATAGGGCGTAACTTGAGGGGAAATTTGTCTGCTGTCACTTGTAAGTTGAGCAGCCATGTAGACTGAGGTGTAGTGAATGCCCTACATAAATTCTTAACATATTGAAAATTTCCTATGTTGTCAGACAGAAAACAAATACTTTACAGCAGTTGTAAGTGACTTGTACAAAAAAAAAAAAAGAAAAAAAGAGCAGGAAACAATTCTGAATCAGATTTGCATGCTAGGGAAAGGAAAATCTGATGTTTGTTTTCTGGCAGAGGACAACCATAGAGATACGTTTCAGACTTTTTATTGACCTTATCAGCATTGTTCAAGTCCTGCCTTGCATGCTGATCAGTTTTTTACATTTTTTTTTTTTACATATGTAAAAAAAAGGTTGTGTACATTTTCAGCCAAATGTTAATTTGCACAATTAACAATAAAAGAAAGTTAGAAACAAAAAACAAAACAAGACAAAACAAACAAAACAAAACAAAAAAAATTCAAAGAGGTCAATCGCCTGAGTTTTTAATGCTAGAAGTCAATTGTAAGTGAAAAACAAAGCTGCATTTGAATGTTTTCATGCACTGTATGACAGTAAAGGACTGAAGATGCCACAACACAAGCAAACATGAGCATGACAGAAAATGTAAATTACATTAATGTAAATGATGTTATTTCAATTGAGTTTTGGTACAAATTTACTTTTGTAGCTCTCTCTCTCACACGCACGCACACACACACACTAAAAAGCAAACTGAAAACAAAGCCAAAAAATATCTATCAACTTCAGAAAATAAGCATAAATACTATTTAAAAGCAATTACTGCCCTCAACCACTTGATAAGATTGACTGATATTCCAGTGTGAAAACAGATGTCCAGGCTATATAATACTGGACATGCATCCTTCTAGCATGCTACTATATTGAAGACAGCTTAAATCAGATGCATCCTTGTTTGACTGGCTTTGATTTGTTGTGTAATTTTTTCAAGTAATTTTATTAAACTGGAGAGCCTCAACTGATTTTTCTAAGGTATTCAGAAACAAATATTTTCAAAACTTTGAATTAAAAACAGAAATTTGAAAGATGTAAGAACAAAATGTTAAAACTAGTTTCTTACATTAGAATATAAACTGAAATTTAAAGGGTGATAATGGGAAAATAGTTAATTGAATCAGCCTCAGTACATGATAAGTATTTATTTAATTAAAATCAATGAGACAAAAGGCAAAGTTTGCTCTGATATAAATTTAATTCAATGCATAAAGAGATGAAACTAAACACTGAGACAGTTTAATGCTCAGCAAGAGAACATGCTTAGAACTGTTTTCTTTTACATTAAGAAAAACTTATTTGGGCTGTTGCTGTATTAATTTAAGCAAAGAGAATTTAGACATTCTCATTAGAAAAAAGTTTATATTAAGATTACAAGCAATTGCTAATTAGTAATTTTCGAAATTTATTTCTTTATTGCCCACAGGAGGTTAAACATAGAGGGAACAAATAAAGGGATTAAGTTGATTACATCTATCCCAGTGCATAACTAGTACTTATTTAATTGACCCCGAAAAGATGAAAGGCGAAGTCAACCTTGATGGAATTTGAACTCTGAATGTAATGGCAGACGAAATACCACTAAGCATTTCACCCAGTGTGCTAATGATTCTGCCAGCTTGCCGCCTTCCAATAATTTTAGAAATTAGTTTCAGCTATTAGGAGGTAATTAAAAGTTAATTTTAGCTGTCATGAAAATCCCTCCTATAGATTGTTAATGGAGTTAAATTGCACATTAAATGTTACATATCAAGTGTAACTTGATTTCATTGGACATTGAGGCTTTTTCCAGATGATAATGATGATTCCCCCGCCTTACTCCTCCTCCTTCCTCTTCATTTTTCTTCTTCTTCTTCTTCTTCTTCTTTTTTCAATATAGTAAGTACTACTGTTGTACTAGGGATCATTGAAAAACCACTATACGCTAAGTCACCTACAATTGTAAATTCATTTGTAGACTCATTTTTTGTGGGCTAAGTATATCTTGGACATGGACTCATCATAGTGCTAGTAATAGAAGACAAACCACTGACCACTCAGATTACTCCCTTGTTAGCTTTGTTCTTCCACAGTTTCTGGTAGTGGTCACATCAAAGGCAGGCAAATTGAACTTGATGGGAGCCTGACAATTGTTGTTTCTCTTTTAGTTCATTGTTCTGGAATATTAACTGATATATACTGCAGATACTTATGTATAAATGTGTTCATATGTTGTCTTGGTTGAATGAGAGAGATAAGCATTTTTAGGATATTGTTCTTTAGAAGTTAAAATATGCCACATACAGTGTTGATATTTAGGGGCTGAAGTTTGAGGTTTTCCTGTGGTGCACTGCACATGTCAAGGTGGCCTTTAATATTTAATATGGGGTTTCTAAATGTGATCTATGAACAGGCTGTGAGATCATATAATGTGCTGTTTTGTAGTTTATTATGGTTTATTGAGGAGAGATCGTGGGTCCAGTCAAGGTTGGCATACTCCATGATGGATCTAATTTATTGTTTGTATATCATTGTTGTAGCTTCTTTCTGTTGGCTAAATATGATGTCTGAGGTTGATCTTAGTATATTTGTGTGCCATTTTGCTTTCTTTGCTATGTCTTCTATGCATGCTCTGAATGTTATGGGGTGTTGTATGAACTTTAGTATTTTTGTCTCTGTATGTGTATGTGTGGAATGTATACAAATATGAGGATTGGCTGTCACAGGAGCTTCTACTCTCCCTATTATATAAAGCAGCTAAATCTCAGCCTCCTATCTAAAAAATGAGGGTGATAGCAATTGCTTGTAGTGATGATGAGGAAGGGGGTTGAGTAGTAGTAATGGTGTTGATGTGATGGTTGGATGTTCAGGTGAGTGTTATGGTTGGGTTGATAATGATGCCAGTATTGATAAAGTTGTGGTAGTGTTTGTGATATTTTGGGGGATAATTGTGTTGGTTGTTGTTTAGCCTAGATCAGCTCTGATCAAGATTTCTAAAGCATTTAGTCGAATCAATTGCTGCTACTGTTGTTGTCTAGCCCCAGGCCAAACCTTATCCACCTGAACTATGATCAAAGACAGTCTTGCCGTAGCCTTTCTGCCTTTTTAGCATATTTAGAACTAAATCATCTAATCTGACCTTTCTTTATTTAAGACTGTAGGGTTAGATTTAAGGGAGATTTGGCTGTAATTTTTAACCACTGAGTAATCAAATAGAGGCTATTTTGTCGAACAACTAGATGTGATCCACAGATCTATTGTTAATCCATTATGTGATTCACAGTTTTAGCATCATCAGCTGGATCTACGGACCCAGATAATAAGAGTTAAGTTGATTAACATTGTAATTATTTAGTTCTAGGTCAGCACTGGAAACATTCCAACCATGACAACTAGCATTTTTGTTGTTGGGCATAGTGTATCTAGAACTATTTAGAGTGTGGATTCAAAGAAAGATTTGGCTTCTGTTCCCAACAGATATAGTGATTCTAGAGATGCTCACTTGTCAGCTTGTTCAGTTTATAGTTATTGTGCTCAAGGTCAGATTTGATTGAGAAAACCTATGATCAAGGAAAGATACTCCAGTTGTGACCATCACATCTAGTATTCAGACAATATAACTAGGACTTTATTATCTAATGTTTCTTTCCTTCCATTTATAAGGTAAAGAGATTTAGTTACTATCTCTAGTAGGTTGATTGACCACATCAGATGCCCTCTTGTTAGGATAAATGTTCTGATTTGATATTGTTTTCTTCATTGATATTTTGTGGCTTGCTATCCAATGAATATGAATGTAAAATGTGTAGCTTTTATTTGAAAGTTTATTGAAGGAGATTTAGCTTTTATATAGAAAATATTAGTGATGATGGTAATGATGATGATGATGGTGATGACAATGATTTGTTGTTGTTGCTGTTGTTGTTTAATCCCAGATTGAGTGGACTTAAGATCAAAAGCATTCCAGTTACAACAAACCTGTTTTACAATTTTATTTTTTGAGTAATGATGGTTGCTTTTGATAAAATTCTATGGAGAAGGCAACTAAAGACTCTACCCCAATGACCTGCCCAAAAATAGTGGGCAGCAAACATGGATGGCCATAGTGTATCTATTGTCTAAGATAGATATGTGTTATTTGAAGAAGATTTGCCTATGGTTCCTTGCAGGAATCACGTTGGCTTGTATTATTGCTAATAATTGTCAGATATGCTATTTCTAAAATTTCAGATTGAAAATAATATTCGGTTTCTATTTTAAAGACAGTTGAGAGATTCTTGGGGTAAATTTAAATACTATATAGAATCAGCGAAGAGTTTATGAAGAAGTTCCCTTGCGAGCTTGTATGGACCTCTTTTTAAAATTAACGAACATTTTATTTACTAAATTCACCTTGTTGAGCAATTGAATAGAAGCTCTCACATTGGGTCATGGTGAGTGACCGTGACTGTAGATGTATGTGATGATAATGATGATGATAGCTCCAAAGTCCATTCACCCCTTCCTATGTTAAACTTGTTATCTATACATGCTGATGTTTACATCATATTGGTGTTGTTTCAGGAGTGGTCCTTTATCATTAATAAAATGCATGCATCTATGTCTCATTGTCACCGTTGTCGTCATCGACACTGTCTCCGCCATTGTTGCTATCACCACCGTCGTTGTTGTCATCATCGTCGCCATCACCGTTGTCGTTGTCATTTTCTGTCTGCTTTCCATGCAAGCATGGATTGGATGGGTTGTCATGATCTGAGTCAGTTCTTATTCAAAAGGCCATATCATTCTTGTATGTTTCATTTTGGTTTGTTTTCTATGGCTGGATGCCTGTTCAATTATCAAACATTTTACAGACTGTACTGAGTGTATTTTGTCATAGCGCTAGCACCAGAAAGGTTATCATGTTTTCAACAAGATTAAATGGTCTTCTTGACCCTGTGTTATCTCTGCTTGCTTGACCTGTCCTCTTTTTGTATCACACCAGTACTAGAGAGGTGGCCTTCTACCCCTGTAAGTTCCCACTCCACGATGATGTATTTGGTAGAAGGGCCAGGATGGATGAGTTGTGGGGTGAGAGTATGATGTTTAGAAACAGAGTGATGGAGGTGAGAGGGAAGTAGAAGAAGAAAGCAAATGGTAGATAATAATAGATGTGGACTCTGGTAAGACTGAGTGATGAAAGAGTGTATCGCGTACAAATAGAGACAGTGCAACTCCTTACATAGGCTTTGTGATTAGGAGATTGAGCAATAAAAATGGTGGGAGATTGGGTACAGATAGATTCATTCCAACGATATACCTCGTTAAAGTGAATAAGATAGATAGATAGATAGAGAGAGAGAGAGAGAGAGAGAGAGAGAGAGAGAGAGAGAGTCCTTCGTCTACAAGTTCCATCTATTTTGAGAACCTTGCTTTTCTTTAGTAGCATTCAAGTATGCACACACGTGGTCTGATCAATAAGTATCCTGACTGTTGCTATAGTAACGAAGCTAAAGCAAGCAGAGTGAAGCCGCTTGGTACAGATTGACCTTGAACTCTGCTGTGCATGCGCACTAAGTTTTAACGTTCTAGCTCATTTCCGCTGTTTACAGCAGTGCTTGAAAGGAAGGTGTTTAGCGTGTGATCGTTGCATTAATCATGACAGAGAAAGTTGAGCAGAGAATCTGCCTCAAATTTTGCCAAAAGCTTGGTGATACCTGCTCAGAGGCCTGCGCAAAGTTTTCAAAAAGTTTTCATCGTTCTCGATACAATCAAGGGGATCTTGTGCAACTGAAACCCGAGTGTCTTTTTCGTCAGCTGAAAGCAGTTTTGGCACAAACTTGGCAGACACGCGCCTCATACCCAAATCTTCAGTGATAATGGACTGAACTGAACCATAACTAATCTGCACATCCTCTGATAACTCACGGATGGTGGTTCGAAGATTTCCTCTCGCAGCTGCACGCACATCTACGATGTTTTTCTCAGTTCTGCTGGTTGTGGGTCACCGAGAACGTTCGTCAATATCGACATTCTTTTGGCCATCTTGGAAACGTCTGAGCCACTCGTACACGTATGTGGCCCATACACTCCTCTCCATACACTTTCTGTAACTTTGCATAGGCCTCTGAGCAAGTATCGCCATGGCAACTTTCTCTGTCATGGTCAATGCGACAATCACACGCTACACACATTCCTACTAAGCACTGCTGTAAACATCGGAAGTGAGCTAAAGCATTAAAACTTAGTGTGCATGCACAGCAAAGTTCAAGGTCAATCTATGCTAAGCAGCTCCACTCTGCTTGCTTTAGCTTCGTTACTATGGCAACAGTCCGAGTATTTATTGATCAGACCACGTGTATGCAAATATACGAGTATGTAAGGATACCCATTTGCAATTCTGTCAGTATGCTGCCAAGATATTTGGAAGAAGCTACGTTATTTTAGGAACTACGCGAATCTACCAGGTTAACGCTGATAAAAAATAACATTTTTATCAAGATTTATTGTGAGATCTACGTAACACGTTGCATATCAATGAAATTTTATCCATGAGAGTTTAAAGATCTGTTTCAGCAAGTGCGACGATATCACATTCATCAGCTTACAAAGAAGTCTTTTATCAGAGGTATAGACGTGTATAATTTGAAATTAAGTTGTTTGAAGTTGTGCAGTAGTGTATATAAATTCACTTAGATCAATCTTTGAAAGTGAAAGGTAAAATTATGTGTTGGAACAAACTGAGTTGGAACATAAGTCTATCATATGGTAGTTTAGTATAATATAGGACTAATGTTGACTAAACGGCAAAACCACTTCAGGCTACCTTCTCTGTTATCATCTCTTCCAGGTCAAAATTAATTTAAGCATCAGTTTGTTTGCTTGTTTATTTGTTTGTTTGTTTGTTTGTTTGTTTGGGGGGTGTCTTTTTTGTAGCATTTTGATATTTTTCATCCTCACAAGTAAAACAGGTCTTAGGTAAGGCAGCAGTGTCCCTCCTGTACTTAATTTCAAATTATACATGTCTATACCTCTGACAAAAGACTTCTTTGTACGCTGATGAGTGTGATATCGTCGCACTTGCTGAAATAGATCTTTAAACTCTCATGGATAAAATTTCATTGATATGTAACGTGTTAGGTAGGTTTCACAATAAATCTTGATAAAAATGTTGTTTTTTTTTATTAGCGTTATCCTGGCAGATTCGCGTAGTTCCTAAAATAACGAAGCTTCTTTCAAATATCTTGGCAGCATACTGAACAGGAATGCCAGTCTTGATGACAGATTTGCAAAGAATTCAGATGGCATGGATATCTTTTAGAGAATTATAATCGTCACAATTATCTCAATGGCATATAAAAATGACACTAAAATATCTACTTTAAAAACATTACTTTTTGTTTTTGTTTTATGGGTATGAAACATTCGTATTACATTCAAAGCATGTTAAAAAGTTTTCAGGAAAAAGTGTCTTCAACAAATTTTGAATATATATGCTGGAGAAATATATAATGATGTTGATGTAGAGTTAGCAAATGTTGTAAGCATAGTAGCTCTCTTGCGGCGCAGTAGATTGAGGAGGGCAGGTCCTATAGTTCGCATACAAATGAAAAAAATTTCCAAGTGTCTACTCTATAGAGAAATTACAAACCATAATTAAGACACAAAGACTGCCTTATATTAGATCTAAAAATGGTAATATTCATATGAAAAGTTGGGAAACAAATGTAATCGATAGAAAATCTTGGGGTAAAATATACTCCAAATATTTGACGAGAAACACGCAAAACGAAATGCAGAGGAAAGAAGCACCATATATATCAATAATCACTTCAGATGTTCAACTTGGAAGCAACTCTGGTCTTGTAAGCTACATAAGGTTACATGATCGAATGCAAGCTAATAATAAATCTTTGCTTCATGAAAGAACATTTGTTTGCTAACCATGTAATAAATATCCTCTTTCTGTTGACCTGAATAGACAGTTGTTTGTACACAATGCCAAATACCCTAATTCTGCATCGCATATAACTGAGTACAGACATTCATATGATGTGGTAAGACTTGCTGATCATCAACTGGGCTAAAATACTCATGTATGTATGTATGTATGTATGTATGTATGTATGTATGTATGTATGTATGTATGTATGTATGTATGTGTGTGTGTGTGTGTGTGGTGTGTGTGTGTGTGTGTGTGTGTGTGTATGTATGTATGTATGTATCCTGGGTATGACCTTACACTACATCAGATAGTGCGGCTCTGATTGGGGAGTTTACTCTGATTCAGAATAGTAGTATCTGTTGGGGTCCCAGTTATTGGTTAATTAGCAAATGTGATGGGAATCCATCTGAATGCGGGATGCAGCAATACTCTTGGTGAATGTCAGGGTGCACAGTAAAACCACCGGGAGTGAGGGACTCCTAGCTATTGTCATAGCATCCTTCTAGGAGAGGGACACTTTGATGTAAAATCTGCGGTTTCACATAATTACTGGTCGTTTCGCTTCGGCCTGTACTAATCACTGAGACACAGAGAATGACATTTGTGTTGTACAAGCATTTATCACTATAATCCAGTGACGTACATGTCTCTTTATGGTAACCTCATTTGCCATTCCATCCACTGAAAGTCCTATGGTGATAGAAAAGTTATGTGTGCAAACCTAACCAACTGGGAGCGCACAGTATGTTACAACTTTCGTCTTTCCTTTATGCTTTCTAAGAAGCTAAACCAGGAGATTACTAATAGTAATAATGGAGGGGAAAGCTGGTAATAATCCATCAAATAAGGATTACAATAACAGGGAAGAAAGTAATCAAACCCGTCCAAATAATTCTAACATAAATAATAATATAGACGATAACAAAAATAATGTAAGTAATGGAAATGATGAAAATTTCAATAATACTAGGAACAACAACAATGATAACAATGTAGGAAATATCAACAGCGTTAATAATAACCATAGCAACAATAAAGAGAAAATTAGAAACAGGAGAAAGACTAGTTGCTACTGGATATGAATACCTTTGTACGAACGTGATATACAAATATACAATTAGAACGGAAGCAGAGCTCACAGCCAGTTCCTGTGACAGACAACACCAGCAGCATTCAGGACCTCCATCTCCGTCGCCTTCATCTTAACGACGCCAACATCTCTACGTACACAGCAACATTTGCTCGGGTTTAATTCCTCGCTGTTTGTGAATACTTCCCCATGGTTAACAGCAAGAACTACCTGCGAGATCTTCCTGTATCAAGTGACCGGCAGTGGCATTGTAGCCACAACTACTTACACGACACGTGCTTCGACCGGCTCTGCTTTTTCGCCACAACTTCTTGTTACAGTGTTTCACCTATTGTGTACCTCACTACGAACTGGTATTTATCTTCATTGTGTCTGAACTTCTAGCGTCCTGTTATAGACTCTTTCTATGGTCTGTATTTTATCTCACATGCAAACATCCTTGTTTGTACACACATACACATTATGTAAACATGACGGCCTGTCTATTATTATTATTATTATTATTATTATTATTATTATTATTATTATTATTATTATTATTATTATTATTATATATGTACTTATGCCGCACACAAAGACACACATGAATAAAACTCTTCTCTTAAACCTTCTATCGGTGTGTGTCTTCCTTTTCCTTCTGGCACTTGCACTCATTTATCCATTTTTTGCTTTTATTGTAAGCGACCGTGCGGTGTATTAAAGGGGCCATTCATTCGTCACCTCTCCTTCGCACGGTCGTTCTACAAAAGCATTCACATGAGTCACTGCACCTCCCTCACGGGCCTTGTCTGGAAACTTACAGAAGGAAAAGTACGCTACAGCATGTCATGGACAGTGATAAAAAAAATCCGTATCTGTACACTACATACTCAGGATCTTGTAATTTCTGTTCTGAGGAGACACTATACATTTTGATATGTACAGATAAACTTGTAAATAGGCACTCCGAAATAGTTACTAGATTCAACCATAAGCTAAAATACTCATTTTTGCGGTTTGGTAAAAACAATATTTAAAACTCCATCTGTTTATTTTATTATAGTGTATTTATTTGTTTTATTTCTACTTAATCCTTTTGATGAGAAATGTTCTAATGGCTACTGTGTACATGTAATTGTATGTATCCATGTGGAGCAAGGTTGTAGAAGTACTTGTTGCCAAGTATCAATATGGGTATTAATATCAAACTAGCTTGACCCGTGAAAACTTCACGGAAACATAAAAAATGTAAGCATCTGTAAATAGTGTACTGGTGCTATGATAAATGTTTGTATATTATGACCGTCTGTCTTTACGTTCTGAGTTCAAATTTGTGAGTTAATTTTATCCTCGTGTAGTAATGAAAAGTGAAATTCACATCAAATATTTGCTGTGTTTATGTATCTATGTATGGACTTTTCTTTGGATTTATGTATCTACTGTCTCTCTCACTTTCTCTCTTTCTCTTTCACGTCCTTTGGGTAGCTCTTCTTACCCGTTTTGATTTAGCAATGTGTATATGTATCTATGTATCTACTTCTCTTGCGATGTGATAAACATTTAAAAACACAAAACGAACGCCGTCACCACTCACTGTCTCTTTCACTCTTTCACTCTCTCTCTCTCTTTCTCTCTCACTCTCTCTCTCTCTCTCTCTCTCTTCTCTCTCTCTCTCTCTCTCTTACTTCCTCTCTGGCCTCCTCTTTCTCTTTGCCACTTCTTTGAAGTGTGACACACACATCAGGTACGTACAAAACAAAAAGATAGCGTATTGATATTATTGATGACAGGCGAGGAAAAGTGTTTATAACTCTACTACATAGATTACTTATACTTTTTGTCAAATGTCAATGTGTGTGAATAGATAAGTATAGTTTTATAAAAGTATCTGGAACAATGTAAACAAATTCTAGTCATTCAAGGTTGTAGTGAATTTCTGTCAACATATATTAATATCAACATAATATAAATAATAAGGCAGTGAGCTAGCAGGATGAAAAGTAAAGTCGGAAGAAATGTCGCTGGGCATTTTGTCCGGCTCGGTGACACGTGTTTTAATCCATATCAGAGTGCACTCTTACAACTGCTTTAGTGTGCTGTCGCATTGTTGGACGAATGATGGATTGTTATAGGGGTAATGCAAACAAGATTTATCATCAGTAAAATAGAGGGAACCTGTGATGGTTAAGCCACACAGATGAGAGAGCGTGTAGGATTGAGATGCATGTAAATGTACTGAATTTGTAGATCAATTTAACCTAAATCAGCAGAAGGAGAAAAAAAAAGAGGTCAAATTGTTAAAATGATGATGATAGGGGAGTAGTAATAGTAGTAGTCGTAATAGTGATGATGGTAGTTGGTGGTGACAATGAAGGTGGTGGTGACGATTATAATGTAACTTCTGTTAATACAATAAAAAAAAAACCTTTAAAAAAGAAACAGTTTAAAATAAGATAAGAAAAAAATGCAAAGTGAAAACAACAAACCACCGAGAAGTGCTTTCAACAGTTATTCGTAATTATATTATCTATTATCTGCAATTGATATTACCTCTGCGCAAAGTAGCTGGATTTAGTTTCAAGTTAAGACTGATAGTTTTGAAGCACGTACACTCACTAACTTATATTCACACAGTATGGAATTTGGACTTAAATCTTGTTGTATTTTCAAAAGAGTAAGTCAAAGTTTAAGATTATAATTATACTTTCCATCTAAACTGATTAGTAGGGAGTAACAATCTCTTAGTCACGTGGGAAGTTGTGTGAAGGATAGGTCATATTGTCGATGTGGAACTGATGGTAGAATCGGTGAGGTTCAAGACGACCATTTAAGGAAGGGGTCAACTGTTAGTACTCTTAATAGTTAAGTGGGCGCTTACAGATTTTATTCTTTATGTTTGGTCATGCTAGGGCACCGCGTTGAAAGGGTTGGTCGATCAAAATGACCTCAGGGCATTTTTTGCAAGCTTAGAACTTATTCTATCGGCTTTTTTTTTTTGCCGAACTGCTTGCTGACAAAATGTTAGCTATGCAGATGAATCAAAAATCTCTCAGAGGATACAGAGCTCAGGAGATGTTGTGCACCTGCAGCGCGAGTTGGACGCAATACACAAGTGGGCTGAGGGCAATAACATGCAGTTTAATGCTGCAAAATTCCAAGCCCTGCGCTACCAGCACACAAAGCTAGATGAAATGCAGACATGATATACTGGCCCAGGAGGGACTGCAATACCTGAATCAAAATCAGTGCGCGACCTGGGCACTGACTTGAGTAATGGTGCATCTTTTTAGGTGCATATTACTAAGTCGGCAATAAAATGCCGGTGGCTGGCCGGATGGATCCTTAGAACGTTCAGAAGGAGAAAACAGGACACCATGATGGTCCCCTGGAAGACATTTGTCCTCAGCCACTTAGACTACTGCTCCCAACTATGATCACCTCACAGCGTAAAATTAACGGCGAAACTCGAAGCAATCCAGCAAAGCTACACAAAGAAGATCGTCTCAGTGCGACATATCACCTACTGGGAAAGGCTGAAAAAGTTAAGACTACTGTCTTGAACGAAGGCAGGAAAGATATACAGTGATATACATCTGGAAAATCTTGGAAGGACTTTTACCTAACTTTGGCATTGAAAGTTACACAAACAGCAGAACTGGACGCCACTGCATCGTGCCAAAGATTCCCACATCGCCATCAAGATACAGGACCAGATACTGCAACAGCCTGGGTTTCAAGGGCCCACAGCTCTTCAATATCCTCCCCAAAAGCCAGAGAAACCTACATGGAATGGATGAAGCATCTTCAAGCAAAACTGGATCTCCTCCTGTCAATATTTCCAGATGAACCTATCTCTCAGCAGGAAACCCAGATGAGGGCAGTAACATCAAACTGTCTAATTTACCAAATGTCACATATCAGAGGACGTTTCAAGTAGCAAAGTTAACGGCAGTATTCCAGTATGGCCACATCTCTCAAGCTGAGACTAGTTAAAGATAAAAGATATATATAATAATAATAATAATAATGATGGTGATGGTGATTATGATGATGATGATGATGATGATGATGGCGGCGGCGGCGGCCTTATCATATTTAATGTGTAAATAAAGGTGAGCTTGTATCAACCCATTATTGTAATTCGTAATATCTCGGCTTGACATAAACTTACTCCGTATTCTACCACTCATACTAAACTAATATCGATTTTTTTACATTAGTATCAGACCACAAATTTGTAACAAAGATGTATAATCTATATCCAGTCAATATATGTTTTATCGATTCCGGAGTAAGGGAAAATAAAGTTCACTCCGACAGAATTTGAACTAACAACATTGAAAGATAGAAGTAAACAGTGAAACGCGTTTAATCCAGTATTTTTGCGGGTTTGTCATTTGAAAGCTTTCCACTAATATCCTTTCTACTATAGGTACAAGGTCAGAAATTTTAGGGGAGGGAATAAATTGATTACATCAATCCCAGTACATGACTGGTATTTATTTTGGCGATCCTTCGGTATAGGTACACACGTGACTTTGTTTACATTTCTGAAGATAAGAGAAACCTTTTTCTCCCACCCCTAACCCTAACACCCCATATATAAAAAAAAAACACTTTCTTGAAATGTATCCGGTACTTCCGGTACTTACACTGGTACTTATACCGAAGTTACGCCCTTATTTTTATCGATCCCGAAAGGTTGAAAAGCAAAGTCGACTTCAGGGGAATTTGAACTCAGAGCGTAAAGACGGACGAAACATTTTGCCTGGCGTGCTTACAATTCTGTCCGCCTTCGCTTTCCACTAATATCTCAGAATATATTAAGCACTGAAATTCTTTGAATAGATTCCTTAGAAATAACTTTGGGCGGTTTTGTCTGGATTCGTATTTTTTCATTTTTTAAACATATAATCAAGAACGACGGCGGCAGTGGTGACAACGACAGCGAAAACTGTCCTGATACTTGATAGTTGGAACTTGTAATAAAAAATGGAATTAAAACAATGAAGATCGGGCATGACAAATGACCTTTTGCATGCAACATTTCAAAGTTATTAAATGGAATGTCGGAACCATATAACAGAGTTGCTGGTTTTGTCAGGTCATTATCAAATCAGGTCAGTCGGTGCCAATTTTGGAACTTAATTTTGGCAATAACACAAAGTTAAAAGCCTACGTCAGCTGAAAGAGAAGGCAACAGATGGCTTATCTATTTTGGTTTCTGGGCACATTTGATTTCATATTTAGATACAATGCTCTAAATTTATGAAGAATTATAATATTCATGCTGTTCGCAAGAGCATCAGCGACAACAAGGAATAAATAATATGGCTAGAAAAAACAAACATATGGAACAACTGTTTTTTATAAATAAGTAGAAAAAGAAAATACCGCATCTTTTTTTTTTTTCTAACATTTGTCCCATTTTAAAGTTTAATAGAAAGCTAAAATAACAGGAAGACTTAATCACGATATATTACTCTGGAGACCACATAGTTTAAAACAGAGGGAAACAAAGCTGCTTTTTTTCAATTCCATTAGCAAACAACTGAAATGAGGCGAAATATAATGGATGTAGCTTCATCAGCAATTTGAAATTGGCTCGCGTATGCAATTTCCCTGAACTTTATTCTGTCGAAAAACATCTAGTATGTTATTTTATATATCATTATATACACTACTAAAGGTGGCAGGCTGGCCGAGTGGGACAAATACTTTGTGGTCATTATGTTCTGACTTCAATTTATGCCGAGGTCAACATTACCTTTCATCCTTTCTATGTCGGTAAATTAAGTACCAGTTGAGTACTGGGGTCGATATTATCGACTGTCCCCATCTCCACAAAATCCAGGCCTTGTGCTTATAGTAGAAAGGATTATATACACTACTAAAGGCGGCAAGCTGGCAGAATTGTTAGAGTGGGACAAATACTTTGTGGTCATTATGTTCTGACTTCAATTTCTGCCGAGGTCAACTTTACCTTTCATCCCTCCGCTAAAATAAATAAAGCAGACTCTGATCGAAGTAAATAACCAAAATTTTGCCAATAATCAATGGTGCATGCAACCCATATACATGTAATATAAATATCATTATAACTCGTCTTGTATATATTATTACACTGTTGGAGCGAAACAGAATATACAAATTTTATATAATATGTGTTCAGTGCATATATTTTCTATTGCCAATATAAACGAATTTTCGTAATTATATGAACAATTTCTATGCACTAAAACATAGTTGCAATACATATATCAAAGACTGTACATTTACATTTTTGTATGGCATCATGCATTCATTACTGAATATAATTTAATACGTTGCTCCATTCAGTCATTTTTATGAATGTGGTTAGGGCTGCTCCGGATGTGCCTGTGCACCCTTTCCTCTTTATGGCGTTTTTATGTCCTCTTTTCTTTTTCATCTTGTGTTTTATCTTGTGTACTATGCATGCACTTTTCGCAGCCATTAACTACTTTTCTTTACTTGACTTATTGCTGCTTTCTACCCCCCCCCCACTTATCCTTTTCCGACGATTTGTAGTCCGCCTGAGTGCCGTATACAATAAGCTGATTATTATATTATAAATATGATGATGTAGATTTTTTATTCTAACATTTCTAATACAGAAGCTGTTTCGAATTAAATTTCCTTGGCTATCATTTCTTTGTATGCACCACCTGAAAAGTTATAGATAATAAATATCGTTGTGTATTTTCGACTCTTAAAGTAATATTTAACACATTCGAATATACTCAGACGTGGGAAGACCTTTCACTGCGGAAATAGTCTCGGAAGAAAATTCTACTTGACATGTGTTAAAACTCATTAGAGTATGAATGACGTCACTGGATCATGGGACCCATGCATTTCTGCGTCATATCGCATCGTCAGCAATGAACACCAGATCTGTCCTTCACAGCCTCATAAGAACAAATTCATTCTTACATTAGAACAATATATAAGGCGGCGAACCGGCAGAATCGTTACCACGCCGGGCAAAATGCTTTGCAGCATTTCGTCCGTCTTCACGTTCTGAGTTCAAATTCGGCCGCGGCCGACTTTGCCTTTCATCCTTTCGGATTCGATAAAATAAGAACCAGTTGAGTACTGGGAGGTGATGTAATTAACTTACCCCTTCGCCCAAAATTGCTGTCCTTGTACCAAAATTTGAAACTAATATTAGAACAGAATACGATAAGTTTGCTGATGTGCGTAAATCGGGGTCAGCTTAGAGTTAAATGAGTCACAGCGTTGAATAAAATACATTCGTGTAAAGTCATATTTAACATTTTTGAGTACATTCGGGCGTAGAAAGACCTTCATATATATTTCTCACAATTTCCATCTACCAGTCACAACACTTTGGACTACTCGTGGATCTCTAGCAGAAGATACTTGCCTAGCGTTCTGCACTATGGAACCTTGTTGTTCTAAAGCGAACTTCGTTGTATATCAATACCTACACCCAGTCTGGAAGATGTGAGATAAAATATCGAATTTCCATCTTGTGTGAAAGTGGCTGACATTCAATCCCCGCTGTCAAAAGATGTTATCTCTTATTTCCCGGTGAATGGCTTCTTTACTAATTCTAGGTGAAGCTAGATTTAGAAGAGAGATGTCCACAATTTTGAGCTTTATCTCCGTGCAAAAGGTAAATATACTATACTCAGTTGTATCTTATCCTACTGTATGCAACCACCATCACCGCCGCCGTTGACCCCCCCCCCCACCTCACCGTTATCATCATCATCAACAACAACTTAATTTATTGCTATCATTGTCAACAATGGTATGCAGTATACACTCTTGTGGGTTGCAGAAGTGAGCCTTTATTTAAGTGCCTTCTGAAGTTGTTTTTGACACTCAATGTGTAAATCTCAGCCCACTCTCACCTCCTCTACTCGGAATGTACAGTCATTGAATATCAGATTTATTGTGTATCGTATGATTTTTGAAAAAATTCCTACGAATTCGATTGTAGAGGCGCAATGGCCTAGTGGTTAGGGCAGCGGACTCGCGGTCGCAGGATCGCGGTTTCGATTCTCAGACTGGGCGTTGTGTGTGTTTATTGAGCGAAAACACCTAAAAGCTCTACGAGGCTCCGGCAGGGGGTGGTGATCCCTGCTGTACTCTTTCACCACAATGGCGGTGCCCCAGCATGGCCACAGCTCAAGAGCTGAAACTGGAAAAACAAAAACAAAAAAACAAAAAAACATTACTTTCTCGAAAGTCTAGTTTTGTTACATTCTAAATTCTTGTGCTGCGGTTGATCCTGCAATCACGTTAATGACGTGAATATTTTTGCTTTCTGAAGTAGTTTTTCGAATTCGTTTTTTTTTTTTTTTGGAGGAGGGGGAAAGTCAATTACATCGACCTCAGTGCTTGGCTGGTACTTTATTTTACCGACTCTGAAAGGATGAAAAGCAAAGTCTTTCTTAGAATTCTTGCAGAATATAGTGATACTTTTTTGTAGATCGACAATGTCAGTCGCAATTCCAATATCTTTCGGATAGCATTTGGGGTGTTGTGCCTAATGCACCAATTACCACAGGAATAATTGTTGCCTTAGTCTTTCACAGTCTATTCAGCTCTCTAGTTAGATCCAGATATTTCTGAATTCTATCAATTTATTTACTCTGTTATTATAGGGAATTACAAAGTCTATGCTCTTACGCTATTTATTTTGTCCTCTATAATAATATATCTGGTCTTACTTCAAAAGTATGGTCAGTCTTTATGAAGAAGTTCCATAATATCCTGTAATTCTCATTCTCTGTTACATCCTCTGGTTCGTGCTCATGCCACTTTCCTATTGTTTCGAGGCCACTCACTCGGCTAACATTTCAATGTACTTTTTTACCTACACACTCAAACCCGCGTTTATATTCTTTTTGTGCAAGCTGACTGCGCACATTCAAGAGCGGATTGATACTTTCTTCTCTTTTCCTTCAGATTCTACATTTGTTGAGGTTTCTTCTTCTTCTTCTTCTTCTTCTTCTTTCTTTCTTTCTTTCTTTTTTAATCGACTTCCTCCACCCCTCAAAAACTGCTGGCTCTGTGCCAAATTTTGAAGCATTGTGTTGTTGTTATCATCATTATTATTATTATTATTATTATTATTATTATTATTATTATTATTTACTTTTAATCTGCATGTTTGTTACAATCACTTGCCGAGACACACCCAGCGTCCTAGGGTGAGTGAAGGGTAAAAGACGTTACAGTATGGTGGAAAGCTTGGGGAAGGGAAGTGGAAGGGGCAGGAGCGAAATATCTTCAGGATGTGGGCAGTGTTTGTCAGCACAATCTTTTGGATTTCTCTGAGACATGGTTTTCCTGGGATCTTATCTAGATGGGGTTTTTTAAATCATACCTAGGGCACCTACAATAGCGGGAACAGTTCTCGTATAAGATGTCACATCTTTTGTATTTCAATTTCCAGGTCCTTATATTTACTTAATTTGTCAAATTCCTTTACAGATATATTTTTATCGGTACTTACATCTATTAGTCTACAAGTATTTTCTTCCCCGTCTTTAATAATTACAGTCTGGTTGATTAGCATGGATCGTTCTGTTGGTGTTGACTGGAAAATCCTAGAGGATAGTGACATTTTTACCTTCAACGACTGGTTCTGGATGATGTTTATACCAGTAAGCAGAAGTGCCGATTTTGTAGTGTTTACATATTTTCCAATGTAAATAATGTCCTACCCTATCGTGGCGATTTTTGTATTCGCTTGGTGTCAGCACAGGACAACCAGAAACGAGATGGTCTATTGTTTCATCAAATATGTCGCAGAATCTGCATTTAGGGTTAGAACCATTTTGGAGAACAGCCTGGCAGTTTTTGATAAGCAAGATTTAAACTTTTGCCACCAATATGAAACTTTCAGTCTTTGCTCTCAGTTCTGAACTTCTCAGCCATTGATGGGTTGTTGCTTGGTCTACATCAGCATTTCGACATCGAAGTATATATTGTCCATGAAGAGTCTCCTGTTTTCGCCGCTCCTCAATTTATTTCTGCTCGTACTTTTTTGGAGTCTGCTTGATCCGTTTTGCTTGTTTTGTGACAGTGGTTTCAGGTTCTTCATCTAATTCAGGGTTAATGCCAAGTTCCCTTGCTAATTTGCAAGCTTCCTTGACGATAGAATGTGATTTTTTGCTGCTTTCATGTTTACACACAAACCGCAGTATCAAGTGCTTTATGCTAGATAAGTACCTGTTCATTGCTATTGTGGAGGTCTTATAGCACAGTTCTACCTACATCATTCCTCTTCCCCCATTACTTCTAGGTAGGTACAGTCGATTAACGTCTGCTTATTTTTATTATTATTTGTCCTTCGTAACACAGTGTAGGTAAAAATGCACCGGAGTCTTTAATCATATGTCAAGTCACGACAAGGACCTCAGACAGATAATACTTTCCTTAAGATTTGCGCTGTGACCAATAAGGCTGCTTTTTGCAAGACATCAATCTTGCATGGGATTTTCAGTTGCCTTAAGAAGTCTCGCATTCCATAGTCTTGCCATTTCCACTTTCAATTCGGATTTTTTCAACCTCTTTACTCACAACATTCATGTCATTTGGCATGGTTTCATCAATTATCTAACAGTATTTGTCTTTCTTATTCAATATGACAATATCCAGCCGACAGTGTTCAATTACACGATCCGTCTGAAAATCATAGTCCAAGCGTATCGTTACTTTTCCATCCTCCTGCATAACTTTACTTGGCATATGCTCATACCAGTTCTCTGTTACTTCATATTGGTATTTACGACATAAGAGCCAATCAAAATACACACATACTTTATCGTGGCGGCGCTTGATTTCTTTTTGTGCAAGACTCTCATATCCACTTAAAAAGTGGGTCACATTTTTCACCCTCTTTCCACAGAGTCTGCATTTCTAGGTGTCAGCAGTTTTATAGATATACGAGGGGCGTTCAATAAGTAATGCCCCTGACCCACTTCCCATAGCAGTAGAGCAACGAAACTTGGCACAGTTATTAGTCTTTCTCTACATAGGAACCACCCAGAGTTACGCATTTCTCCCATCGTTTGATGCAGCTCTGGAGACCGTATTTTTTAGAAGACCCAGCTTGGTCCTCCAACCACGACGTGACTTCAGAAATCAAGGCTGCATCATCTGGTAAACACTTTCCTTTCAAAAACAACTTCATGGCTGGAAAGAGGTGAAAATCAGAGGGTGCAAGGTCAGGAGAGTAGGGGGATGGGGGAGGAGTTCATAGCCGCACGCCTGTGCTTCTGATCTAGCGACAAGCGAGTTGTGGACCGGAGCGTTGTCCTGCAGGAGGAGGATTTCTTTGCTGATCTGCCCCGCCTCTTGATTTTGATAGTTTCTCTTAATTTCCTCAAAAGTGAAGCATAATAGGCTCCTGTGATTGTGGTACCCTTTGCCAGGAAATCTGTTATCAATACTCCGTCCTGGTCCCAGAAGACTGTGAGCATGACCTAGCCAGCGGAGGGCTGCACCCTTGCCTTCTTTGGAGGAGGTGAGTCACGGTGCTTCCACTGCATTGACTGGGCTTTGGTCTCTGGATCATAGTGATGGACCCAGGTTTCATCCTGTGTAATCAGTCTTTTGAAAAATTTTGCCTCATCTTCTTGGCACATCCAAATTCATCCTCGAGCACTCGACGCGTTCTTGCTTCTGGAAAGGTGTGAGCAACCTGGGAATCCATCTGGCAGACACATTTTGCATATGCAAATGGTCATGAATGATAGTTTCCACAGACCCGGTACTAATCTTGAGCTTATGGGCTATTTGGCGAATAGTTATGCGTCGATCTTCCAAAATGGCAGCCTCAACTTGACGGACAGATGCCTCATCAATTGCAGAAGGGGGCGACCAGATCTGGGAGCTGTTTCCACAAAGTTCCGACCATGTTTGAATTCACGATGCCAGCGTTTTACAAGGTCATATGATGGGGCATCATTACCATAAGTTACTTTCATTTCATCAAAAGTCTCCCGTGGTGTGCGTCCTTTCAAATACAAAAACCAGATCACTGCTCGACACTCAACTGGCTCCATTTCACACTTGACTCAGTTCAAACACCTGTAAATCAGAAATCCCAATTAGTTCAGAGCTGTAATTTGCCACCTACTCTATAGAGAAACAAATAATTGCACATTCAAAATTTCAGCTAGATCAAACAACTGCAAGTGGGTCAGGGGCATTACTTATTGAACGCCCCTCGTACTTCACTGACTTGCTAGCGAAAGCCTGGTTTTGTGCAGCAATGATCAGGATTTCGGTGGTATGCTTTAAATCACCTCGCTCAAGCCATGCCCACGATGCTGTATTATCCTTAACGTCCTGTGTATTCCTTTCAAACCGTCTATGCATTCTCATTTCAAGAAGGTCTTCTTTTTCCTTCTCCTCAGCTCTTTGGTTAAACTCTTCCTTGCCCATTATTTCATCGGTATTTACATTCATATCTTTCGCGGCATATTGCAGCAGGTCTTCATCACTATGAAATATTCGGCAAGCATTCTCCTTTCACACCTTATACAATGGTCTATACTAATTAGTTCTCTGCCACCATTCTTTCTCTTCATATACAGTCTGTTTACGTTTGCTTTAGGGTCTCAACTTTCTTGTCCTATCCAGTGTTGATATTTCCTCCTTAGTCCATTTGTGAGTGGACGCACTATATCTAGCCACCGCAACTGCCTAGATATTCATTGTGGTAATCAAATTTTTGGCATTCAGGTTGGACTTCAACGCAATCTTCACCCTTTTTTGATACGCCTCGCTGATCACGACTTTCATTTCTCTGTGTAGAATGTCATCCAGCTCCCAGATCCTTCAATATCTATACCCACTACCGCCAGGTTCACCCATGGTCTCTTTGCCTTTCATTCTTTCGGGGTCGATATAATAAGTACTGGTTGATATAAGTACCAGTTGAGTACTGGGTCGATGTAATCGACTTTCCTCCTTCCCCGAAATTGCTGGCCATGTGCCAGAAATTGAAATCATCATTATCATCATCATCACCATCACCAGCTTCATGAGAGAACATTTGCACGAGATCAATAACAAAAACAACAACAGCTATAACAACGCCAACGGCAATGGTAAGGACAACCTTTTTAACAACATAAGTAACATGGACAACAGCAATGACAAAAACAACAACAACAACAATAACAGCAGCTGCAGCAACAACAGCAACTGTAGTAGCAACAGTAATAACAACAGTGACAGCAAGAACAACAATAGGAATAGTAACGAAAATGACAAAGTAAGTGGTGGGGCGACTCCATGGGCAGGAAATCAGGTGAAACAGCCTGTGAAAGTGAAAAGGAGGAGAGCACAAATTGTTGACCCAGACATCGCTGTGTATCGGATAAAACCCGACCCTTAGAAGCAGCAACACATTCCCTAGAGGAAAGAGCTCTCAAAGGAAAATGGGCAGCTTATAGATCATGTGACCAGAGCAAGGTGGTTCGGGAGCTGAAGCCCCTCTTCAATAACGGAGACCAAATGCTGCTAGGTTTGAATCTGAACGCCATCGGCGATTTTCAGATGTTCGCATTTCTTACTCTGCCCAGAATGGAAAAGGTAGTGTTAATATTGTTTCGAAAAAGCGAGATATGTCGACCTTTTTGGAGCCAGAGGGTAAGTTGGTGATTCTGGACGTTGAACAGTAACGAATGATTAGTTACTGTGTATGACCCGACTGGGGGTGAGATGGCCGGCATTAGGAGGTTTTCCTGGAAACGTCCCGTTCCTTAGAGCTAGTGAACAACTGGAACGACATATTGGTTGCACATCTAAATTGTGTGGGAACTGACTGGGGTGTTAAAGCCTCGCAAATCTGTTCAGTTGTTTCCAAACTGGCTGACAGATATCGACTGGATTTCCCGGATGCACTAAAATGGACATGAGCAAACATTATCGGATCAACCATCGTATCTAGATAGAATATTTTGTAGGCCAGAGAATTCTAGAGTAGAGGAAGAACTAATTAGTAACTTAGAAGAGGCGTTTAGGAAAAGCAATTCGGTTGACATGTTGACGGCAAGATTGGCCCTGATCGAATCTTCAACTCTAAGCACTAAGATTACATTGTTAGTGTCCGAGCTAGGATGCATGCTCTAAGGCACGAGGGAACAAAAGCTGTTCAATGGCAGAGACGTAACGTGGCAACAAAACTACAATTCGGTTTCAAGCAAATGTGTGCAGGTTTCTTATACCACTTCATTCAACTGTTTGGTGTGTATGGTAGATCAGAGATGGTGGTGAACTTTACTGCATACCTCAACATTTTACTGCAGCTTGTGGATAAGGATGCAGAATTCTGCGAAAGGTCGATAACAGCTGACAAAACACGGGAAATGATGGCTGTCTGCACGAGAGAGAAGTCGCCGAAGCTGGGTGGTCAGCCCTACAAACTATATCTTCATATGCCAGACTTGTTTGGAGGCCACTACAACTGGTAAAAAAAAAAAAAACGGAAGAATTCCCAGTCCTGCAAATGGCTGTGGTGGTGCTGCTGAGAGAGGACCGAACAAGGGAGATGATTTTAACAACTTCAGGCCCGAAACTTTGCTAAATGTAGAGCTGAAGATTTTAGCTAAAGCGTTTGCCAAGAGGTTGGCGCTTATCGTCGATACTCTGGTAGGTGAGGCACGGAGCCGTTGAAAAGTAAGTTTCCTGATCATTGATACAACGCAGCACCCGTGGCACATTACAAACTACTGACTTCAAATTTGTTGATTATTGATTTAATTACCTGCTCGACTACTAATGTAAGAATACATATGCATAAGCAATTCTTTAGTTTAGCAGAGTATTAATTTAGTATAATGCATGGAATAGTCATGCAACCCATTATCATTTACTTACTAGTTATTAATGAAAGATGAAATAGGCATCTTTAAGCAGGGATTTCATCTCCATAACGATAAGACTTCAAGCTAGATATTTATATACATTTAAAGATAAAGCAACGACGACTGAGTCAGAAGCGCAATTAAATACCACAAATATATTTTGTCCGTTGCTTTCCCTATTCTGCAAATTCACCGCTCGGAAGTAGCTTAAACAAAAACACTATGTTACAAAAAGAAATAACAACAAACAGTATAGGTAAAAGGCCTTTCATCTGTATTGTTTTGTTTTTCTTCCTCTCACGAAAGGCCTCGAAACGTTTGTCTCCGGTTATTCTCACGACACATTAACATAACTATGTTTTGTTAATCATTTTCACATAACATTTCTATTGTCTTCTTTTCATTGCTCTCTGGGAACTGAAATCGCCGCATAGATGCAGTCATTAAATCGTTATTGCAGGTGTGATAAATGAAGATTTACTCCATAATTAAAGACAATCTAATGAGAGTTGGTTGTTATATCTAGAAAGTTGAGCGTCTACAAAGAACCTTCCTTGTTAAAATACAGTTGCTTTGTTGTATACTTTTACGTACTGGAGGAATTTTATTTGAAAATCAAGCAAGCAATATGTTATATAA
Organism: Octopus sinensis; assembly: GCF_006345805.1. Taxonomy (NCBI): domain Eukaryota; kingdom Metazoa; phylum Mollusca; class Cephalopoda; order Octopoda; family Octopodidae; genus Octopus; species Octopus sinensis. The sequence continues at coordinate 140,016,935 of NC_042999.1, forward strand.
TTATACACAGTTCTTAAGATCACAACTATTTGCTATTCAGTAGCATGTAAATGTCTGTTAGATGTAGTACAAGGGAGATGACTCTATTAACAAATTTAATCGAACTTTTATTCCTTTCAGCAACTATCATAACTTCCATCAATACTTTCAAGAAAATACCTATAAGTTATGTCACTACTGGTAACATAACTATTCTCAAAACTGCTGCTGCTGCTGCTACTACTACTACTACTTCTTCTTCTTCTTCTCCTTCTTCTTCTTCTTCTTCGTCGTCGTCATTGCTATTATTACTATTACCACATGGAACGATGTACTTTTTGTACCCTATATTAATTGAAGTATTAAAGTTAAATGTTTTGGCCATGGAACCAAGGTAGTACTGGTGACAAAGTATGAACCCTCGACTATCTTCACTACTGGGTTTTAGACTATTGTTGAATCACTCCGAGGCTAGCTTTGATCAAGAAAATCTATGATCAAAGCTATTTTCACTGTAAGCATCTTGTATTTTTTTTTTGGCAGAGATTCTAAGATTATGCAATGTGGACTATTTTAAGACAGTTGGTGTGATATGAGGGGTATTTGGTTGCTACTTTTACCAGTTCGAGTGGTCACGTACAGGTTGCCTCGATGGCTCGCTGTATAAGGATATGAGTGGAAGACATTGTCCTAAGAAGAGGCTGGATGTATGTTTGACAAATGTTTCATCAATTAATGTAGCTTAGTTTAGATTATTTCATTGCGTGAAACCTTTTGTAAATAAATGTCCTGTTCAAGAGGAAAACCTGCTTCTCAACAACTGATGCAAAAAAAAAGAAGAAAAAAGATAATAAACGAGTGAAACAATAATTATTACTCGTGTGGTGGTGGTGGTGGTGGTGGTGGTGGTTGGTCTATGTACTTACAAAATACATGTATACATATATACATGCATACGTACATACATGCATATCTATACACACATACTTGCATATCTACCTACCTATCAACATACATACGCACGCACAACTGCACAGTTGTGGAAATTAGCTGCCCAGCGGATGCTAACATAAACCTGAAGATCAATGAAAAAGAGAACACCTATGCTGAACTATTGAGAAATCTGCAGTTACTCTATCCAGATTACAAGTTCAGGTTTATACTTGTAATTATTGGGGCCCTGGGATATGTAACACACTGCCTAAATACTAATCTTGAGAAATTTGGCTTCTCAAATCCATCCATCCACACACACACACACACACACACACATACACACATACATACATACACACACACACACACACACACGCACGCACGTACACACACCACACACACACACACACACACACACACATACATACATACATACATAACGTAAAGATCTAGAAGATGTAGTGCAAACAATAACAATAACAGGTATCAAAGCTACTTAATACTTTTTACAAAGAAAAATTCAGCTTTTCTCTAAATATTATAAAATAAATTAAATAGCCAACGTTTTAGCCTTGAATTTTTTCCGAAAGTCTTATAATTTTACCAGCTTTTACGAGTAGAAATAGTAGCATTGTAAAATACCGACATGAATTTAGTGCAAATCAGCTTGAAATAATCTATACCTGTATTGGAAAAGGAGGTGAGCTGGTAGAGTTGTTAGAGAGTCAGAAAAAAATTATCTGTAATATTTCTCTGTATCTTTACGGTCTGAGTTCAAATCCTGCCAATGTCGGCTTTGACTGTCATTCTTTTGGAATCGATAAAATAAAATGGCAGTATTTACATAGCCTCAAAACGGCTGATCTTGTACCAAATTAGAAACTAATATTTATGTTGGAAACATCATGCTAAAAAATAGGTTGAAGTTTGGTGTTTCTAAGAGAAGTAATGCTGAAACTAATATTTTAAAGTGCTGTTAGGACTGTAACAGAACATGTTGAAAATCCTAATTCTTTAATTTTGAAAACTAGTTATAAAAGAAGCGACAGACTACTCGATTTATAATTAATTCAACAAATAAAACATGGTAAGATTCATGGAAATAGTGTAGAATTTGTATTTAGTAACTCGTTCTGGCTTTACATACCTGACACTCCAATTTACTAGCCAACGAGAGAACCTCTATGTGGTTGCTCGACCTGCTAAAAATAGTAGCCAGATCTCTTTCAACTCATGTACTGTCTTTAAAAAAATGGGAAGGATACATTCAGTAATGTAATCCTATATACACTGAATATGAAAAAGATGAGATGATCAATGATGGAATGCGTATAATCATTTGATCATACGCATGATTAAACCTTAACAACAACAATAATCAATTCAAGGTTAAAGCGTTATAACTTAGAAAGGTTTTGGCCAGTATCGGCCCAGGCCATGTCTAACTTAATAGCACCACTTAATTTTTTTTTTTAAGTAGAGAAAGGCTGAATTTCTCTTTGTAAAAAAACATTAAGCAGTATTGATGTATCTGTTATTGTTGCAGTTTAGCTCCAGGTCTCTGTGATGGTCAGATGAACTTCTGATCAGCTATATTCATCATCTTTGAACGGATATATAGGATTACAGTATCTCATGTATATCTTTATATAATACGGAGGGGTATAATCAAAGGGATATTTAGCTACTATTTCTGGCAAGTCAAGCGTCGACATAAGAGGTGTCGTGATATTAAATGATTAATGAACATAAATGATGGGAAACGAATAGTAATTTGAAAACCTTATACTTAACGTTAAAGAAGTTTTACTTCTCAGTTATCTCCCTTCACTTAAAGGTTTTCTATTTTATCGTTTTTTACATTTCTGGTTTCAAACGTCTCATTTTCCCATAACTTACTTCGAAAACATTTTTCACATATAGAATTCAAAGAAAACATATTAACAAGTTATGGAATTTCTATAGTCTTTCTATTAGAATTTTAGTGACCCATCTGTATATAACATTTTATTTTTTATTCATTATTTTTAATAAAAATCATCATCTTTTAAAATCACCAAAAGAAGGATCGGATCTTTTCGGTTTGAGCGGCAGTTTTTTCTCGCAGTGTCATATGAAATTGTCACCCATAATTATGACCCTAGTATCGATCTATTGCATTTCAATCTGTTTTAGGGTTAGGGTTAGGGGTGGTGGGAAGGGTATCTTTTTTTCTTCAGAAATGTAAATAAACCCAATCTGTTTCTTATACGAGGGACATATTCATACGGCACAGAATGTTTTTTTTTTTACCTCAATGGACGTCATTGATTGGTTGAAATTGCAGAAATTGAAGAAAAAAACAACAACAAATATCTTACAAACTATAGAATTTTCTCAATAAAGCCAAGAGAAAAAGATGTATTATAAACACATTCTACCAGTATACGAAGTTTAAAAGTGTTTAGTTACGTGGAAATTATTTTAAAAAACTACCTTTCAAACCGAAAAGATCCAACATAACTTAGCATTAACAAGAATTCTTACCAAGAAATGCAAGGGAAATAACACCAAAACTCAAACTGACAAAAAGTGGAATGAAATGGGTAGGAATAATAAATATTGTTACACAGATCCTTTTAAGGGATTTCAGTATAAAAATTAAATTTATAACAGCGATGTGGTGTTGTTCATATCGGTGTTGGTAGTGGTGCTGTTGTTTAGTCCAATGTTAGTTGTAATTTGAAAGGGAGATGTGGTTGGTATTTCTAGCAGGTTGCACGACTGCATATAGGCTTCCTCGTTGGCTCACGATGTCGTTAGTTACAGTACTTACCTATGTTTCTTTCCGTTCTGAGTTGGAATCCCCCTGTAGGAAATTTCAATTGTCTTTTCTTTGGAGTTGATATTATAAGTACCAGTAATATACTGAGCCGTTTCAATCGACTATACTCTGTATTTTCAAAATTTTGAGTTTGTTCTATTTCAGAAATTCATTCAAATTCTCACTTCCATTTATTACTGTAAAGTAGACTGGGCCATTTAAGAGTTAAGCGCCTTCACCGCTGACACAATACAGAATACTGAATGCTGTCCCTTCGGCTGATTGTCCGTTTATCTATCGATTAAGTCACTGAGGTTTATGATAAAAGAAAAATACAATGATCACGCACACGTACCCACACATACAAATAGATTTGCGCTGTTTCTATTTTGTAAGAATAAACTAGGTGGTTTATTAATAGTTGTTAATATTAAATATATATATATAGCTTAATCAGAGACGGGGCGAGGGCAGTGAATATGATCTTTTATAGAGCCTTCAACCCTCGAGACTGGTGAGGGGAAGTTACCCTTAGACCAGAAACTTGGCTTGAATGCTTGCAACTGAGTGGTCTCTGCTAACGGCAGCCATGAGCCAGGGGTAGTGTTTAAGCAGACGACAGAGTAGGTCTACTGCTATTGATAAAAATCGTAATTGTTTGAATGAGTATGATAAGATTTACAATAAGATACTGTAACTCATCTAGTCTGGTGCTCTCTCGTTTGCAGCATGTGGAGTAATTTATTTCTCTGGTTGTGACCATTTTTTAAATTATAAATAGACTGTTCTAAAATGTATGTTTGAAACTACGTAGTTTATATCTTTGAAACAGAGGGTGACTAGGCTGTGACATTTAGTCGGTCGAGCTATCTGTAAAAGTATATCTATTGGTGTAAAAATGTTATCTGTCATTTCGCTATATCACCAAGGGATCGGTGGAACTTATTTGAAAATTAAGCAAACAATTAAACCGATTTCGAATATTTGATAGTAGATTATATACAAGTGCCCCAGTTCTCAACGAAGATAAAAAAAAAAAAAAGCAAACCCCTCCCCTATTTCATGAATGAGGTCGAAGTGAGAGTACGAAAGGAGGAAATAGGAAAGGGCTGGAGGGTGAGATTGAGAAGCGAAAAGAGAAAAAGATGGGTAGTAAGATTAAAGAGAGAGGTAACAGAAAGAAGTAACCTGGAAATTGAAGTGTGAAAGAGGGGAGATGTTATAGAAAAAGCAGAAGGAAGATGGAGAGAGGAGAGATACAGTGTTTAAATAACAAGTAGCGTGTCAACGTCCCATGTAACTCATACCAGCTATATGCATTCTAAACTTCAACAGAAGCTGTCCCACAATAATAAAGAAAAGAAACCCCCGCAAAATACAATACGATGACTTCATTTTATTAGAATTGTTTGGTATACCACCCTCTCCACCATACGAACTGTTTCTGTGTTGATGAATTATGTATATCTATTGTTTGACTGTTTATTTGAAATTTCGAAATAGTTAATAGGGAAATAGGAAATTGCGGAAAATGAAACTGGATATTTTGTGGAAGTTGAAATTATCAATAATAATATCAACAATAGTTGCTTGATTCTTTGAGTAGCACATTTATTTATTATTGTTATTCAGTTGTGTTAACTATAACAATGCCACTTTTATTATAGTGAAAGTCTGTATGTGGTTGGAAAGTACAACATCAATAACCACTGCGTCACTGGCAAGTTGTCCTGTTTTTGCCTCTTCTGCTCATGTTGTGAAGAGAATCAACACTTAAGCAATAACAACCCTTTCCTTTAAACTACTAAAGATAGATTTAGGTCACTTTCTGTAAATTATCCTTGTAAACAAATTACCAAAATATACTTTGTAACATTATCTATTTTTCTCAAGCGCATACAAATTATTGCAAATCATGAACTTAATTCACTTGATGACACCCGTCCATAAATCTGAAGCCTTGTATCAACAAATGTGAGAAACTATCATTATTACGAAGCAGGACCTTTTAATTCTCTTAGGGTGGAACATATTGGTAGTTCTGAAACACTATCTACATGGTAGATATTAATTGAGTGAAAGCACATTTAATACTTGGAACATTTAAAAGCCAAAGTGGGATTCAGTATGGAGAGAGAGAGAGAGAGAGAGGAGAGAGAGAGAGAGAGAGACGAAACTAACAGCTAAATTATGTACAGAGCCTGAAAATAACAAATACACTGCAGCATTTCTTACTTTACTTTTTGATCCCGGCAAAATTGATTTCAACTAGATTTGAACTCAGGATATAATGAGCCGAAACAAATATCACAAGACATTATAACCAACATTCAAACAATTCGTCACTCCATTGCCCTTTTTATTTAAATAATAGATAATATTGATTTTTCATCTATTTCAGACAAGCTCCAGACACAACTCTGGAGAAGTTTTTACATTTACTTTGAAACTGATGAAAAGAAGTTCGTCCTTTTAAATAATGTTATGCTTTCCCCCCACCCCCTAGAATTGTATTCCCTTCTGGCCTTGTGTCCTTCCTTCGAAAAATTCCTGGGACCGCGCGTTGAGAAACCTCGGTAAAAGCGCTGGATTGCTATAATTTGTTAAAATGTTAACAAATGCATTGTTAAGCGAATACATAGAAATGTTCATGACAAATTTTATTTTTAGATTTGTAGATTTTACAGCTTTTAAACCCAACTGAGACACTACTTCTGTGGGATAGGAGAGAAAGCACACAATAGACTTGGCTATGCTGAAATTGTGCTGCTTGTATAGCAATAATCAATCCTATGATAATTTATGTAGATCGTCGAACGACTGGGAACAGTCGGCAGATTCAGTATTCCAGGATTTCACTACATACGATAACACAATTGAGTACGATCGAGTACTGCAGAATCTTACTGCACGCTCCTTCATACAGTAGTTTACCGTATGAGCTGCAATTGGACATTCTGAATATTTCCTCTGTCTAGTGTGTCCCTATAACTCAGCTGTGGTTATTGTTATATAACACTAGGTCAATCTTTGTCGAAAAGTCGCATAACGAGGCGTGACCCACCGATCCTTTATCCCGTTTACACTAACCCCGTTTTGGAGCATGCCTAATGAACCCGTGTGGCAGTCTGGACATATTGCGCTATCTCTCTCTCTCTCTCTCTCTCTCTCTCTCTCTCTCTCTCTCCTCTCTCTCTCTCTCTCTCTCTCTCTCTCTCTCTCTCTCCCACTTTCATGTGGCCAATCTATTTGTGTAATCCAGTAGATTCCAGTATTTCTGTTACTGTTCCTCTGTATTTATTGTTGGTGGTATGTATCTCAGCAATGTTTGGAGTCATTAAGGCTATTGATGTTCAGCTATTTCTTATTATAATCTTTATGCTTATCTAGACTGATGAATTTTCATGTAGTGTCAAGGACTGTGAAGGCTGAAGCTTGCTGCAGACGGTACGGTGCAGTGGTTAGTGCGAAGCCAATGCAAGTTTGGCATTTAGTGTCTAGGCTGCGTGTGGATGATGCATAGTTGGGGAATGTTAGAGAGAAATGAAGGGTCGTATCATCTGCATAAGAGTGGACATTGTTGGATAAGTGGCAAGTGGGCCAGTGATGTATTGAAGGTAGAGATTGGTGAACAAAACTGAACATTGAAGAACTCCAGAGTTGATTAAGAATTGGACAGAAAGAGCTTCGCCAACACATGCCGTGATGGTACGATCTGATTACAAATTACCGATCCAAGAGACAAGAGAGAAGTGGTGCTTGTAGGCGAGAAATTTTGAAAGGATATTTGCATTCCAGATTCTGTGAAAATTTTGCTGTCTTGGGCAACATTACCTTCACTAAATTTCTTTTAAAGAGAGAGTAGCATAAGAGAGTAGGTCTCCTGTGAATCTGGCTCTGCAAAAACCGCACAGGTGGTCACTGAAGACAGGGATTCAATGTGTTGGAGAACGTCGTTGTTAATAGCTGCCCCCATTACATTCGTGATAGAACTCGGTTTCTGTGGATATAAATAAGGTTGGCAAAGGTGTACTACAGTGTCTGAAGAATGGTGAGAGGATATGAGAGTGCTGTCACTTGTATAAGAGATTATATATTTCGTGAATATATAAGTTGAAAAGAGTGGGTGAGAGGACAGATCTCTGTGGTACACTATTCAGGAAATTGCAGGTTTTTGAAGAGTTCTTATGCGACATAAGTTTTGGTAGCTTGGCAGGTAGTTTGTTAACCGACTTTCTGTCTTTTTTCTTAAGATGTATTTGAGTATTTTTGTAAGAATGAAGTCTATGGCTTTGCTCATGTCAGTGGTAGTTTGAATGGTATATGTAAGCGGCTATCGTAGTTAAAACCATTGTGTGTGTGTGTGTGTGTGTGTGTCTGTGTGTGTGTGTGTGCGTGTGTGTGTGTGTTTGGGATCTTTTCCTTTTGAACGGCAGTTTTCAACACAATTTCTAGTTAACTAAACACTTTTAAACTTCGTATACTGGTAGAATGTGTCAAAATAAAACATTTTTTTCTCTTGGCTTTCTTGAGAAAATTGTAATTTGTAAGTTTAACGTAGTTTAATTTTTCGAATTTTAACCAATCGATTGCCTCTATTTAGCTAAAATCATTTTAAGTTTGTTAGTAATACGGTGATTGAGTGTAGTTGTCTGAATCAGTGTTGTGGTTTTGCAGAAGTGGATGTGTGGGTTAGTGGTGTCGTTGATTAACTTTTCAAAAATTTTTGAGGGCGTGCATGAAGCGGAAGATGAGTGACGCTGCTCCACTTAGGTTGGGCTTTAGATTTGTTATAACTTGTTGATTCTGAGAATTTGAAAATGTCAGTGCATGTAGTTGTTTATCTTAGTGAATACATTTGTGATATATAGTGAATATATCTGGGATTTTATCTTGTTCTGGATAAAGGGAAAAAAACAGTGATAAATAGAAATATATACCTCTTTTATCATCTTAGTCACCCTTTCCTCCTCCAGTGCCCAGCAGGTCTCTTCATATATATAACTCACAAGTAGTCCCTTGCTATCCAGAAATTCTGTGAAAAGTAATATTGGTTTCAAATTTTGGCACAAGGCCAGCAATTTCAGGCAAGGGCGTAAATCGATTACATCGACTCCAGTACTTAAATGGCACTTATTTTATCGACCCTGAGTGGATGAAAGACAAAGTCGGCGGCATTTGAGCTCAGAACATAAAGAACGGACGAAATGCCACTAGGCATTTTTCCAGGCGCGTTAACGATTCTGCCAATTTCGCCACCTTTTCAATGATAGTAATATTGTTAACTCGTCATCAGTAAAGCTTTTAACCGTATCTAACAGAAAAATATTTTTTGCTAAGCCGTATAACTACAGTCTCCATTCGTCTTTAATGTCTTGGAACGGTAACTTTCTGTAAGACCGTATCATTGCAGCATGTGTCGATGGGGCTTTCTATCCCACAGTCTAACACCACTGTACCCTCAGGGTCTGGTACTATCTCTCACAGTCATTTTACTGTACATTATTGAACCCATTTGCTCTTCTCTCTAAACAAACATTCATGTGCAAATGATATCGTTCACTTCTTCCTAACTGTCTTCATACAGATGTCGTTTATTTGCAACCAACAGCGCACATCAGACATGCATTACCTCCATGAACAATGACCTTGAGAACATTCTTAAATCAAGACATGATGATAACTTGCAACAGCACAAAAGCACGATTACTAAACGTCAGAAAGAAATAGACTTATATAATACGTCACTGTTTCTTTTCATGAGCAACACAACCAAAATCTTCAAAGTTGCTATAAATTCTGATTCAAACTCTGTTAATCTTCCATAGCCATGTTATATATGTAATTTCGTCAAAGACATATGTAATTTCTTAAGGACCAGGGAATATTTCAGTCCCAATAAACTGTTGAGCTCTACACGGCTCAACTAAAATTCACATCGGAGTACGTTGCTCATATACTTGATACAATGATACTTCTACAAGCACAGACATCTTAGGCGAAATCCACTAAATAGTACCAGGCCCTGAGAGTACAGCAGTGTTGATAGATTGTTGACTGACTCTCCATAATTCACTCACTAACTGCAGTACTGGTTCACAGACGCTCTATTTCAGTGTTTCCCAACCTATTTTCCTTCAGGTCCCACTATAATTTTCCAGAAAAATGTATGCCCCGCCGGTGCCTGGAAAAACGTATAGGTGTAGTATAACTGCTGTAAAAAAAAAAAAATTCACAATTCTATGTCCCATTAAAAAACAAAGAAAAAATTTTGGATGCCACGTCCTACCACAATTTTCCCAGGCTTCACCAATGGGGCATATGTTCCACGTTGGGATTCACTGCTTTATTCTTTATATTTGCTTTTTCTAGCATGACATAGACGTTGCAGGCTTCCTTTCCCAGCTCTAGCCACCAAGGCTAGACTGAGAGGACAGTAAAACGCCTGACGATGTGGTAATTTTTCCGTTCCGTGGCGGTAGATCCCTCATCTAGGATGCCACATGCTGTGACACTTTGTCTGTCGGCATCTTAGTGTGTTCAGCTACCAGCCCTGGCTCCGCTGCTCGTCAGGTTGAGAAAAGTAAACTCTCATAATATCGGTCGCCCTCTGACATCTATCGGAGCAGAGATGGCTATCCGCAAGTGCGAGCTCCGTAAGTCAGAGTGGCTGTTCCAATGCAACTCCCTCGCCGTCCTCCAAGGCAACACCTTTTCCAGTTTGTCTGCTGGGACCATGAGGCGGTTTGAATTATAGTTGAATAGAGAGATATTTGACGACTAAAACTTACTACCACCCTTAATTTATCTGTAAGCAGTTTCTACTTAGCAACTCAGCCACAGCATTTTATTTATATACTTTAACCACTGCTCCACTTCTCTATCCATTGCAACATCCGGATCTTTTCGGTTTGAACGGCAGTTTTCAACATAATTTATAGGTAACTAAAAAAGTTTAAACTTCGTATACTGGTAGAATGTGTTTATAAAACATCTTTTTCTCTTAGCTTTATTGAGAAAATTCTATGGTTTGTTGTTGTTTTTCTTCAATTTCTGCAATTTCAACCAATCACTGACGTCTTTTGACACATTCTACCAGTATACGAAGTTTCAAATTGTTTGGTTCAGTAGGAAAAATTTGAAAAAACTGGCTTCAGAATTGAAAAGATCCAAACATTCTGTGCCGTATGAATATGTCCCTCGTTTAAGAAACAGATTGGGTTTATTTACATCTGTGAAGAAAAAAAGATACCCTTCCCCCACCCCTAACCCTAACTAAACCTAACCCTAAAACAGATTGAAATGCAATAGATCGAGACTAGGGTCATAATTATGGGTGATAATTTCATATGACACCGCTAGAAAAAACTGCCGTTCAAACCGAAAAGATCCCAACATCCGAACTAGCTAAAGTACACAACCTCTCACTCAAGTTCGTTCCACTTACTTGTCTCTCCTTTTCTTGTCATCCTAGCTTCTTTTTTTTTTTTTTTTTTCTTTTCCAGACTTCATACTAAACAATTTTTTTAATCATTTCCTCCTAGAGATTGTAACCATCTGTAATTCCTTGCTCGCCCACATTTTTCCTGTAAGCATTGACCCATAAATATTCAATCTGAAACCCAAACCTTTCGATATCACCAGTTAGTCCTACAAAAGTCATTGACACTCTTCATTTGACTGACTTATATTTAAATAAATAACTAAATTGGTGGCCTTGTACCTAAGTGAGAACTCGGTCGAATTGACAAAAGGGATCAACCCCCTATTTGACGTTTCCCTCGACTGTATATTCTATTTTACGCAGTTTCACGAAACCTATATTAAAATAAAGGTTGAATTAGCTTTTAGTGCTTAATTTCATTTATTTATGTTCTGACTTCAAATATCGCCGGGAATCAACTTACAAAATAGGAATTACTATTTCTAACAAATATTATTCTTTTTTATTTAATTTTTTAACTTAGACTCAAAGTTATAAAGTTACAAGGAATCTGACGTGTATGTTTTCCCTCAGAACACTAACACTGGTTTGGCAGCATTTTAGAATCTTAGCTTCAACACTCAGAAGTTTTAAATCCAATCAGGTTTGATTTCGCTTTTCATCTCTTTGTCGATAAAATAACTACCAGTCACTCTCTCATATACTATCGATTAATCAACAGTGCTCTTTTCCCAGCATGTTTAATGGCATGATGTCAAAGTAAGAAATCATTGACATTAAAAGTAAAATGAACTGGATTTAACTGAAAGCAGAAATCTGGTCGCTGGGATTTCTACAACACTCCCAACATGTCACAGATTAGAATGTGTGTGTGTGTACGTGTGTGTGTGTGTGTGTGTGTGTGTGTGTGTGTGTGTGTGTGTACGCGTGCGTGTGTGTGTAAGTGTTAATTTTTTCAATTCAGCGTTTGACATAATAAAATTCCTTATAAAAAAGATTAGGGTTAATTTGAAACTCAGACTAGATTTGATGGGAGGGGAACGATGAGTAAGGAAGGTCATTAATCTGAAAAATGCTGAGATGACAGAGAGAAAAGAAGGTAAGAGAGAAAAAAAAGAAGTGGAGAGAGAGAAAAAAGAGAGAGAGAGAGCGAGAGGAACGTGTTTGTGTGTGTGAGCGCGCTTGAGAGAAAGAAACTGACAAGTTCACCGAGAAACTGATAGTAAACATTTTATAGTCAGCCTGTCAAATCTGACGGAATACCAGGCACATTCCATTCAGCTGAGAAAGATGAAATGTGGTCCCGACTCACTGAGATAAGATTCTGTTGTGCCTTCTCAAGTAATTTTTTCCGTGGTGGAGTGGAAGTAAACTTTAGCTGAGCTGAGTTTACAATCCTTGCTCTCCTTTAAATGACAAATCTCTTGCAAAAATTAATAACTGAAATGGAATAAATCTATAAATATAACCACACAATCAAAAGTAGATCTAAGTTATTTAGAATTATTGTTCCTAAATTAAACACAAAACTCGTAGCTTTGAGCGCAGGAGGTTAGACGATACCATTGACCTCAGTGCTTGACTGATACTATTTTACTGACCCTGAAGGGATGTAAATACCGGCAAAATTAGCCTTAACCGGATTTGAAACCAGGACATATAGAACCGGAACTAATACCGCAAAGCATTTTGTTCGACGCTCTAATAATATCTCAATCCATTGCCCTTAACATTATTAATAGAATGCCGAACAAAATGCTTTGTGGTATTTGATCCGGTTCTTTATGTTCTGAGTTCTAATGCTATCGAGATCAGCTTTATCTTTCATTGTCCAGGCTCGATAATATTAAATACCAGTTAAGTACTGGAGTCGAGGATATCGACAGAATATTAACCAGCCGCTCTCCTCAAAACAGCTGATTTTCCGCCTCAATTAAAACCAAGTGTGAATAAAGATCAGGGACAATAAAATACTTAAAACCGCCAGTTTTCCACTGACATGTACTGTCGACGAGGTTTCTACGAAAACCTGTGTCAATAGTGTTTATAAAGGAACAAAAAAAGTGAAAACTGGAGTAATATTCTATCTCTGTAAGCACTGCTACTGTTCAGTTTGGTGATGGCTTCTGAAAACATCGTTGTGACGACACTATTGAAGATCTGTTCTTCAGCGGTTCACTGGTGTGATTTCTTATAGCTTTTTCTAGAGCCACTGGAAGACTTAGAACTTAGCTGTTGAATCAACGAAAACTCTTGTCAGATTTAGAACTGCTGCTGTTTACAACGGTGAGGTACAAGACGGTTCACTGAATTATAAGTACAGCCCATCTAAAGGATTTTCACACATATACGTTTCCCCATTTTCCCACACAGGCACTAGCGAAACTAGAGTGTGTGTCGCCCGAAGCGGCCCTTCCGTTTGCCGCCCCCGGACCCCACAAAAAACACATTGCCTACAGCAATAGCCTACAACAGGATGAAAAGTGCCGCCCAGGGCGGACTCCCCCACCACCAGCTACGCTAGTGCACAGAGTTCAACTTGAGGCCACTTTTTGGAAGTGTTGCAAAGTGAGAACGAACTTAGAATCACGGGGCTGGGAAACGAAATTCTTAACCATTCAGTGATGCCTTTGCTCTTATTTATACATCCATAAGGACTTAAACGCAAGACACTAATTTTGTCATCGGTTTGTTCTACAGTGGTTCTCAACGTTTTCTAATTTAGTCTCCCCTTTCAAGGAATGGCGTTTTTACAAACGTCCCCTCCTCCTAATAGCAGTTTATCTTTATCAAACAGAAGCAATTTTGCGCACTTGTTTATTATTTATACTTTCTTAAACTATCCTACCAAATATATGTCGCTGTTTTTGATATTTGCGTTCACTTGTGCCCCTAGAAGATTGCCAAGGCCCCAGGACCGGATGGAATCAGCCCACACATACTTTCCGAGCTATCGGATGTATTCGCTCTGCCAATCACGATTGTCTACAGAAAATCAATGGAGACAAGCAAAATCCCAGACGAGTGGAGAACTGCTAACGTCACGCCCGTATTCAAGAAAGGGAGCCGTTTTGCGGCCAATAACTACAGGCCAGTAAGCTTGGCCTGCGTGATGGAGGTGCTTGTTCATGAGCACATCATTGAACACCTGCGGCGAAACGACCTCATCAACCAAAAACAGCATGGGTTCACAAAGGGGAGATCATGTGTGACATAACTGCTTGACATCTGGACGGAGGTCTTGGATGCAGGGAGAGAAGTCAATGTGATCTACATAGATTACATGAAAGCGTTCGACAGCGTCCCACATCGTAGGGTTGTAGCCAAAGTAGAAGCTCACGGTATCGAGGGAAACGTCTTTCAGTGGATCCGGGACTTCTTGAGCCACCGGTCACAACGAGTCTGTGTCAACGGCGTGAAGTCAGAGAGGGGAGAGGTGACAAGTGGCATCCCACAAGGCAGTGTCATTGGCCCAGTACTGTTTCTCGTGTATATAAACGATCTGCCTCGGTATGTCCAGAGCCACGTCAGGTTATTTGCTGACGACACAAAGATCTTCGCAAGGAATGACGTTAATGTGACCATGGCAACGCTGCAAGACGACCTGGATCGCCTTCACGAGTGGTCGATGAACTGGCAAATGCGGTTCCATCCTGAGAAGTGTTCCGTCTTGAGAATGGGGAACCCGAAGACGGACAGGAAATACTACATGAGAGGGAATGCACATGGGGAACGGACTGTGGTGGAGCTAGCAGAAAGTGAGGTGGAGGGGGATTTTGGCGTCTTGATCGACAAAGGACTGACCTTCAGGAACTACATAAACCAAGCAACTGCAAAAGCAAATCGAATCGTTGGAGTCATCCGATGATCATTTGACATCATCACCCCTGTTGTCTTCGTCCAGCTGTACAAGTCTCTAGTTGGCCTGATTCTTGAATATGGAAACACAGTTTGGTAACAACGGCATAAGGCAATGTGTTGCAAGTTGGAGGATGTTCAGAAGCGTGCCACCAAACTCATTGCATCTTTGAAAGAAAAGCCATACTCAGAGCGCTTGGCTGCACTAAACCTACCTAATCTTGAACATCGCCGTCTCAGTGGGGATATGATCAACATGTATACGCACGGCCTGTATCTGACCAACCGCCCCTAATTCAACTACTTCCAAGGCAGAAATACGAGAGGACACAGCCTGAAATTGGAAAGATCACACTGCAGGCTCAACATTAGAAGCTGCTTTTTCGTACAGCGTGGAACAGTCTGCCAAACAGTGTGGTCGCAGCTCCATCAGTCAATGCCTTCAAGAACAGGCTTGACGCACACCGGAGGGAGCTTCCTGCAAAATTTGATCCTGTCTGTTACTATTAGCTACAACTGTCGAAGTGTTGTACCACACAGGACAAATTAATTGTACTAGTGGAAAAGCACCTGTGAACAAGCTCCTCGGAGCTTCAACACGGAAACCCTCCAGTATCCAGTATGTAAAAGTTTTATGGAAATTATTTTAAAAGGCAAGGCCTGTATAAAACAAAAATAATTAACACATAAAGCGCGACGGGCCACGACCGTGGCCGTGAGGCACAGGTCAACAGGCCACGATCGTGGCCCAGATAGATGCATTTAATTTATGGGCATTTGTTGGAATCCAAGGTAATTCAAACGCTCCGATACCCTCCAAAATACAAGAGAACTAATAGTTCAACTAATGACTTTTCAGATGATGTAAAACTTGCCACCATTATATACTAAGAAGATATTTTAACTATTTTTTTTGTTTTTTATGTATGCATGGTAGTCTCATTTTCATAAAATGTGCTCAGCAGTCCATGCTATGTAAGTGCAAATTCCAGCGCTTTATGGGTTAATAGCGACATAAGCAATTTTAATATCAAATGGCAATTTTTATATATAACTTAACATGGCACAATATTCATGTTAAGTTCGGTATAAAGATAAAATTATATTGGACTTTGGTCCATCATCAGTCATGTTTTCTTCACCGATAACACGTCCTGTTCATTTTTTTTTACGTGTTTTCGTATAGCAGTGAACCTGTTTTAAATAGTTTGTCTCGGAAAAACCAGGATTTTTCTAAACACCTTGTTCCCTGGTTAATATCTGCTGTCCTCCTTGTGAGCTTACATCGTTCTCGAGGGAGCGCCAGCGTCTAATTTAAGTACCACAGGACCTTCGAAACCGGTGAGATCGTTACGGTTAACGTTAGTATTGATCAGTTACAGGTCTATTTCTTTATTAGCCACTAAACGCAGATAGGGACGGTACAAGGGCAGACAAGACAGTACGAGTGGGGATATAAACATAACAACGAATGAAAATGATAATTGTATAAAATGAGGATGGACGTCCTTGCTTGAGCCCCACCCTCAAGCACAATCTTTTATTGTTCGTTACAGTTCAATTAATTATCAGTCTGTAACCCATGTTATCATATCCTCGTCTATATCCACTGGGGGCAGATATTTTTACCTCACCCTCTCTGGTGTTATCTTAATGTTATCTCCATGATATTTTTTCAAAAAATTAAACCTCTTCCTGTCTCCTAAGATACTTTTATCTTGGAATCCAGGTATCGTTATTCTTGTTACTTCTTTAAATCTGTCTATAGTTCTCTCAATCTCTACATTTGGTTTGTATATTAAAATATATTCTTCCTTCCATTCCGTGGCCTGCTCTTCTTTCTTTTTCTGCACGCTGGGAGCGTCTTTGTTACTTTGCTGTGTTGTGACACTTTCTGTCTGCTATTTTTGGGGTCTTTTTCCTCTTGTTTTTGACAGCTTTCGAGGACGATTTACCCTTACTTCTCTTTCTGGTAATTTGGGTGAACTCACCCTCGGTCTCTGTTGGTTCCACTTCACTTATCTCTTCTGTCTCTGCTGCACCCTCGTGCTCCGACGTGATTACTTCTCGTTGTTTGGTTCAGTTGTGCTTAGGGGACACTTCTTTTTCACGTGCCCCTTCTGTCCACATCCGTAGCAAGTGAGGGGTCTCCCCTTTACTGAAACATTTAGTTTTCTCTCACCCGGGAGTTCAATTATCTCTGGAATCTCGTTCTTGTCGGCCATAGTTATCTGGAGCAACAACTCGAGGCCGTATCCCCATGTTTAGTTTCTGCGTTCTTGTAGCTGACACAATGCTGGGCTCTTTTGTAGTTGATAGGACTGCCGCCGCTATCCATTCTTCCTTCATTTCCGGAGGAATCCTGCCAACCTTAACTCTAGCTATTCTTCTACCCAAGCAAGTTGGCAGGAGCTTCCACTCCTCACTTCCAATAGGCATAGTGGAGCTCCCCACTGCTTCCTCCGCGGAGACGAATCTCACCTCCACTACACCGAACCTCCTTCCACGGGTGTAAAAAGTCACCTTCTTAACACACTCCAGACACCCCTCGATATCCTCCCCCTTCGCCACCTCCATCCTTCCTTCTTTCATGTTGAGTGTCCTATAAACAACAGTTTTCCCTTCCACCTCTGCCAAAAACTCTTCAGGAGGGCTCAGCTTCACCTTGCCTCCCCTCCCCTCTTGGCAAATTCCCCACATTTTCGTAGCTCATCAATAGGTATAACAACCTCACTCAATTCGAACCTCGTTTCGCTCGTTACACTCACCCTTCCAGCTACTGCTGTGCAGCTACCACTCTTTCGCACGCCTGCATTCAGCATCTCCGCCTCTATCCGGCGCGAGAGGAGAAACAACAAAAACCACAAGCCCGCCCAACAAGCTATGTGTTTCAAAATTACGACAAAAATTCGTCAAAACATTCAAAAAAGTAATAACTTCTACAACCAACAGTTCAAAAATTCAACAGTTCACAGTCAACATCAACCCGGGCCGAAGCCGAAACTCCAATAAGACGGACTTAACGTCAGTTACAGTTCGAAGCAGGCGAAGGACCAAAAGTCCAAAAAGTCAACTTTCTGAAAAGGGGAGGCAAGGTGCGGTAGACGGTGTGACGCTAGGTAGGAGGTTAACACAATATGTGCTGAGTGGGGGTACGGAGAGTCTATTGTAGAGAAGAGAGGAGATAGCATGCCTGTGAGCCAGGGATTAAAGTGGGATGTGTTGGTGAGTTACGTTATGTTAAGAATTGTTAAAGTGTCAGAAAAAAAATACCCTGCAGTATTTCTGCCGGCTCTTTACGATCTGAGATCAAATCCCGCCGAAGCAGTGAAGTCGATTTAATCGGCTAACACATTCCTCTCGCAAAGAAAAGTCACGCCTTGTGCATGTATTAAAAACAGTAAATAAACGTGGGTACCTCCACTTCTACATGTTTACACACTCGCATAAACATACAGACAAATACTACGTCAATTGTACCTTCAAACCACCACCCGTTCCATCAGACTATGCTATTATGGTGGTATAATATAACATAATATGATGTATTAAATATCTTCCTTTATCTATTGAATCAATAGCGCTTTTGTATGTCTTTAATCTAAATGATTTCATTGTAACCAATCTACAACAGCCGGTTTGTCTTTTTCTGTGTTGTTTAGAGGATTGCCAGGCTGGTTGTTTACATGGGTAGTTATAACATTTCCTCATCCCTTACCCTTCCTTCACTACATTAGTTGCCCTTCAAAATCCAGTCTATAGCTCCCAAGTTCAGGGTGGAATTAAATCAAAGAAAGAAACTGCGGAGGAAGTGAAGGAACGTTAAATATTGTCACATCCTCGTTTGTGTGTGTGCGCGACAGAGTGTTTGTGTGTGTATGCGCGCACATATATGTGAGTGTATGCTTGTATCTGTGTGCGTGTGCAATTCAAGCGCCAACAGATGCAGGTGGTCAAGGTCGTTAGCCTACTGGCACGCTCACTACCTGTTCGATGGTCCGTATCATGTAACCAGTGCTGCTCTGTGTTCCTCAACTACAAATGGCGTATTTAATTCAGTTGTAAAAAGATGCCATGTTAGGTTTCAGTGAAACAACGAAAGAACAACAATGAGATATACTTTTCAAACACCTTTACGCGCGCACGTGATGACAATAGTGGAATATTTTTGGCTTCACCGACATAATTCTGTTAGAAACATATATGTCTCAGTTTCGTTATTATAATGTTGAAATGTATTTTATTATTAAAGTGTGATAGTATATAAATACTCTGAACGAAATTTTTCTCACTCTTTCGACGAGTTCTTTTTTAAATTTTTGGTTGGCATGGACTGAATGGTTTGTCCAGGTCCATATCAGTTGTTATTCAGATTTTTCTGCTCCCCTCGATGAATCAAAGGAACATGTCTTGCACATAGAACTCGTTTTTGGTTTGGTTTCTATGACTGAGTGTCTTTTCCATCACGAATCACTACAAAGTGTACTGGATGCACTTTATCATGGAACCAGCACAAAAGGTTTCCTGTTCTTGAGAAGTCTAAAGAGTATAAGTATTCATCTTATACTAAAGAGTATAAGTATTCATCTTATTGTTTGAATATTGGTCAGAGCAGTATCTCTAAGTGCTCATTGCAACCAAAGCAACCTGTCTATCTCATGCCAGTGTGGAAAATGTGTATGTATACAGTGTGTGTGTGTGTGTGTGTGTGAACTAAAGACTCCAATAAACCCATTTGAAACTGAAGTGCCTGACATTATCTTAGGGTTGGTTTGTTTTTGTTCCCATAACTTAGAAATTCAGCAAAAGAGACCAATATAATAAAGTACTAGACTTTAAAAAAGTTGGTGTCAATTTGCTCAATTAAATTCCATCAAGGCAGTATCCCAGCATGGCTGCAGTAATGACTTAATTGAGTAAAAGATGAATACTCTCTTCTCATTGGGGCTACCAAGCTCTTCTCTCCAAAAACTATCCAAAGGAACTAGAGATGGTAAGTGTAGCTGGATCAATGTAGCATGGAACAGTTAAAAATCAAACATCCGAGAATATTCTTTATGTGAAGTTCTGATGGATTTAAAGTTGTTCTCTGGATGTTAAGTATCTTACTTGAATTCAATAAATAAGATATGAATTAAAATTACTCAGTAAAAAATGCTAGCAATTTGAGGCACATTATAACATAAACTAGACAGAATGAAATTAACTCTGCATAGTTTTTATGCCTGATGTTGTGATTTTGTCACAAACAATCATCACGTATAATAATTAAACATTCAACATCTCATTATAAAGTTTGACAGTGATAATTATATTATAAACTGGTTTCATGTGTAAATAGAATATCAATCATTTGAATTGACTGGCATTTAGTGATAGCTTGTTAGTAGCAATGAATTGATTCATTTAAGCTCATAATATATTTAGACATTTTCTATTTACATTTGATGGATATTTGTCCTCATCTTGTTTGTTGTTAACACAACGTTTCAGCTGATATACCCTCCAGCCTTCATCAGGTGTCTTGGGGAAATTTTGAGCCTGGGTTCTAATTCCTAAGGTATTTTTTTCGATGTTGTTGTTGCTGTTGTTATTATTATTATTATTATTATTCAGGTCACTGCCTGGAATCGAACTCGAAATCTTAGTGTTAGTAGCCTGTGCTCTTAACCACTATGCCATATGCCCGTCAAATGTAAATAATGTAAATAATGTACATAATTCCTCATTTCTTAAATATAGAACTGCATTTTCTATTGTATGTAAATTAGTATCCACATAAAATATTATTATCATTAGCAAAAGGACAAAAATCAGATTTAAATATTTAGGAAATAAATCATTATGGTTAATTACTCTGATTCATGTAATAAAGTATGGAAGTGATTCATATAAACTAAAAATAGCTGTAAATCTGAGGGGAAACTATGCAACAGCACATATTTCTTCTTAAGACAATATTTATTTCCGAGTAAATTGAAACAGGTCACATCTCTGCCTTGAAATTTACTGTATATGACATTGTGTATGACAAGACTAACAATTTATATTTAGTTTCATTTAATGCATTTTTATCAAGTTCTTTTTATTTATTTCTATGGATTGCTCCCATTAATTTTTTTCTCATTAAAGCTCATTATATTTACTACAAGCATCAGAGTAGATTCCGCAGCCTATTGAATATTTTCTTGTACAGCTTAGGTTAGGTCTGATTGAGCGTACCTGCAGATGGGTGAGCAACAAGCTGTAACTTACAGGTCTATTTTCCTATCTTATTGTATATTGTTGAAGTAAGTGGAGTTTACAATTGGATGCCCAACTAATCACTTAACTACTAAGCTGTCATTGTAGAGATTCAAATTACAGTATATTAAGCCAACATGGAACATGAATGCAAAATGTTGATGATGATGATGGTGGTGGTGGTGGTGGTGGCAGTGGTGATAAAAACGTGAAGGATAATTCATCTGGTTAATGTAATAAGTCACAAATTGATCATTTATTTACAATAAAGTAATTAAATAGTCATTTATTGGTTTTGGTTTTTATGGATATGCACGTAATGTTCTAATTATATACCCCAGGAATCTTGGAGGATGGCTGCAAAATAATTCTAGGAAATATTTCTTTGTGATATACAGAAGGTTTTGTTTTTCTGTGTTATGTCATATTTCTTTCTAGTTAGTAATGTGTGAATTAGAGTGATTGAGCTTCTGATCACAAGGTCTAGTTAAAAATGATTATCTTGTATTCTTGAGCAGTGCACATTGCTTGTTCCAGTTTGCCTTATTGACAAACAATAGTTCCCACCTTTGTTTGATTGAGTGATTAGTGGTAAAAAGTACATCTAGCAGTAAAAACATTTGTCAAAAAAGCAAAGCCCACCCTCCCCTACTAATATGGAAGAAGAAAAATGGGTGTAAAACAGTTTTATGGTGGATAGCCAGCTGTGCAGATAATCAAAAGAATTTTCTATTTTCTCATTCTAATTTCAGAGTGACATTTTGGGTGACTTAATTGTATATACTATTGAAATTATACATTTTATTATTATATCATTTAAATACAAATAGATGCCCATCTCCTGAAACTCACTGAATTAAATGCAAACAGTAGTTTTCTACAATATATACTCTTTTACTTGTTTCAGTCATCTGACCGCGGCCATGCTGGAGCACCGCCTTTAATCGAGCAACTCGACCCCGGGACTTATTCTTTTGTAAGCCCAGTACTTATTCTATCGGTCTCTTTTGCTGAACTGCTAAGTAACGGGGACATAAACACACCAGCATCGGTTGTCAGCATCGGTTGTAGAATATTTTATTTAGTTAATACTATCTAGTTAAATTTTGTGTTTTGTTTATATTGTGAACTATCTAAGTATTGATAGTGGAGCTCTAGCATGAGCACAGAAACTAGAAAAAAATACCCTTTTAACTTCACAGACTCAATTCAAATACTATGTCTATAAGTTTGGCTGCAGTTGTTATATTCCAAAATAACAAGCATTTGTAAATTCTTTTCCTAGTTACATTCTGAAATATTTATTTGGTGTCTTTGATTAAATTCAAACAGGATAGGTGTAGTTTTTCTGTTTGTTGGAATCAAATTTTGTTTATCTCCAAGTTCACTCTGACCAAGCAGATCTTGTGAACAAGCAATCTCAAAGAGGTTCTCTCATTAACATATTGGAGCCAGCAGATCAAAGATGAATTATATATTTAAAATACTGCACCTCCCCTGTTGCCACCTTATTCAATACAACGCTTCACTGTCTCAATAGTGATATGGTGTCATTCAAAATTTGATTCTTATAAATATATGGGAATATGTGTGAAAATAAATGTATTTGGTTTTCACCTCTCACTTTTTCACTACCAAAGCAACAACACTTTTTCTATCCTCCTACACTTAGATGAAAAGTAAGTACTCAAAATACTAGTTTCTTCACTCCTCACAATAATTGAGCTTATGAAACTTATCTAGGAAACTCACCTACATGTTTAGAGAAAGAGAGATCGGGAAAGGAGAGAGAAAAGAACTGAAACAACCAGAATTCAAGCAATCAAAGTATTTCCTATAATGTTTTCCAGTGAACTTTTAGTGTTTCAGAACATTTGCTGTGCATATTCCCTAAAGTAAAAAAAATAATAAGAATTTTATTCATATATGGCAAACAAATTGCCTAATTAGCAGTCTATATCTAATTGCCTCTATATTAAGGCCTTACCAATATTTGCTCTGGGCATAATGTCATTTTCAATTTGTTGATACAATAACATGACTTTCTCCATGAAAGCTACTAAATATTGGGATATACCTTTCCTGATAGTTCCCAGCTGTCCAGTTTAATTGAGATATCCAAATCTACTACCATGCACCACCTGTTATTCAGAAGTTTCTACTGCATTGTCACTGAATCAACACACCAGTCACCGTTCTTTGAGAATGTGTTCCAAACCTATTAAGCAGCATTTCTGAATTTAAGCAGTTCTAGCACTCTATAAATATTATTTCTGTATTCAACTGACTCTTTACCTTTCTTCTAACAAAAGAACATTGGATTAACAAAAAAAAAAATCTTATCTTTGTTGTTGCTACTTTTGTTTCTGATATTGTTGTTGATGTTGTGAACATTTGTCAGATGTTTTCATATTCCAAGTGTGCTAGCTTCTATTCAATGGTACAGTAGCACTTAGCTCTATTTTACACACACACACTCTGTCTTTCCTACCCTGTATATTGCATATATCTATATACACCTACACTTTGCTGTTAACTATTATAATCTGATGTACTTTAAGATGTGTATTTGTGTGTGTGTGTGTGTGTGTGTGTGTATGTATGTGTATCTATCTGTCTGTCTGTCTGTCTATCTTCTGTTTTATCTGTCTATCTTCTGTTTGTCTATCTATCTCTCACTCTTCTCTTTCTCTCTTTCTATTCACATATATAAGGCACACATACATACACACACAGCTTCAAATAATTGAGTGAAAATGAGATGAGTGTTGAGGCAGCTTGCTATTAATGGCTGTAAGTAGTTTTACCACTGAATATCTGGCTTTTGACATGAAATAAGATCTAATTTATAATGAATATAAAGAAAGTACTGCTCTTCAAACAATAGTGGCATAAAAAAAAATAAACATCTTTCAAATCTTCAATCCTAATTCAACAACATCCAGTTTTTTTAGAAATATTTTAGACCCTTATTTAATATTGATTTCTCAAGCAAAAGGAAGAGTGTAGTCAGTTACACAGATTTCAGTATATTAATGGTATTTATTTTAATAGCTCTAGAGGGAGCATAAAAGAAAATTAGCTCTAGCAAGATTCGAACTAAGAAAATTGAGGGATGAGATTAAATGCTGTAATGCATCTGCTTAAGAAGCTTATAATTTTTGCTGACTCCATTGATCTTTAGCTTTAATTAATATCGATTTACATATTTCTATTTCAAACCACTGTGAACTGTAACCTCATTGGATATATAAGCTTAAAAACTGATCCAACAAGCCAATAAATGGTCCACTGTATTGTCAAAGGTGAAAGTTACAAGAGATTTTGAAAACGTATTTCCTTGACTTGGTTTCAATTATAGCTTCTACAACTCTGTTCTATCCATGTATTTTTAGCAGACTACAGAAAATTTCCAATCCACATGCAATAGAAAAGTCCTGCAATCAGGTTTCAAAAGTGTGTACTTATCTGTTGGTAATAAATAATGGATTAGATTATTATTTTCTTCTGAGGATCTGGTGTTCTAAGGCGATTATGCAATCTTCTTTGTAATGATTACCACACAACGTACAAGTATATGTTGGTGAAACACATGTAAACATCATGTAATTTATGATGTTATTTAACTGAATCTTCTGTTTTATGGTTTGTGTGTATGTGTGTGTGTGTGAGTGTGTGTGTGTAAGTTTGTGAGGGAAGTTGTGAGTTCAGGAAGAGAGAGAAAAACAAGAGGAAATTAGCAAAAATAGTTTACAATAAAACTAATAAAACACACGTATACAGGGTGGGCTGAAAGTAACTAGGCATCAAAAATTGCTTATAGAATTTTAAGAATCACTGAAGTCATGACGAAAATATTTTTTAAACAGACAACACTAATGGGAATTTCTTATTTTCTTGTCTTATTTCTTATTTCTTATTTTCCAGACAGCTGGTTGTTTGACTGTTCAGAAGTGAGCTAGGATAGCAGCACTCTATTAAGTGTGAAGTACCATTGTTTTGGTTCAGAGATGGTGCTGTGCATGGATAGATAAGCATGCAACACTACGTCCAGAGACAATAAAAAGTTATGTAAATCTGATGACCATGGACTCTGTGAACGATGCAAGAAGTGGCCATCCAACCACATCCGGTTTGCATAACAACTTTTTATTGTCTCCGGACGTAGTGTTGCATGCTTATCTATCCAGGCACAGCACCATCTCTGAACCAAAACAATGGAAATTTCACACTTCATAGCGTGCTGCTATCTTAGCTCGCTCCTAAACAGTCAAGTGACCAGCTATCTGGAAAATAAGAAATATGACAAGAAAATAAGAAATTCCCATTAGTGTTGCCTGTTTAAAAAATGTTTTCGTTATGACTTCAGTGATACTTAAAATTCTATAAGCAATTTCTAATACCTAGTTACTTTACACCTATCCTGTATATCATAATCATCATCATCATCGTTTAACGTCCGTTTTCCATGCTAGCATGAGTTATATATATGTATATGGAAACACTGCTAAAATGTCTGTGAAGGTTACATAACTGGTGTATGTCAAGAGACAGGTCCATTGCCAAGTCGGGTATCTCCGAAGTGCTTTGCCAACCTGTCAAACATCGGCGCCCGTTTTGTGCAATGTAGGTAAAATTTGGATTACACATATATAAGTTTACTTATATATATATATATATATATATATATACATACATACAAAGAGAGAGAGAGAGAGAGAGAACAATCTTACTTAGAAATGGATGCGTGCGTTCCATCATATAATATATTAATAAATAAAACATATGCATATATATATATAAATATATGTACGTACCAACCTCTACGTGTATATATACACGCATAAGTGCAGCAAAAGGAATCCCTAATGTGAAAGGTGCAATGATTAGGTCCGATAGGTTGGTAGTATTATAAAGGAAGGGGAAATATTGCAGCGGGTACGGGAGCTGGGAAGGGATCTAGGAAAGGACAGAGCACTGAGAAAAGAGGAGCCACAGACGAGGAGTCTGCGATGTTTACGATGGAATGGCTGGAAGAGGAACAAAAGCTGGTGATGATATGAACAAATGGAATCAGCGGAAGAAACGAAGAATGGTACGTTGTATGTGAAAGGGGATTTCGGACGCGAAGTTGAGGTGCAATCAACAACACGCGTAGGAGAACGCAGAATGGATAAAAGAGGGTGAGTAGCTACGGCGAATGAAGAAGTAGACCATATGCTGAACCTGCATCTCGAAGTCGTAGTTATTGCTACAGAGGCATTGAAGATGGAGGCACTGGGAATAGAAGAAGGAACACTTGGTGTGGGTGGTGTGCGAGAAGGACAAGTTAAGATAGGAGTGGGTGTCGGTGAGTTTGTAGAAGACGGAGATGGTGAGCGTGAGAGTGGTTGATGGAGATGGTGATGTCAAGAAAACGAAGGAACGTATCGGAGAGAGAACCGACAAAGGAAATGAAAGTGTTTGGCTCCTCTTAGAGAAAGACAAGAGGTGCTGAAACAGTCGACGGTTTAGCAGCTGTATAGATCTGTAGTAGGACTATATGTGGGACCCGACATAACTAGGATAGAGTAGTATGTATGTCGAGGAAGTGTTAAAGAGTCTGGAGGTCTTCGTCGTCAGTGATGACGGCGTAAAGAGAGACGATGTCCAGGGTGAAAGGGAGACCGAAGGAGACGGAGGAGCAAGAACTGAAGAAACAGGGAGCATAGTTGGCATCATGGACAGTATGGGAGGGGCGGAAAGCAGCAACGAAGATAACGAGCATAATGTCTAGGTGGGTGAAGATGAGTTCAATGGGACAAGTATGATAATGGGGCGTCTGTGAATCGGAGGTGCGTCGCTACTCAGTGATGGATTGAATATGTAGTCTTCGAATTAGCTTTCTTCTTTCAGGTTTTGAGAAGCCCAATTTCTCAAGATTGGTATTTAGGCAGCGTGTTACATATCCCAGAGCCCCAATAATTACAGGTATGAATCTGAACTTGTGATCTGGATAGAGTAACTGTATGTGTGTACGTACGTACGTATGTATGTATGTATGTATGTATGTATGTATGTATGTATGTATGTATATATGCGTGCATGTATGCATATATGTATGTATGTATGTATGTATGTATATATGTATGTATGTATGTATGTATGCATGTATATATGTGTGGCGAGGAATGCGTGCGTATGTGAAGGTCGTCTAACAAGGAGATACCAACTCTCCAAAGCTCTTCACTGCATGTCTTGAAATAGTCATCAGCGGCATTGACTGGAAAGGTAGCGTCAGCATCAACGAAAGGTAGCGTCAACATCCACCGTCCTACCCAATTCGCAGACGATATCGTGCTCATCACAGAAACATTAGATCAGCCACAGATGATACAAACAGATCTGGACACCAAATTTCAGCATTGCACGAGAAAACACGCAGTCTGAAAACATCTCAAAAGTGGTGGAAAGCGATGAAACTGAGGAGGTAAAAGAGTACATCTATTTAAGACAGACAGTAAATATATCCAGAGTCATGAACACAGAAATCTTGCACCGAGTCAGAGCATACTGGAAGGCGTTTGTCTCGATTAAAAAGGTGCTCAAATCACAGCAGGACAAACCCTTGCGTGCAGAGCCGGATTAAGACCCATCGAGACCCTAAGCACTTAAAAAATTTTGGTGCCCCCCCTCCCCCCAGATAATGTAATTCAAAATATAAACAATAACAAACCATAGAATAATTTTTTAGTTTTCAAAACGAAGCAAAACAGTAAGAGGGAAAATAGTGTTTATTTTTGTATACTCCCACTTTATATTTGAAAAGTTTTCTCCTACTTTTTTGAATTGCGAAGTCTTTGCTCAGATCCTCAAAATTAATCGTAGGTAAACACATCTGCATCTATACTTAGTAGAGATAAAGGGACCCTGAATATTATTTTAGCAAGTTTAAAGTGATTTCTTTTGTGCCGTAAACCATTTACCATTTCTGTGGTGCCCCGTCCTTCCCTTGATGCCCTAAGCACACGTTTATTTTGCTTAATGGTTAATCCAGCGCCGCCCGCGTGCTAATCTCTTCAATAATACCATCCTGTATGTGCTCTTGTACCCAAGTCGCATCTGGGCTACCAGATTTAACAGAAGTAACAGAGTGATTCAAGGTCTGAGAGTTTCGTGTGTTGGCACTTATCAAACTAGTCAAGCCTTCGACCTGTGGCTAGTTTAATGACGCACGAAACTCACTGTTGCTTCTGCTAAATATTAACAAAAATATACTTATACTCATATTTTGAGTACTGTTTTTTCCTATTTGTACCAACAGCAACTGCAAACTAGATGTGTCTATTCACCAACAATACAGAGCATTCGCCATATTTCATTCCACATCGGCTACCTCTGACGAATGCAGGGTTACATAATCGAATTGTTACCCAACAATCCCTGGCGCGAAACCGATTGGTGAGATCAGCCGTAATGGATATATAATACTGTACACTTCGGATAATATATATATATATGTGTGTGTGTATTTATATACATACATATAGATATATATATTTATATATATGTAGGTATGTACATATATGTATGTATATATGCATATATTTATATATTATTTATATTATACATATATATATATATATATACATACATATATATAATTATATACATATATATATATTTATATACATATATATATATATACATATATATATTTATATATACATATATATTTATATACACATATATATATTTATATATACATATATATATATAAATATACATACACACACACACACACACACATATATATATACAAATATATTTATATTTATATATAGATAGCATCAATTTTAAAATCCATCCAAGACTTGGCCTCCGCCCACTACAAAAATCAACTCGGTACACATAGTAGTATTACGTCACAATTCCTTTACCTCAACTGGTCCAGCTCTCTTTAATACCATACCAAAATGCGTCAAAACGGAAACGAATCCCATAAAATCCAAGTGTTCACTGGACAAATTTCTTCAAAAACTCCCAGGCCGACCTCCTACACCCGGTTATGTCTCCAACAATAATAACTCTTTGTTAGAGTGGGCTATGGTGCCCCATATTTGACTAAAAAACTTCACCAGGTGGTGCTATTGAGTTAGACATGGCCTGGGCCTATTCTGGCCGAAACCTATCAAAGTTATATATGTATGCATGTGTATATATATATATATATATATATATATATATATATATATATATATATATATATACCATCATGGCTCGGCTTCGCAAACGTAGATCAGGAAGGCTGTCCACGTCGTGTGCATGCACGCTAATGTCTGACAAGTCCGATACGGAAAGGCAGATCCGTGAGCAGTGTCCACAGACGAAGGTAACATCCGGTATGGTGTCAGAGGCGGCTCGCGCCTTCTTCCTGCGTCTCTTGTTTTTAAGCGCATCTCTTCTTTGTTCCTCAAACTCGCTGACTGCGTTGAAGCTCGTGTGACGCTAGACATCACGGTCCGCAGCCAGGTCTGACCAGCATTGGTGGTCAATACGACATACTCTTAGAGATTTCTCGGAGCTCCTCTCACACGGTTGCCGGTGGAAAGTTCGCCAAACTGGGCAATCTTATGAAGGCGCCATGATAGTTCGTTAGCCACTACACACATTTTTTTCCCTCATTGTTTTCTGTGTCTCTTTCTGTAGAAGTGCGTAGGCTCGAAACGTAAAAGACTTTTTCTATTCCTGAGCGTTATACTAATACATATGTTTGTTTTGTACACCACCTGTCTTCGTCTTTTGTTTTTTTCGTAAACTCACCCAATCTTAGGAAGGCGATGGTTCTCCATTCTGGAGACATACCCTGCCCATCGGAGGTGGGACTTCAGTAGCATGGCTGGGGATCTCGGCCCGCTCCAAGACTTCAATGTTTGTGACGAAGTCACACCCTTGTATGTTGAGGATAGTGCGGAGACATCGCTGGTGGAAGCGCTCGAGGAGACGGATGTGACTGCGGTAATTGATCCAGTTCTCTGAGCCGTAGAGAAGAGTGGTGAGAACCACGGTCCTGTAGACACTGATCTTTGTTTTGTTCTTCATGTTATTATTGTGCCAAACACGTTTGTACAATCTGCCAAAGGACCTATTTGCCTTTGAGAGAGTCTATTTTCAATTTCTTTGTCGATCTTTGCATCGAATGAGATGATGCAGCCCAGGTATGTAAACTGATGTGTTGATTTCAGTTCGGTACCGCAGATAGTGATGTGGGGTGGGCTGTATTCCTCTTGGGGTGTAGGTTGGTGAAGTACCACCGTCTTCTTGAGGCTGACCTCCAAGCCAAAGAACCGTGAGGCGTCTGCAAAGCAGGACGTGATGCGCTGCAGAGCTCGCTCTGTGTGGGCGATGGGCGACAAGGACAGCGTCGTTTGCGAAGAGAAGGTCTCGGATCAGCCTCTCCTGGGTCTTGGTGTGGGCTTGGAGGCGCCGTAGATTGAAGAGGCTGCCATCCAGACGATACCTAACATATACTCCATCCCCATTCTCCATATCTTCAGTTGCATGCTTGATCATCATGCTGAAGAAGATGCTGAAGAGAGTCGGTGCCAGGACACAACCCTACTTCACGCCGTTGGAGATGGGGAAGGGCTCCGACAGGTCACCATTGCGTCTGATCTGACCACGCTGATTCTCGTGCAGCTAGATCACCATCTGTAGGAACTTGGTGAGACAGCCAAGTCGTTATAGGATGAGCCATAGTCCTGTCCTGCTCACTGTGTCAAACGCTTTTGTGAGGTCGACAAAAGTAGCATAGAGACCCCTGTTTTGTTCTCGGTATTTCTCCTGAAGTTGGCGGAGGACGAACACCGTATCCATCGTGCCTCTGTTGGCTCGGAAGCCACACTGGCTCTCGGGGAGATTTTCTTCAGCGATGGTTGGTTCGAGCCTATTGAGCAGGATCCTGGCAAGTACTTTGCCGGTGATAGAGAGTAGGATGATTCCTCGGTAGTTGGAGCAGTCAGACTTTTCACCCTTGTTCTTGTACAGGGTTATGATGACGGCGTCGCGAAGATCCTGTGGCAGCTTGCTCTGCTCCCAGCAGCAGACAAGAAAATCATGGAGCTTGTCATGGAGCGTCGGACCTCAATTCTTCCAGATTTCTTGTGGGATGCCGTCAACTCCTGCTGCTTTGCGACTCTTGAGTTGTCCTGTGGCTTCAATCGTTTCTTCGAGGGTGGGTGGTTCGTTGAGCTCCTCTTTGAGTGGAAGTTGAGGAATGCAATGGATGGCAGCGTCCTGTACGGTACGGTTAGCACTGAAGAGGCTTTGGAAGTGCTCGGACCAGTGAGCGAGGATGTAGGTGCTATCGGTGAGGAAGTACTGTCCATCTGCACTGCGTAGGGGACTCTGAACCAGGTGGGTGGGGCCACACACTGCTTTCAGAGCCTCATAGAAGCCTCTATAGTCTCCGAGGTCAGCGCACAGCTGGGTTCTCCACGCCAAGTGCTCCCACCACTCGTTCTGCATTTCTTTGAGTTTTCGCTGTAGGGTGCTGCATGCGCGTCGAAAGGTAGTTTCTTTACAAGACAGACTGGTTGTGCGAGGTGGGCCTGATGAGCTACTCTCTTCCTTGCTAGTAATTCCTGAATCTCTTGTCATTTTCATCGAACCAGTCCTTCTTTTTCTTCTTTGTGTGCCCGAGAACTTCCATAAATGTCTTAAGGATGGCTGATTTCAGGTTCTCCCACAAGGTGTCTGGGGTGGTGTCATCAGTGCAGGGGAATTCGTCTAGTCTTTACTGCAGGTCTGCTTGGAACTTGATTTTCACTTCCTCCTGGCACAAGCTGTCGACGTTGAGTTTCTTTACGGAGTTACCTTTCTTCTTGGGTTTGGGTTTGAACTGCAGTTTGAGCTTGCAGCAGACAAGGCGATGGTCGGTGTGGCACTCTGCACTGGACATCACTCTTGTGTGTAGAACGTCTTTCAGGTCCCGCTGGCGCACAAGTACATAGTCAAGTAGATGCTAATGTTTGGACCGGGGATGCATCCAAGTTGTTTTCAGACGGTCTTTCTGTTGGAAGATTGTGTTGGTAATAGCAAGTTGGTGCTCTGTGCAGAACTCGAGCAGGAGGTGCCCGTTGTCATTACAGCCACCAACGCCGTGTCTTCTAAGGAATCCTTTCCAAGCCTCAGAGTCCCTCCCAACTCTTGCGTTGAAGTCGCCAAGGATCAGGACCTTGTCGTTTGCAGGGGTGTTGTTCAAGAGTCTGCACAGATCAGAATAGAAGCTGTCTTTGTCCGCAGGATCTGCCAGTAGAGTTGGAGCATAAATACTGAAGAGCATGAGATGTTGTTTGCTCTCTGGTGGTAGGCGCATGGATATGATGCGGTCCGAGTGGCCCGTGGGTAACGTTTCCAGTTTGGAGGTGATGGAATTCCTCACCATGAGTCCTACACCCGACACACGTTTTTCAGATGATGGTTTCCCGGACCAGAAGAGGGTGTAGCCAGCGCCGCGTTCTTTGAGGCTGCCCTAGTCAGCGAAGCGGACCTCGCTGAGAGCTGCTATGTCAATGTTGAGACGGGATAGTTCATGGGCTATAAGAGCCGAACGACGTTCCGGGTGGCTGCTGTCAGACTTGTCAAGTATGGTCCTGACATTCCAGCAGGCAGTGCTCTCCCTAAATAGGGCTGCCCGGTCACTCAGGATACTGCCGAGTGGTGTCGTCGCCTCCTGGTCGACAACCAGGTGACCAAAGTCCTGAGCCACCTACATGTAGGGTCGAGACTACGGATTCCAGTGACATCTTCCACCTGCCGCTTTCGCCCCTTTGCCATCGCTGCAGGGCTTTTAGGATGGCTGGTCACAGAACGTGGACATACCCTTTGGCCTGCGCTAGGGAGTTTTAAGGTGAAGTGCAATGTGCGCAAACTGGCCCCACCCTTTAAACACGAGGTTCATCTGCCATGGCCTAGCGAGCTGGAACGGTGACAGCGAGATCCTCTGGCCGTAGGTTTGAAGTCGGAGTTACCCTCTCCGAGGAAGGTTGCCGACCATGGCTGACGAGCCTCTCCTGCTCGTGCCATCCAAACCATAGCGAAAGAGGGAAAAAGATCAATGGTTTTCAGTAGGCGTATACTACCCGGTTGCCTAGACCGGAGTAGGGGGTTAGCTTAGGAGACCCCAGTCGGAGCCTTTGACTAAAAAGTCTATCCACAAGGCAGCAGAGCAAGATCAGGGAGTCGCACCCATTGGTAGACGATGACGAGTAAACTAGTTCATACGCCATTGCTTGGTCATTAACCAAACTGGGGTCCCAATGATCACGAAATTCCATTTGTGCCGTTGACCAAATGGTTCTTCCGCCACTTCTGGTATATAATGCCTCGGCTGAGACAAGGGACAGTGACAATACAATATGTACATTTTATACACACACACACACACAGACAGAGTTTAAAATGCAATGCAATACATACAATGCACACACACACACACAATTACGGCAGTTCTAAGGTTTTGAGGAATGTGGAATCACCTTTCAGCCACTATTGTTATAGCAGATCAGATCAGACCCGGAGGAATGGATTAATTATCACATGATCCTCTAGTTCTCGTTAGAACTTCCTTCTTGAAGGTAAACTCGCATATGAAAAAAAAAATTGAAATAGTCGGTTTCTGGCCGTCTCAACCTCTGTTGTACCATTGGTTTTATAGCTGATTGCGGTGAAGTGGGTTCAGTGCTGTGCAACACTTTAACAAATTAACGCACAGGAACTTCTCGGACTCTTGGAACTTAATGAATTTAGGAAATGGTCTAAGTTGATTTCCACTATATATATGTGTGTGTGTGTATGAATGTATGTATGTGTGTGTGTGTGTGTGTGTGTGTGTGTGTGTGTGTGTGTGTGTAAAGGTAAAGACCCCCTTCAGTCATGAATGACTATGAGATTTCACCTAAAAAGTTTCCCTCCAAGACACAAGTCTGGGCAAAGTTGTTTATGGAGGATCAACAGTCGCCCATGCATACATACATTCATACATACATACATACATACATACGTACATACAAGCATGCATGCATGCATGCATACATACATACATACATACATACATACACGTGTGTATGTGGATGTACGTCTCTATGTATATGCTTATGTATGGGTATATGTGTATTCTTGTAATGAAACATTCCCTATTTAAGCAAAAAAAAAAACCGCTTTCAAACGAGAAAATCTGTGTCACTTTTTTGTGATAAGCTAATTATTAAAGTGGAAAAATAATCAGAAAAGCATTTTCTATTCATTGTTTTTTTGCGTACGTACACGTATACATGTATTATACATATATGCATACATTTAGAGAGAAGAAAGTGTGTGTGTTTGCGAGGGAGAGATCAGCAAACTAGAATGCTATCGACACATGCATCAGCCGAGTAGACGGAGAAATATCGAGAGAGATGGAAGAAAATGTAAGAGTGGAAGAGAAGTAGTGATGTGAATGAGTACGTGAGAGTAATAAGAGGGAGCAAAAAGCGAAAGGGGATAGGGATATAAAGAGCCGGCTTTTCCAATAT
Organism: Octopus sinensis; assembly: GCF_006345805.1. Lineage (NCBI taxonomy): Eukaryota > Metazoa > Mollusca > Cephalopoda > Octopoda > Octopodidae > Octopus > Octopus sinensis. Next base: position 140,051,754 of record NC_042999.1, read on the forward strand.
ATACAACAGGTAATTGCAAATCAGACGAAGTCCTTCGTCACATATAGACGCATATATCTGTGTATACAGGTGTCGAGTTGTATCTAATTGTATGTTAACAATAATTCACAGGTTCTGAGTTCAAATCTACTTCAGATACCAGATTATCTTTGAAAAGTCAAAAGAACCTATCATCTATAATGCATACTTGTGATTATGAAAGGTCAAGTGACTCTTTTTACCGCACATAATATGTGAGATAATAGCTATCTTTTAATGTATGAGCGTGTTTCAGTGACATATTACCTTGTTACATTCTATTTTCTGTTATATATTTATGTGTTATATACCTCATTTTTAAACTGAAATACGTACTAACGGAGGTGCTTCTAAGTGGTCGATCGATCAGCTAGAAATAGCAACCGAATCTCCCTCAAATTTCATCATACCGTATTAAAAACTGAAAAGCCATTTAATAATGTAGTTCTTAATACTCATAAGATGGAGGGGTTGTCATAGCTGGAATACTTTTGATCACAGTCTACTCGATTAGGTTTAAGCAACAACAATAACAACAACAACAACAACACATTGAAATATATATATATATAAATCATTGGGTGAAATGTAATTCCTTATTTAAAGTCTCATTTTGCTTCCCACCATCTCTACATTTGTTACTTCTCGTTGTTTTTCTACCATTAGTCTCCCGGGGTTAAGATAACTTCCAACCCGGCCGATAGTCCTCAGCATCCATGTTTCAGACAAAGTACCATCGCTATCACCACCACCGACAATGAAATATGAAGAAATACGCTGAGATTCCAAATAACATGCAGCAGTCTGTCTACCCACCCACCTACTCACGTCATCCTCACAAACACAACCTCTGCTCTGTCTCAGTGTCACTTTGTTACTCCTTCATCACGTGGTGCCTCCCCCATTCAGTCACTACTGATTATAGTAGTAGTAGTAGTAGTCGTAGTAACTACTACTATTACAACCACCACCACTCATTCGATCGGTCCTCACCTACCTCCGCTATTACCGTGGTGAGTCTGTGGGTGTGGAATAGTAAGTAGCTGATAAACTCGTAATGTTTGCTGTTCGGCAGCATCAAAAGAAAGAACCTGCTGGTTCCCAGATTTTATAGTCTGGTTAGAGCATCTGCATCACCATCACCATCACGAAATAACATACATCCTTGCTAGCTGCCATCCATTTACACATACTCCAATATTTACACTTATTTTTACGTAAAACTTTATCAATGTTCCCTCATCTGAAAAGATAACGCTCCAAAAAGAATTCATTCAAAATAAGACATTCACTTCGTCCATCACTGCTTTCGCAAGTCCTGCAGAATTTTTCTTTGAAATTTCATATTTACATTTTAAAATATATAATCTTGCAACAAACTTTATTCTCTTGGAACGCGAACTCTCATATCAAGGTTTTACGTGCAGTTTTTATTAGTTGGTTTATTATTTTCATAGTTAAATGTTGTTTTCTTCTTACCTTTTACGTGTGCGAACAGCGATAGAAGATACATCATTTTGAGAGGAGACAGAAACGGGAAAACCTTCTAATTTACCAACTCTAAGAAATCAAACAACACAGACTGTGATTTAATCGAAAAGAAAGCAAATAACAACAACAAAAAAGAAGATACAAGATCAGTGTCTCTGATATGATGGGAATAAATAACACCGAAATATTTCATTTGTATTCTGAGTTTTCAGAATCACTTCACCTTAGATTTCCATTTAATACACACATGAATCATTATCATACTTCTCTGTCACATTTCCCAGTAACACATTTATATAAATAATCTAACCACACAGCCAGTTGCTCTATGTTGCACAACTTTCTAAGCGCAACAAACTCAATGTGACACGTCTGATATTACAAACTGCCGTTAACTATCTCTCTGATACATTCTGTCTTTCTATGCAACAACCCTCTCCCTTTCTTTTGCCTCTGTAATAACTGTTACAATTCTATGTAACTGCATTATGTGCTCAGCAAATTTACTTCAAGGGAGTTTTGCTTCTCATCAATATTCAGTCGATACACTTTCAATTAATGGACTTTTTAAAAGATTTTTTTCATCTACCAGCACTCTTGATTTTACTTTTGTAAACTGGAATTAAGTGAAGGAAGAAAGAATATTTACTAGAAAAATAAAGAAATAAAACGAGAAAGCAGATTTAGGTGCCGTCCAATAATCAATTTAAACAGAGCAAGAGGCGAATGTTATTACCGAAACAAGGAAGAAATACACGTATTAATAACTGACCCCACAAATTTTTCCTTCTCCATCCCACTCTTACGGGTACACACACACGCAAGTGTGTGTGCGCGTGTATATATATATATATATATATATATATATATATTAATATTCAAACTCTGTGGTATTCTTGATATTGTCTAAAGACGAGAGAACAGGTAATTCAGTTCTCTCTGTCTGAATATTATATATATATATATATATATAAATATACCACACTCTACTGTCACTTTGTGTCATCATGATGCACCACCGACTACTAAATACTATTATCTCACCTTATGATTATCATCATCTTCATCATCATATATCGACTACTTGGTAAAATTACCTATGTAATAATAACCAATTACGAATATAACAAAAGACAACAAAAAGTACCATTACTAAAAATTCAATGTATAACAACGAATTAGTTTATTAATAGGATATACAGACACACATATTTGCTTTTATACTCGTACGCACGCACATACATGTATAAAAATATCTATATATAGACGGATATCAATATTGTTGTGTATGTGTGTATGCGCGAAGTGAAATGCAGGTGTGTGTTTTCATCACTGACATCAAGCAATGCAGATACATTAACTGAAAACTAAAAATAACCCACAAAACGACGTCTGTTTTTATTTGTGGCAAGTTCGAGGTTTCATATTGATGCACCTGTCTGTTACATATTGATGCAAAATTAATTTGCATCCTTACCACAGAAGCTTGTACCGTGTATTTTTGCTATAACTTTTATGTTTTTTCCTCATTGTTTAGATTAGTTTTTTTTTTTCTTCTTTTTGTTACCCCCATATGTCGAACAGACATAGTTTGGCCACTTTGACTGAAATCTGGAGTAAACATCAGAATGTTTCATCAAGTCCCCGTAGTAGTGGACAACACTACGCAAACCGGGTCTCCTCCACCTTCACCAATCTCATCGGTTCTAGTAGCAGCATCCACTCCGACACACCGCAGCAACAAGGATCACTGCAGACGTAAGTGTGGTACCATTTATTTATTTATATATATTTATTTTTTACTAACAAATCCCGCCGAGATCATCTTTGCCTTTTATCTTTTCGATAAAATAAAGTATTAGTCAAGCACTTGGTTGATGTAATCGACAACCCCCTCTCTCCAAGTTGCCGGTTTTATGCCTGAAATTGAAAGATCATCATCATCCTCATCCTGATCATCATCATCATTATTATTATTATTATTATTATTATTATTATTATTATTCAGAAACAGGGCGTCAGATCAAAGCCTATGCGTTATTTAGTTATAACCCTTTACATTCTGAATTCAAGTCCCACTGTAGTTGACTTTGCTTCTCAACCTTCTAGTCTCGATTGTATTCAGTAAAGAAATGGGTTGATGTAATCAAGTAATATACCCCCACCGGCAAATGTATGACATTGTACCTATACTAAAAACCATTATTGTTATTGCTGCTGCTGCCGCATTTTTTTAATTATTTTTATTATCAATCGATTTTTTTTCAGTCAACAGCTTCAAAGGAAACCTGGAAACATGCACTTATACCGGCCCCTAGCTGTCGTAACACCTTTTCATTTTGCAGGTGCACATCAGAGTTAGTCCGGATAAACGTTTATTCCACCCGTTTATCGATATAATACACATGTAAACCATGTAACTAAGAAAATGAAGCTTTTGTATAATGATCTTCATATTTTCCATTTATAGCTATTAATGTTCTACTACATAAAAAAGCACTATCTGACTCACCGTTCCATTTAATACTTACTGTTAACAGAACACAAAAGTACAACAGAATAAATACTGTTTTTAATCTAGATTTTTTTTTACCGTTTGGCCATGCCATATATATATATATATATATATATATATATATACACAGAGAGAGGGAGTGTGTGTGTGTATACACAGATGTTTACCTAACTTTGCTCAAAGAGTATGGTTGGTTTTAACATTTTAACAACACTAAAAAGTGATGTGTGACACCTTGGCCAAAATGGAATTATATCTGTCGTTAGACATGTATGCACTATAATAAGCAGTCTTATGAGGCCAGTGACTGTCCCTATTTTACCTTGTGAAAATAAACAGCATAACCTACACTTATGCGTTGAGTACTTCAGATAAAGCTTGATTGGGTATATCTATGTGAAACTCACATCAGTGTATATACATGTGTGTGTGTGTGAGAGAGAGAGAGAGAGAAAGAGAAAGATGCTCAATCAACTGAGCTATACAGGTGTAGGCATGGCTGTGTGGTTTAAAAGTTTGCTTCCTAACCATATGGGTTTGTGTTGTCTTAATGTGTAGCACCTTGGACAAGCATCTGCTATAGCCCTGACCAAAGCTTTGTGAGTAGATTTGGAGATGGAAACTAAATGAAGCCTATTGTATGTGTGTGAATGTATGTTGTCTCTCCTTATCATGACATCATCAGATACTGTCAAACATTTGATGATTTGACTGGATCCAACAGGTCCATGGACTGCATTGTGTACCAGTGTCTGCTTTAGTATGGTTTCTATGGCTAGATGTCCTTTTCAATGCCAACCACTTTACAGCATGTATTGGATACTGATTTCATGCCACCAACTCTAGTAGGGTGGTCATGCAACTTGCAAGACATTGAACCCCAAGTGAAGGGGAGAATGACCTTATGTTAGAAGATGAAGCATTAAAGTATGAGAAAAGAAACCAGAGCAGAACAGTTTTTTGTTCTTGTTATTGAGAGGTTACATAGCTACTCACATTTTAGTGAGTATTAAGAGGCTACATAGCCTCACATTTTAGAAAAAGAGGATGGTGGGGAACCATTGGGGTGGAGTAGGAAAATATAAAATAGTGGCAATGAAGTGTCTGTGTGGATACTCAAAGGGAGTAGAAGTGAATAGAGGCAGAACTGTGAGTGTGACTGGGTTGAGGTTGCAAGAGTGTGGAGGCAAGTGAGAGATGGAGAATGGATTAAGGGGTAAATGTAATGAAGAACAAGTGTTGGGTGGATAAGTTGATGAGGTAGGGAAGAGGAGGTGACAACTGTAGAGATTTGATAGAGTTCACAGGTGAATGTAGTAAATGGTGGATAAGGGGTAGATGACCAATAATGCTGAGAATGTGTGTGCTGAAGAGCAGCAGAATAGCAATGATGGTACTGTAGACAAGGGAAGGATCAGAGAGAGAGAGAGATGATGATGGGTGGTTGGGTACAGTGTGAGTGTATGAGAAAGGGAGAGAGAGAGAGAGGCCTGCACAATGTGTGGGGACAATAAGAAATATTGATGTAAGATGTGGTTGTAGAGGACAGTATTAAGGATGTGGGATGTATATCAAGTGAAATATTCTGGGTAGTGAGAGAGGTTAATGATAATATGGAAAAGCTGCAGTTAGAGAAATGAAGGGTGGTGAGGGTGTCTTTGGAGAGGGGTGGGATTGGTTATAAAGATCCAGTTGTGCACACACACACACACACACACACACACCGACAGGACTTAGTTTTGCTAGGTTGTGAAGGTCTTCTTGAGAACCACATGTTGCAGTTATACCATACCCTAGTCATCTCCTCCATGATGTTCAAGGTCCTGAAATCTAGCTCTCACTGCTTTATCTCATCTTCCTGGGTCTCTCTCTTTCACATGTCCATACCAGCACAGTCTTCTTTCTTGCACACTACATCTGATTCCTCTTATGCCCGATTATCCTCTCAGCACATTTGTACTTTGTCATTTTTGTATACTTGCACTGCACATCCAATGGAGCATACTCAATTCATTTATTTCTAGTCTTCTCAAGTCCTTTGCATTCAAGGGCTATGTTTCACTATCATGCAGCATTGCAGTTATAATACAAGTGTCAGATAATCTGCCCTTCATTCTGAGAGAAGAGTCCCTTGTTTCTTGTAGGGTAGAGGAACCTTGAACTGTTGTCTATAGTTACCCTACCCTGCTAATTATGTCTCCTAGGTAACAAAAACTATCACACACACAAATTTGTAGTGCAATATATGGGTTCATATCCATATCACACAATATATGGATTCATATCCTTTATCACACAAAGCTCCTCTAGCAGACTCAGCTAGCAGGCCACATTGTAATCCAATCTGGAAGAGTATAACGCAGAGTTCCCTGCAGCTGAAATTCAGGAGATCCAATTGATAAAATTATTTCATGAGAAGTGTATAAACCATAAAATATCAGGAGGTATGAGAGGTAAATATATTTAACTACTTGTCATCCTTAGGATTACACCCATTTTGCAGCCTTCATCATGTAATAATAATTTCAGTGCATATAATGTTTACATATCTGCTGTAACATGCATGTTATGCGTTATATAATTGTATGTTTACAAATCCATGATGCCTGGCTTTTTATGGTTTATATACTCTTCATGAAATACTCGCTTTGATCAGATGTCCTGGATTTCAGCTGCATAGAACTCTGTGTGTGTGTGTGTGTGTACGCTAGATAAAACATTTTTGATAAAGCCAGAACAACTCAAAATGAAATACAAAGTGAACTACAAAAGTGAAAACAGAACAATAGTTGAAGTTTTACCTTGTGTTTTCATGTGACTCCTTCCTCAAAGCTGTTGTCTTGTTTTCACTTTTGTTGTTTTTTTCATCTAATTCAGCAGCTCACAATGCTTCATCCTAATTCCTAATTATCCTATATATATATATATATAATATATATATATATATATATATATATATATATATATATATACAAAATCAGAAAATGGAGAAATACATCTAAATCATTAATCAACTACCAGATAATACCCAATCACATACTTTATTAAACCACTACATAAGAACATTAAGGTTAAACATAAAAATATATAATATGTACCTATTGTATTGTATTACTCATTCATGTACGCTGTTTTGTTATATATTATATATATAGCAGTATATTGGATATATGTTATCCCATGGAGGGTTGAATTTGCAACCCCTATCTCAATTTGTATATATATAAATATATATAAATTTGTTAAAGCATATTACAATTGTTCAATCAAAAAGAATGCTTACTCATTAAACACAAGTGAGAATTCTTCAATAATCTGTAGCACAAACATTTCTCAGGGAATCTCAGTGTTGTTAGTGCTTAGAGTCTCAGTACTTAGAAAGCTTGGTTTAACCTGTAACCACTTTATAAGATGCCCAATGTGTTAGGGATATATAATTGTGAAAGCAACCAAATCTTGCATTGCCCTCATTTCTAAGTAAATGTAAGCTGTGATTGGCTTACATCAGAACTACTTGACATCCAGCCTAGACTTTTTGAAATCAGCTTTCTTTCTTGGGTTTTAGCAATTCTTTGCTTGATTGTAGTTATAATATTCCATGCTAAGATCATTAATGTCTGAGAAGTAACTCATCAAATTAGCACTTAGTAACTCATCAAATTAGCACTTAGAACTCCCTACTCCCTTTTTTTTTTCTTAAGTTATTTCTACAGGTAATGTTTTACCTTTCCATCAAAACTTTTCTCTTGGTTACTGCTTTCAACACAGCAACTCCAAATTGATAATTTCTTCTAAATAACATGAGCTTTCCTTTGGTTCTAACAATGCTCATATCTTGTACCAATATAATCAAATCATTGAGAAGACTGGAAATATCAGCCAAATATCCCAGGCTAACAATAAAATATTCATCTTCAAAATTCTTTTCAAGAGAAAATTGTTAATGCATAAGAAATTCAATAACTATATCCTGATGTCACATCTGTGTGGTACCTTAAATCACAAAGTTCAACTCCAGTCCCACCACATCTACTAATTAAGTTGACTGCACAACTTTAGTATCACTTTTTTTTTACTTTTCTTTGATATTGTTTTGGAGGTCAAAGCTGGGTGACAATAGAATGCAGCAAATCTGGAGCTTTCTCCTTGACCAGGGTATCAAATCCAGATTTCTTGCCAATCATAGCAGAGGTTCATCTGTAGAACCAATCAAGTTCTATGAGAGCTAATGCAACCAAAGAACAGTTGGATTGACCCCATCTGCTGGCATTGGTTGGATAGGTCATAACAGTTTGAGTCAGTTCTTATTCAGAGACATTGTCCTCAAAGCTGGATTGTGAAACCATGTCTCACTCAAATATTTCAAATTTGACATGTTTTTTTTTTTAGAAACTCTTTCTTACACAAAATCCTTTTGCACAATGTACTGGGTGTATTTCATTGTGGCACTAGTACTAGAGACGTTTCTCATATCCTCTACAAGACAAGACTTAGGGCTTCACTGCCCTGCACTTGTTTGTAAACCTTTTTAGAGTGCACTGGGTACATTTTTATTGTGACACTAGCACTAGTCTGTTGCTTTGTATCCTGTGAAACATAATGGGTTCTCTTACTGCTCTATATTGTCTTTGTTTGGCTAATAAAGTGAGTAGAAGAGAGGGCAATTGCAGAATATAAATTAGAATAAAAGGAGGAAAAAAGCAAGAGTGTAAAGAGAGAGACAGTGTGATTACGCTGACAGTATGGAAAAGAACGTAGGGAAGGGACAGATAGTGCTGGAAGGTGTAATGGCAGGGTGTAAAGAGACAGTGATGGTAGAGGGTAATGAGAAAGAGTAAGTGATAGATAGTTGTTAAATGGTCAGTGGTAAAAATGAAAGGTATAGCAACAAAATGTAAGGTATAGCAACAAGTGACCTAAAGAGGAGGGTAGCAATATAGTAAAGAAGGTACATGTGCAGAGTAGGTGAGATGGTGATGGTAAGAGAGTGATGGGTATCTGAGGGAGAGGAAGTAAAAGCTGGAACATGTATCATAATGGGAAAGTGAAATTTATGGGGGCAAAATATTTGCTGATAGAAGAGAGAGAGTTAGGGGAGGTGCATCACATACTAACAATGCTTATGTATTCTTTCATTACTTGGTCATCATGAGGAGAGAGAGGCACAAAATATTGATAGTAAATACTGATAAGAGAGTGACACACAGATGTACAAATGAAAAAAGGGGGTATTCAACATGTTTGTAGTATTTATATATATTTGTATCAAAAGGTTGTTTTACTTGAAGTTTCAGAGATGTAAGAAAAACACCATTGATTGTTTATATGCTTAGTTCTGAGTGACCAGACTTTCATAGCTTCTATGTAAGCTGATTGTCATTGGATGATGAATAAGGTTCATGTGATGATGAATAAGGTTCTTCTGATATTTGTTGTAGCAGATAAGGGTTACTATCAACTGCTGAATGCTATTGTGTAAGGCTGCTAGTAGTTAGTAATTGAATCAATTGCTGACAATTGATGCTGTGCGGGAGGTAGCTGATGGCCAGAAGTAGTCCCCACTGTCCTGGTGAGATATATTCCAGTATTAAGAATTAAGTTTATGGGAGATTATGGAAGTATTATGAAAGTTTCCGGAAGTTATTATTAACAACTAATGACTTGCAGTTAGCCTCATTGTTGGTAGTAGGGACACAGTTCATATTTTATGTAAAGAAAAGCAGTGAGTTATGGATATATGTGAAGCAAAAGCTTTTGAGATGCTATTGCCTGCTGGTGGTTTAAAGATAACTAGTAGAAAGCCCTGTTGTTGTGGCAGCAAAATATCAGCTTGGTGTTGTTAAGGGATACAGCTGGGAGTAGAGAGAGAATACTGTGTATGTGTGTGATCAACAACAATAGTAATATTATGATAGTAAGGAGAGTGAGCTATTAATGGATAATGCTGGTGGTGAGTGAAAGTAAGGGAGAGACTGATGAATATCAATAATGAGTGACTGGAGATAGGGAGAGGAAGGGATGGTTAGCAGTACAGAAGGGTGATGGATGGAAAGTTTAATAGAGATAGACTTGAAAAGCTCTTCTCTTGATGACATGAGATAGTGACATGGTGTAGTGAATAGGAAAGAGAGTGAGTAGTAGGTAAGAGGATAATGAAGAAGGGAGGGGCAGTAGATGGAGATGTAACAGAAAGTTAATGGATAAACTTAATGGACACAACTATATACATTACACACTCCATTCTTCAATACTATCCCATTTTAACATTCATTTTGCCTCAGATGCATGTATGGGCATGTCTTCTGTGGTACCACATCACCACTTGTCATAGTCCTTTTTCATCTCCTTTGTGAGGCTCAGCATTCTGTGATCAGTATTTACTACTTCAACTTAGGAATTCTTAAGTCACCCTCTTTCACAGGTTCCATTCATTTTGAGTATGCAAACACTTCCTTATTCAACTGACATCCTCCATGCTCAACTCATTCCCATACAAGCTCAGTTTTCTGTCTTGCATACTACAACTGTTTCCTCTTATGTCCAAATTTTCTCCCAAGCTTATTCATACACCATAACATTACACATCTGACAGAACATGCTCACTTTATTTATTTCTAGTCTTCATAAATCCTCACTACTCAAGGTTCATGTCTTACTAACTATCTATAACATCACACTTCATACACTACTTTCATATAATCTGCCCCTTTCTCTAAAAAACAAATCCTAAATTACCAGTTGAGATAACAGATTCCTGAGATTCCTTGTTCTTTCAGAAAACCTGCTTCTGCTAATAATTTGATCACTTTGGTAGCTATCAACTATTTTTAGGGAGCCTATTTAGAAGAATCTATTATGGTCTACTACTATTATTACTGGCTACTATGAAACTGCTGAATACAAAACCTTCTTTGTTAGCCTACCTCTGATCCTACAACACTATTTGTGTGCGTATAGTTTACATTGTATACACTGTATTGAATTCCTACCAACTCCTTTTCTACATACCAAGCACAGCCATTCCCCTGAGGGTAATGAAATCCTATATCCTTTCTTGCTTACTAAAACTTTGCTTTGGAGCCTCTCAATTCTAGGTTTCCTGTCCTGGAAATTCTTTTCTTAGGTTTAGTTATAAGAAGTAGATCATCAGTGTATGATATTTCCCTCTAATAGTCTGTCAACCCATAATTGAGGGGTTTAACCCCTCAATTATTGGTTGATGGATGTTAATAAACAGAAATGAGACTAAGAGCTGACATCTGATGGACCTCAGCTTGCGCACTATATTCCCTGTTAACCCAATTGCTGATTCACACTTTATTGACTGCACCTTTGTTCATCATTTGTGCAGCTCTTACAATCCTTTTTTATCTGCATTCTTGTTTCTTTAGCAACTATCAAACTACGTACTGTGTAACCCTGTCAAAAGCCTTCTCCAGATCAATGAATGTTAGATATAGGGAATTACTCTTAGCCAAGTACTTCTCTGATAGTCTCCTCACTAGGAAGGACACCATCAAGAGCATTACTTCCCAGCACAAAGCCAAACTGCATCTCATCCCAGCTTATCACTTATGCTATAACTCTTTCCATAACTTTCATAACCTGATCCATCAGTTTGATGACTCTAGACCTCTCTCTCTCTCTAGCGCATACCTTTAGCTCTACCAGTCATTGGATCTGACACCTTTTACTACCCGATTGACTGTGAATAACAAGCATGTGATTTTCTTTGCTAGATATCTTCAGCATCTCAGTGACTTCTTTCTCTAGCTGTCTTCCTTGTTTTCATATCCTACTGTTGTTGACTTCAATGGCTTGTTCCTCTGTTGTGCTAGCATAGCTAAAAATGGTTTGGTTGAGCAGCCAATTCCAAACAGTATTTTTGGGTGTAGTAGCAATTCTGATCTATTGCAATGTAAAAAAAAATTAGATTTTTTTGTCTGGAAAGTAAAGATGCCAGACAAAATTCCCCCACCCACCACAAATGTATTCATTAAAAGATTTGTCGACCATCATTTCTACATAAGCACTTGTAATTAATAATAGCATTGGTATAAATGCATTTAGTTTATAAAGAAGGGAAATAATCCATTAAGTCTTATAAGTATACAATCAGTATAAATGAACAAAGAATATTAAAACTTTTATGCTAGTATTAATTGCCAACTGATAATAGTAATCCCAGGATTAGGTCAAGGAGGAATTTGAGGGAAGCAGTCAAATGCAAATTGAATTCTAAGACTGTCTCAAACTTTTACAGAGCATGAAGCTTTGTGGTATCTCATCCCTTAATTGACTCCATACAGTTTCCCTATATTTTTATTAGTGGGCTAAAAGCTAACAGCAGGAAGTAACTTCATCTTTTCTTATTCTGTTATCTTTCAAAGTGCCAGTCCAGAAGAAATTAATTATTAGGTTAATAACTACACTATTTTTTCTTTCCTTCCCCAGGTAAATAGGTTTAAAAAAAAGTGTGGTGCTAGTTTCTAAAAGGAGAAAGAAAGGCTGGAGAGGAAGGTATCAAACCAACCTACCTGACACCATTCCATGATACAAGCTTTCTGTTTTAAAGTGAGCTAAACTATAGCTTTCAATGAAATTTCATGTTAATTTGTGCTTCAAACACCAGCTTAATCATGATAAGTTGTTATCAAATACTTTGAGATTTTCAAAATTGAGTGTATTTTGACAGAAATTTGGTAACAAAAGGGTTTTAAAAAGAGTGAAAGTATGAACGGGCATCATTGAAATATCTCATTTGAAAAGAATCTACAATTACTAAAGTTTGAAGCAGGTTTTTAATCTCAACCATCAAGTTTAAATGATTCTTCAACTTCAAGCAATTTATCAGCCCTGTTTCATAAAGATAATCAGTCTGATTAGGTGAATATCATTTGGGGGGCGTTTAATTAATGACAAGCCAAATCTGTGATATGGGTTTGATTTTCAGTTAAGCCATTTCATTTCACTTATTGGTCATAATTTTTGATTTCTGACTTTAGAGCTTGGAGAGGGACATGCTTTACTAATTTGACTAGCTCTTGATATTCTTACATAGAGCCATCCTGATATATTTACATGAAACTTTTAATAATCACCGAACAGCATTTCCAAAGATCAGCTCTGATAGAGCAGACCTGTGATCAAAAATGTCCCAACCCATGCGTCTATCATGGCCATCCCCTATCCCTTTTTTCAGACTGAGTGTATCCTAGGCTACACCATCTGATGTCTTCTAACTTTTAAGACAAAGTATGATTTAAGTAAAGTATGATTTATTTGGCTGCAATTTCTAGTAAGTTGAAAGATATTTTAGCAATTTGTTAGGACTGAAATATTTTCTGGTTTTGAACAGGAAATCTAGTTTAGCTAATGTGACTTAGCTACTTATAGCATATGATGTCTTCATTAAAAGTTGTAGTGTCTTTCTGATGTTGCTGGATAATCCAGATACATCTGTTTTCATGTAACTGGTAAAATACCAGGTGTATTTTATTTATTTATTTATTTCTGTAAACGTCAGTTTCCCATACAAAATATTTCATCCAATCTTTCTTCTTTAATCACGACAACTTTTCTGAACTTCCATTTTACATATGTTTCTCCTTGCCAATCTGAAAGGGCTTGTAAGGAGTACAAAACCTGTAATGCCAGATCTTTTAGGATTGAAGACACATGTTTTATAAGACTGATTGCTATTAGATGACAATACTCATGAAGAAAGGGGGCGACAAAGTTATTACTCTTTAGGGGTTGATGTTCAAGGAAATAGAATATAAAAATGGTGATAAAAAGAAACGATTTTGTTCACTTTTTTTTATATTCTTTTACTTGTTTCAGTCATTTGATTGTGGCCATGCTGGAGCACTACCTTTTAGTTGAAGAAATTGACCCCAGGACTTAGTCTTTGTAAGCATGGTACTTATTCTATTGGTCTCTTTTGTCGAACTGCTAAGTTACAGGAATGTAAACACACCAACATCAGTTGTCAAGTGATGGGGAGCGGGGGGCAGACATAGACACAAATACATTGTGCCTGAATCTCCTCAGCCAAATCTGCCAGGAACAGCTACTAGAATTTGTACCTGCCATACCTGTAAATTCATTTGAAGTGGTTAAATACCATTTAAACAGATGAGTGGATTTTGTAGACGGAAACTGAAAGAAGCCCGTTTTGCTTAACCATTTTCTCACACCGTCCCTGATGAAGGAATATAAAAAATATCCTGGAAACAGCTGTAAGAAAATGGGTAAGCAAAACGGGCTTCTTTCAGTTTCCGTCTACCAAATCCACTCACACGGCTTTGATTGGCCCAAGGCTATACTAGAAGAAACTTGCCCATGGTGCCTCACAGTGGGACTGAATCTGCAACCATGTGGTTGGGAAGCGAGCTTCTTACCACACAGCCACTCCCTATAGTTTTATTATACTCCTTCTCTATAATAATCTCAAAGTGTCTTATGTATTTACTCTGTTTTGTATAATCACTTTACAAAAATTTATTTGTTATCTCCCTATTTTATATTTTTTCTTAATCTTTTTGTATTCCCTATACTTCTCAATTCAAGTCTGTAGTTTTCATGTTTCAATCATTACCATCATCATCTTCAACTCTTCACTTTTCACCATCCCTTTTCTCACACTTATTTTCTATTTGCCTCAATAGACTGTTGTGTGGATTGAAAGCTTGTTTATTGATTTGTCATGCAGATTGCATGTCATAAGGAGTGTAGGATAAGGCATTAACTATTAGTCTGTTGATGCAGCTGTTGTTCTTGTGTGTTGTGAGTACATGGAATATGCAATGCAAATAAAAGAAAATAAGGGACTATGTCTGAATAGAAAGTGCATTACGGTTAGGTTGTGCAGTGGTAAGACAAAGATAATCAATCCAGAGAAAGAGATTGTGTGGGATGCTGTACATTATCTGCAAAATATAAACATGGATGTATTTAGCATTTACTCTGACATGGAACTTTATTTGTTATTTATACATTTATTTGTATTTTAACATTTCTTTTTGTAAACATGCCTATTGTTATATTTTTTCTGTGTTAGTCATGCCTTTTAAATTATGTAGTTATTGTCGGCTGATTCAGTAGATGGCCAGACTAGTGACCAAAAGAATGAGTATTCATATTCTGTCACTGGAACCTTGTGTTTGCTAAAATTGCACCCAGTAGGCCAACTCTTATCAGTTCAGTTCACAAGAAGTATTGTTCCTCTGTTTTTACTTAAGGGATATTGTAATTAATAGATATTTCATTAACTTGCAGTGTTGAGCTCAAATAAGCAAAACTTGCTGTAGAATAGCCCAGACAGTGAAATATCTTTCTATATCTTGCTACTTTGAAAACTGAGATAAACTTCTGCGGATCATAACACTTTCTGATGGTAGCTATCATAAATATAAAGAAAAATATAAAAAGAATTATGTAACAACAGTATATTACTATATGTTGTAAACCTATTTTATCATCATGGTACAGAGTAGACAAGGTATTAGTCTGCCTATATTTTAGGATGAGACGAAGCCTAAGAATTGCATACGACAGATAATAATTCATTGTATTTACTCATAGACTGTAGTATCTTGTGCTACAACACAACAAAACTTTAGAGAATAGACTTATCATTATCGTCGTCATTTAAGCAGACGTTAAACGACAATGATGATGATAAGTCTATTCTTTAAAGTTTTGTTGTGTTGTAGCACAAGATACTTCAGTCTATGAGTATACACAAGGAATTATTATCTGTCTTCTGCCATTCTTAGGCTTCATCTCTACCCAGAGAAAAAGACAATAGACATTTGAATCAATAGCATAGTGGTAACTAAGAGTTTGGAGGATCATATATTATCACAGTTGGCAGCAGGTTGGATCTGTAGTTAAAATGCTTAACTCACAAATGACTCGGTTGATTTACCAGTAAATAGCTAATGTAGAGTAAAATTAAATGGGTGCTGTGATTAATGCTGAAACAGCTGACTCCACTAAAACCTGCGTTAGTGTTGCTACTAACCCTTTCAAATCTCACTACAATCAACATCCCCATTCATTTAGAAACTTCCCTAGAGGTAATGTCACTTCACTTTCAAATTATATTCAGGAATTAAAGAATAAATATAACGCTTACAATTTAAGTTGGAAAATTCTCACCACAGCCATATCTTACATAAGAAATGAAAAAACCCTATAACATTTGTACTGCAGAAGTATATGAAATTATCTCAACATGTCTTTTATTCTTGATAGATAATCATCAGAGATATATATGAACTAATACTTGCATTTCTAATTTCACATGAAGCCTAAAACTATTTAGCTATTGAACACCTACAGATATACTCATTTAGTTATTGAGTATATCTCTTATTCTACAATTAATTTTATAGTTTTGTATATTCTGAGAAATTAATTTTCATACCTGTGCATGTTCTTCTCTTCCAGTTCACTTTTACTTACCCAATCTTAATTATAGAAACATGTTTTTAATGAATGTATGTATCTATTTATTTTTGAATGCATCAGCTATTTCATATTTATGTATTCTCTCTCTAACCTTGCTTTATTCATTTTTATATACTCTGTACATCTATACAATTTTTAACCTATGCCTTACACTTGGCCCCAAATCTAATTTCTTCTTATCCCATGCCAGCATAGAAAATAGATGTTAAATGATGATGATGATGATAACTATATTACACATTTTTCTTACTATCCTTTTTTTACCTTGATATCCACTCTACTGTCATATGGAATTGCAAAGTCAAAGACTTTACATTGTTTTTCTGTTCTTCACATTCATTTCTAGTCTCTTTTATTCAGTGATCATTCTTTATGGAGAAATTTCATAAAATTTGGTAATTATCATTCACTTCTACCTTTCACAAGAAAGGCAGAAGTGAATGATAATTACCTTGTGAAAGGTAGATGAGTCCAGTTTGCTGGACATTGTTGTAGAGCTGAAAACGAGGTAATTTCTACTCTTCTCCCCTGGAAGCCATCTACTTGCGATACCAGAGGGCGCACACTCTCCTACCCTGATGTAATCTCCAGGGATACAGGCATCCAGCAACAGGACCTCCGTAATGCTATGATGGACCGTGAAGTCTGGCGTAACATAGTAAATTCCATTGTCTCAACCACGGTCAATGATGATCATCATTCACTATGGCAATGTGTGGTTTGTGTTCATACCACTTTTATGTTACTTGAAATCTACAGACTTGACTAGCATTCCAATCACTCTTTTACTGCCACACTCATATCTACATTTGTATTAGCTTACTGCATTCACTTAAAAAAATAGTTAATACTTCATCCCTTTCTCTACACATTCTGCGTTTGCTGTCCTGTCTGAGTTCTACACATTTTGTCTGTATCAAATTCATTCCAGTAGCTTATTCCTCAGCACCTATAATTCACAATTCAGTTCCTCAATTCTAGTTTCCATTTATTATTTACAACCACTGTTCTTCTCTTTTCAACTATTTAGCTCATCATTCTTTCAATTTTTAAAATCTCTTTCTGTTTCAATGACTTCTTTGATATTTATAGCTGCTGACAGTAGCCTTTCCACACTATGTGCAACATAAGTTTTCAAATTTAGGATTTGTGATGTCTGTTACATTTAACAAACCTGTCTTCTTCCATTCTTAGTAAACAGAGCCTGTTGATACTACTTTTATGGTGGTGCATTTTATGCATTGTGAGTTCCTAGTTTACTTCTATCCATTTCTTCTTATTATTATTATCATTATTAAGGTGACAAGCTGGAAGAACCATTAGCATGATTTGGTTGTGCAGTGGTAAGACAAAGATAATCAATCCGGAGAGAGAGATTGTGTGGGATGCTGTACATTATCTGCAAAATGTTTAGCAGCATCTCTTCTGGTTCTTTACATTCCAAATTCAAATTCTACTGAGGTCAGCTTTGTTTTTCCACTAATTCGAGGCCAGTAAAATAAGTACCAGTTGAGCACCAGGGTCGATATATTTGACTTATCCTTTCCTCTAAAGTTGCTGGCCTTGTACCAAAATTTGAAATCATTATTAAGATTAGTACAATCTTTATTCTTAATATTATATTATATATATTGTAGGTTTTGAGAATAAGTGTAGTAACTTAGCGCCTTTATTTTTTAATTTTTTACTTTTCAATGTTTTTTTACTTTTGTATTTATTTCATATTTTGTATCTCTTGAGATATTAATCATAGTAGCTGTTAATTTGTGTGTTTCTTTAAGTATTTATATATTTATCTAAGGTTTATTTTATACTTGATGAGTCTAGAGGAAGGGAGAGCATTCATGACGTTTGTAGGCTCTCTGAGACCAGTTGAGTCTGATGCTGTTAATGCTCTGTTTAAACTGTTGAAAGTCAAAACTTGCAAGAAAAAGCATGAGCAGTGATATTTTAGAGAACCAATATTCTATGGGAGAAGGACTTAGGGGTTAGTGTGGAACATAGAGGGATTGGACACTGCAAGGGTGATGAGAGGTGAAGAGAGGAGGAAGACGCTGGAGCTTATCTGTGAGTGATTTAATACCAATCAGCTAAATGCTCTTCTGTTGATGTCATCTAAGATATCTGTGTGCATGACTCCCAGGTGTGAGAACAATGCTTCATTGTGAGTGCCATAAGTTTTGTAGAATGTCAGCAATTGTTGGGGCTGAAATATTTTCTGGCCTTGAAGAGAAACACCAGTCTTTGAGATGCATATGATTCTATAGATTCTACATATTTGTGTGACTACATATGTGTATGAATATGTATGTGTCTGTGTGTGTATGTGCATACACACATGCACACAAACACACACACTTGTTCTGCTGGGCAAGAGTGGAGCCACCAGTTTTCCCCCTGCATCTGAGGAGAGGGCCTCTAGAGTACATGTTCAGTAGCTGTCTAAAAACTTTCACTGCAAGGCTGCTGCTGGAGGCCTGACCGGGTCCTGTGGGACATAACAGACACCAGCTGCAGTAGAATTAGTCTTTGTAGGTGCCTCTACTTAACACAACAGACTATTTCATTTACAAAGGCTAGTGTGAGGATGATGCCAGCTACCAGGTCGATTTCCCAGGGTCTATAGCAATGTCACAAGACCAGCTAACTGAAAGTCAGATTAAGGAAGCAAACAAACTTCCCAGAAACTGTTGGCTTCAACATCACGGGTGGCTCAGTTAGCACTTCTCATTCCTTGAGAGGACTATATTGAGGGTGTGATGAATGAAAGAGAATGAAATATATTGAGCTGGTGGAGTTATGTTGAAACAATGGATGGCAAACAGTGTGATCCCACTGAGGTGGGATTTAGAGGGTTTGCTAGCCAGTTCTTCTGTAGAGCCTACAATGTGCTAAGCATCACAGGGGCCAGTTGGCGAAAGGCCATCAAGTTGACTGTGGAAACAGCAAAGGTTGCTTCATAATGGCTGTGTAGATGAGAGGAGTTGTGAGCCCTGAAAAATATATTGCTAACTGGATACAAGTTGAGGCTTAATCAACCCTAGCTGAGTCACCTGGCTGCAGGTGTCTAACTGTTGAAAGATTGAAAACATCCATTCATCCCAAGGAACATCACTGACAATGTGTCCAGATACATTAAAGGATTATTTATAGCAAATATATATATATTAGTATATTTTACATCCATATTTTTCCATCTTGCATTGTTATATGCAGAATGTTATTTGAGGCATTGTTTTACAGCCAAATACCCTTCCTAATGCTAACCTTTGCTAATTTTTTAAAGTAAGGGATCTCTTACACCACATGTCTTTGAGGCATGAAATGACTGATTTCTTGACAGGCACACTGACATCATCTGCTGCAATTTTCATGCATTCGATCATAGATGTAAATACATACACACACAAACATCAATCTTCTTTACAGTTGCTATCTATTGGATCCACTAATAAGGTTTTGGTTGGCCCAGTGCTATAGTAGAAGACTGTTGCCCAAGGCACTGTGCAGTGGGACTGAACTCAAACCAAGTGTTTGAAAAGCAAACATCTTAATCACACTGCCATATATACTTGTGTAATTATTTGATTTCCTTTATTCTAGCTACACTGCAGTTTCCTTTAGACTATATAATTGATTTTATTAATAAAAACTTCATATCTTTCTAAATTTCTCTTTAGTCAATAAAGTAGACACTGGTTTACTTTCAAAATGATTTTGGCTGTCATATTGTCTCTATTATCTCCCTTCCTCCATTTCTTCTTACCTGAGATTAAAATTTAACAATGAATCACCTGATTATAAAACGAAATTTTACATTTGACCCCAAACTACATATTGCTTTATATAAGTCTCTTCCATCTCTTGATTTCATAAGTCAGCATAGCCTTTTTTTCACTAATTGTCCTTTACTCTTCCTTTCCCCATTTCTTTTTTATTTTTCATTTTTCTTTGCTTCTTACAAATTTTGGTTCTAATAAATGATATACAGGATGTTTATAAATTTAGCAACTGTAGTTTCTTCTGAAGGGGTGAAATAATTGAAACAGACAGTTTTTAATAAAAGTTTGAATAAATTTAACAGATTCTGTTATTAATATTGAGTTCTATTTTTAATTGTGGATTGTACAATCAGGTTTATATACATAGTGTTCAGGCTAAATTTGACAGTTTGCATAAAAGGGAAAGAAAGCAATATCCCATCCAAAAACAAAAGTATTTTTTAAAATATAAAAGATATCAACTAAATTATGGTTAGGAGATAACAATCTACTAAAATCAGCTACCTTCAGCATCCACCATGACCTCAAGACAGATGAGGAACCTGCACATGCCTTCCTCCCTGTGTCCCTGAGAAAATCTTCAACACCGCCTTGATCTTGGTCACCAGCTCAGCCTTGATGTTCCAGGCAGAGTGATTAGTGCTTTTCTCAACCAGGCATCACACATTAGTAATCTATGGGATTTCAATTAAGGGAATTAGGAGACCAGAAACTGGGGCTGTTGGAGTTGTCGAAATTCTCTGTCAACTATTTCTGACTCTTTCTGGAAGTATGACAAGGAGTTGAATCCTGCTGCCTTGCATATGGCCTTTCTGTAGCAACCTTCTCTGGCAGCAACTCTCTCCAACCAGGGTTTGACCACAGTTGCCAGCAGCTTCACATAGCTGTCTAGATTGGAACCTAAGGCTCTGTTCAAAGATGTCACCCTCACTGGAGACACACCCAAAGACCATCACAATTTGTAAGAACTTGGTCATAGTGGTATGTAGGACATAACATGAATTGTAGGCAAGCCACCTGTTGTTTTGGGTGTTGTACAGCTGATAAAAGTTTTTGTCATCTGAGAACATCAGATCATCTCTGGCTTAGCAGGATGCTTCATCTTGTTTAGGAGCTTCTTTGTCTTTGTCAAGTAGTTCTCCTTGACCTTGGCTGTCAGAATTTGCTCCTTGCACTTCTTGTATGAGTTGAAGCAAAGCTCATTCAGAGCCAGCTTCATGGTGGTGACTCCAACACTCATCTCTCTTCCAAATCCCAGATTCCCTTGCTCAGATCTTTCATCCCATTGTCATGTAGTAATTGGATAAACTTCAAAATGTGAACGCAATCACAATGCGTGTTGTGTCCTTTCCCGCTGGTCATGGCTTTGTAGTCTCTGTTGTAGAGTTCACAGAGCAATGAACACTAGTCATGATGTTGGCATTTTGAAATCTAGAACAAATCATTATGATACAGGTAACTTTTTTCCAATATTCAGATGGCTTCCTGTCCTCCATGTCAGCAAACGTTTTCTCAACTACAACTTTCAGCTTTATTCTTTCCAATGTTGCTGACTGTTTACCAATACATCAAGCTATTCCTGAAAAGAGGAGACATAAAAAAAATCGTCAAACTTAGCCTGAACACTTAGTATATAATGTAATTTAATACACCTGGCCAGGGGAAAAATAATATCTTCCTTGAAAACAGGTGAGAGATGTCAACTCTCTTTATTTGTATTATGACCAGTTACTTTGTTTTCAAAGATGTTAAGTGGCAATAAGAAGAGCATCTAACTTTAAAATCCTGCCTCAAATTAAATATCATCAAAATATGGTAACATAAATGAAGGAAGTTAAATGAACAGAGAAGTAAATGTATGTATACAGTCACACAAAACATAAAGTCAAGAGCAGGAGAGGTGGCTTCCATATGATTACAGCTGCTTCATAACTTTCTTAATGTAATATTTTACACACACCGATATGTTCATTTAACATTGGTTTTTCTATGCTTGCTGGGTTGGACAAATATTATTTGGAGCAATATCTTACAGCCAGATGCCCTTCCTGGTGCTAACCCTTTTCAGATGGAGATACCTTATTCCACACAGCTTCAAATGCATGAAGTGCCAGGATGATTTGTCGTGGAAACTGACATCATCATCAATTGTTGTCTTTTGTGCAAATACTATTTTTTAGTATTTTGTAAGAGTTAGGTAGGGTATTTTGTATGCATATTTAATTCTTTGACTCTTCTTGCGTCATGGGCTCTATTGTAGTATGGTACCACTTCCTTACTAAATGAAAAAGTAAACAGTCTCCCACTCATTATTTACTGAGTTTTTGAATACTCTTGTTAAGTAGTAAGAACTTTTGTCTATGGAGGATAGTTTCTTATTGAGTTTTCAAAATGGTTTATGATGGTTGGAGGCTTAATTTAGTGTAATATCTAAGAAATCTACACCAGTGAAGTTGGTTGTGATAGTTATTTTATGTCCAAAGATGTAAAATGCCTGTATTAGGTGTTTCCTATTCATGTCCTTAGATATAATTGGCCTCTCATCATCTCTTTATAATTTGAAGTCTATAGATGAGAATTTTTTGGTGGGTATATCTAAAATGTAACTGCAAGATCACTTACTACCCAGGCTAATGTCAAAGACGCCTTTTGTCTTCCATCCACATCATATATTAATACTATTGATGCTACATTTTCTACACACATTAACTGTCATCTTTAATACCTGACCATTCCTAAGCTTACTTGCACCTTTATTTCTTTTGAAAGTTAACATTACACACCCAGCACATCACACTCAATTCTGTAATACTCCCTTAATCAATAGCCATGACTCACTACCATACAACGTTACATATCATGCATGTTTCATGCATTATACTTTTTGTACATAGAGCTAAATCTGTTGTTACTAAACTGTACTTATTTTATTAGCCAGTGTGCTGTGGAAATTAAGTACTTTAAGCCGTCCCAAGCCTTCCTATACTGGTGAGGATATGACTTCAATTTATAGAGTTGCTGGTGAGATGTTGGGATGGAAAACATGGATGAGAAAAGGTGTGTTCTTAAGGGATGATGCAGAATTGTTTAGAGGGAAAGGGTCTAGAGGAAGATAGAGGTGAGACAGTTGGGAGTGACAGAAGCTAGTGGAAGAAGGGAGAAAGATGCATTGATTATGCTTAGGTGAAATTTGGGGAGTTGGGTGATAGGGCGATGCATATAGTTTTAAAAGTGCATCACTGCATCATTTTGCCTATATTTTGTGCAATCATGTGTGTATGTTGTTATGACTGTGTGTGTATGCATGTACATGCTTGTATGCATGCATTAAACTGTGTTTTGTCTTTCGTATTGATTAGGTTTTTCAATAAAAGCAGCACCAAGGTGTTCTCTTGTATACTTCTGAATCTGGTGGTGGGGTTGATTTTGTTGTTGGTGGTGATGATTATGAAGTAAAGAGAATGTTTAAAGCAGCTGGTTTTTGTTTTGGTAGTAGTATACAGATTATTTGTAGCAATACTGCTGCAGTGTTTGTGTGTCTGTGTGTGTGTTAGTAATACAGATGCCATAGTAGTACACATGTGGTAGTATTACTTGATAGTGTGTGTGTATACAAGTATAGTAGTATTGCTAAATATAGTGTGTATATGTGTGTGTGTATGTAACAACACACTAGTGTAGTACTACTGCTAAATGTGTGTATGTGTGTGTGTGTGTGTGTGTGGCTATTTAAAACATTGTTTTTTTATGTTTTAGTGTAATATTACTAGTTGACGTGCTGCATAGTTGAATTGTTTAGTGCTGTGTGTATTTGTGTTAGTACTTTCTGATGCTGCATGTGGAGGTAATATTGTTATATACATTATTACTGTACATGTGTTTAGTAGTAGTAGTACTTACTATATAAGGTGTGTGATGGTGACACTAACATACTGTGTGTAGACGTACTGCTTGTGGAGGTTTGTGCGTTTGTGTATAGTTGTACAGGTTGTTGAAGTAAGTGTGGTATTACTGATTGTAGCAATGTGTGTAGTAGCAGTACTGCTTATGGTAGTACTACTTGTGTGTGTGTTGCCTGTAATAGTATGTGTGTAGCAGTACTGCTTGTGGTAATAAGTGTATTAGTATTACTTGTAGCACTGTATGTGGTAGTACTGTTTGTAGCAGTATATGTGTGTTAGTATTGCTTGAGGCAGTAAAAGTGCTAGTGCTGCTTGGGGAAGTGTGTGTCAGTATTTATTGTAGCAGTTTATGTTGTAGTACAGCTTATATTAATGTATGCACGTTATTGTGTATGTAATTGTACAGCTTCTGATAGAGTTTGTGTTTGCTAGTCCTTCTAGTGACAGAATTATGTGTTAGTATTACTTGTTGATATCTGTAACAGTGTGTTTGATAATACAGTTTATGATTCTATGTATAGTTATACAAGTTGTGGTAGTGTATGTGCTAGTAAAAGTATGTGTGTACTAAGTAGTACTGTCTGTATTCTACTGTTGCTTGTGACTATTATAATACTTTTAGTAGTGGTACATGCGATAATAATGCTAGAAGCAGTGTCTGTGGTAATTCTACTTGCAGTATTGTGTGTGTGTGATAAATTACAGTTTGTAGCAGTGTCGCAGTCATCATGTGGTTGTACAGCTGATAGCTGTGGATGTGTGACAGTATTATTTATTGCAGCATATATGATACTGTTGTTTGTTGGAATGTGTGTGTGTGAGTGTGTACACGTGTATGCTTCATTGCTGCAATGTATGTAGAAGTACTTGTGGATTATGTATTTGCACAACTTATGTAGTCCTAAGTATTGTCACTCCCACTTCAACTTATAATTTGCAAATGGTGCTGTGGGTATGCTATCAGTGGTCTTGAGTTCAGATGTACTGTTGGTGCATTGTTGTGTGTTTGGGCAGCACACCTTAACCTTTACCTATCAGTCTATTTACAGTTATTTGGGAAATGCACCAAATATCTGAGAAGAGAAGGAAGCTTAGTTCAATGGAAAGATTCATTCTCTTAATGCTATGAAGCCAGAACTAAGAATCACTGATCCTTAAACACCATTTAGGCTTAGATATTTTTTTGCAACCATCTGTTTGAAACAGACTAATGCATCAGAAAATTTATCTTAAATTTATATTGCCCTTAACCATTTGTCTTAAATCCTTGAATTTCAAAGTGATGTTCTAGACACTTTATTTGCATGTTCAAGACACTGTTTGCTCAGAACTATTTGATTTGCAATCCCCATATCAAGGAAGCAGGCTGAGACTATACACAACCACAACTATCTTAACAGCGAACCATTCAACAAAATTCAGTCAACCTGCTCAATGTTAATTCTCTTTCGATGGCAAAAATATTCTTTCACAAACTACCAAGTGCCTATCAGACCCCTCAAAAAAAAAAAAAAAAAAAGGGATGCCAAATGCTAAAAATGCTGATTTAATCAAACTCAATGATCAGTTATTTACCATTGTGTATAGGAGTATTTCTACTTAATGATTCAGATAGCTTCAAATGTCTAGTTGTTAAATGAGAAATATGGAAGCACTCCGTCGGTTACGACGACGAGGGTTCCGGTTGATCCGAATCAACGGAACAGCCTGCTCGTGAAATTAACGTGTAAGTGGCCGAGCACTCCACAGACACGCGTACCCTTAACGTAGTTCTCGGGGATATTCAGCGTGACACAGAGAGTGACAAGGCCGGCTCTTTGAAATACAGGTACAACAGAAGCAGGAAGTAAGAGTGAGAGAAAGTTGTGGTGAAAGAGTACAGCAGGGATCACCACCATCCCCTGCTGGAGCCTCGTGGAGCTTTAGGTGTTTTCGCTCAATAAACACTCACAACGCCTGGTCTGGGAATCGAAACCGCGATCCTATGACTGCGAGTCCGCTGCCCTAACCACTGGGCCATTGCGCCTCCACAAATGAGAAATAAATGAGAGACAAATTCACTAATCTTGCTGAGATTGGACATGAGAAATTTTTAGTGTGAAATAAGAAGTAATAAAACAATTTAATGTTAACTAATGATTCAATTGAATAGTTCATTTACAAATAATAAACAATCAATTATAATATTTAAAAATTTTTTACACATCTCTTGATGTTTCTATGCTCATGTTTTGAGTTCAACACTCAATGTTGCTTTGCTGCTCGTATTTAATTTACTTGAAGTAGCAGTTTCTTTATCCTTATAAATGTGCTAAGAGCTCCTTGTTTCCACTACAGTGTTTCCCTTTTCCTTATAAATTTCTTAATAGCTCATGTGAAATATATTTAGATCTGCAATAACCTTTCTACTTCATTTGAAATTTGAATTTTTGAGTTCCAAAAATCTCATTTGCTGTCAGTGAAAGATGTAAGAGTTTCCATTGTGATATCTTAAGATTTTTCGTTGTGTTGAATCAATTCATAATGAATTAATTCAAAAGTTTTAAGACAAATGAGTAGCAGTGAGAATGTAAAAACGATATGCACACAAAATGTCAACATTCAAGTTAACTGAATGATTGAATGAACAAGACATTCACAGGCACATTGTCAAGATATATCTTGATAATTTAACTTTTAAAGCAATCCTTATAAATGTTTAGCATTTTTGTGCAATTAACTATTTTAGTTTTCATTTTTAATTTATTTTTTAAATATCTTTAAAGCAGTGTGTTGTTAAGTAGGAGATCATTAAATATGATATTACTGTTTATTTCTACTCCAGCAGAGATGATTGACATTCTCCAGTAATAATGATAACAGCTAGAATTTGAACTAGGTCACCAATTTGTAAAAGAAAAATATAGTTCTTTTAAAGTGTTCCCAATATAATTACTAGTACTTTATTGATTTTGTGTGGAAGAAAGGCAAAGTTGAGGGACAACTAAATACTATAAGATATTTAGTCCAGTGTTTTGCTATTTTACCAATATATCACTCACCATCAGCATGAATAACAATCACAAATCAAGAAAGGAACCTTTATGTGATCATTCAGCCTGGTAGAAATAGCAACAAGATTTCCCTCAGATCACCCTTCTCATCTTCAAAAAGCTGCTTTGGCTAATGTCAACCAAAGCACTCTATATTTGAAAAGAAGAAAAAGGAAACAAAGAGAAAAGATGGAATTGGGCATGTCTGATGTTTCTGTCATGAGTCTGCTCAATTAAAGCTAACGGGTTGGGGGAGGGGACTCATCACCAATAATTTTAACTTTGATAAATTCACATTTTGTGCCGATTAAAAGTACAAGACCATTGTTATTGCTTTGATTCGCAGTGTTAGAAAATAAGAGCCAGAAACATTCTGTAGAATTTTGTTTTGCCCTACTACATTTTAAGTGCCATAAATGCACTGGGTTTAACTCAGTTGATTATATCTCTCCTCTTATAAACTTGTGGCCATAAGCCAGTATGAGACATTATTAGCATTATAAATATTTGTGAATGCTTTTTTTCTTGTTGTTTTCTTTAAGCCCTTAAAATCAACAACTCTGGCACACTTTTCAACAGATATCTATTTTTCGTTTAGGTTTATGACTAATTACATGTCAAGTCTATGACTTATTTTTAAAAACACCCACTTCCAAGTATTATCCAATATTGCTTACGATAGCAGCTACACAATACACTGCTTTGAAAGAATACAAGCTCTCGTAAAAGTCACGATCTTTGTTAATTTATATTAACCTCTAAAGTGGTTACAATAACTTATAAACTACTTATATTACTAATAGCAGTAAGTGACAGGCACTTCATTTTTCAGGATATGAAAATGTGGATATGCTTGAGTTCTTTATTGTTTTGTCAGCAACTATATATATATATATATATACATACATATATATATATATATATACATATATATATATATATATAAATATATATATACATATATATATACTATATATATACATATATATATACATATATATATATATATATATATACATATATATATACATATATATATACATATATATATATATATATATATATATATATATATATATATATAAATATATACACATACATATATACACACGCGCGCACACACACACACACATATATTAGTTGTGATGTGAGGCAATGGAACAGCAAATTTAATAGAACATTGAAATAAAATCTTTGCAGCATTCAACTCCATCCCATTTCATTCTGAATTCAAATATATGCAAGTTGATGAAATTAGTACCTATAATGTAATGCAGTTAATTTATTCCTTCATGTATGTGGCTGTGTACTGAAGTATAAGACATTATTACATCATTCCTTGTGGGGACTTGAGAGTCAAAGATGTCTTTTAGTATATCCCTGATGAAGTGATGACAAAAGACTTTTAGCTGCTGGGCCTCACTGAGGAAACAACAAGGGATCGGGAGTTGTGTTGATTTGCTGTACTTGAGAAGACACTCCAAGCTAAGTAAAATCGCTGTCATCCATATATACAGGCTTGTCTTTTACAGGTGCTGATGCCATATAAAATGTATTCCTGCCAGTGCAGTGTAAAGCACCTAACATGCTCTGTAAAGTGGATAGTGTTAGGAAGGGCGTCCTACCATAGAAACCATGCTACAACAGACACTTGGAGTCTGGACAGTTTCCCAGCTGATGGGCCCCATGTCAAATCATCCAACCCATGCCAGTATGGAAAACAGACATTAAATGATGATGATCTCTGTTTTATAAGACAAAATCCTGAGCTGAAGGGTGGTCAATAAAATAAGGAGCAAATGAGTTGACCCAATTGATTATACTTCTTCCCTATATGCTATTGTGCCAAAGTTAGAAATTATTATTGCTGTTGTGATAAGAAGTCAAAAGGGTTACTTACAGTGACTTATCTAACTGCTTGACTGCACCAGGTTCAAATCTTACTAGGGTTTACTTCCAACTCTTTAGAGTTAAGAAACTAGGTCACGGGCAATTTGGTTGATTTAATGTTCGTATTCCTCTCCTGCAGTAAATTGGCTTTAGATATGTTTGATAAAAGCAATGTTGTTGCCCTAGCCATCAGCAAAACCTTTGACCATGACTGTGTGGAAATCTATCAAAAATTCCCCTTTACAGGCTCTACCTACCTTTCATTTCTTGGATCAGTTGCTTCCTATCAGATTGCACCATCACAGTGTGTGTTAAAATAGTTCCACTCTGTTACCTCTGGTATGCCTGAGAGTTTGGTTTTGTTCCTCTTTCTTCTTTCTATGCATCAATGACCTACTTGCCACCACATCCAACAGCATCAACTCTTATACACTTGATATGACTTTTCATTCCTCCCTAGCCTTCTCCAACCACAACACTCATACATAACCTAGACATCACACACCAAACCTACACTGATTCTATGAACAGAGACCTGGAGAGTATCTTCTAGTGGGGCCATGCCAATCTTGTCTCTTAACAGTAAAAAACTCATGCACCACCCATATCACCATTGCATTCCCTCCCACAATGAAACATGATTGGCATTCAACCAGAACCCTAATGGCTGCTACAAATGTTAGACCTCATTTTCACCAAAGATTCTTCAGGGTGAAAGCACATCCTTAACACAGCTAGGTCTGTATCCCAAAGATTGGCCCTTCTCTTCAGGGTCAGAAAATATTTAATCCACCAACAATTGCTGACAGGCTTACAAAATTCAAATGAAATTCACAATGGAATATTGCATTCGCATCTGGTACAGTGCTGCTACTATATACACATAGACATTATGGATCACTTGACTAACTGCAGTAAATTACTCCTAAACACACACCATCCTATAGCTTACAAGTCTCCTCTCTCTCTGCTTTTTCTATCTCTATTATAATGGTCTCTGTTCCTTGAAGCTGGCTGGTTTCATATCTCCTCTGTGCAGACATTCCCAACCCACATAGTTTCTTCACCTTTCATTACCCATGTTGTGCCTCCCCCCTCCCTCACCCCATACCCTGCAATAACCACTGTATCCAGTCTTTCCTCCCCAGAACGCATACCCTCTGAAATCTACTCATGTTCATGTCATTCTTCCAGGTGTCGACTTGCAGTAGTTTAAATGCGATATGAAAAACAGCAGCCTCATCAGCATTGAAGGGCTTGTAAAAGATCTCCCCAGAATGTGTACCCTCTGGAATCTCCTCATGTTCATGCCATTCTTCCAGGTGTCGACTTGCAGTAGTTTAAATGGGATATTAAAAGCAACAACTTCACCAGCTTTGAAGGGCTTGTAAAGGATATGGGTACTGCTCTTCCCTCTAGACCAGTGTTTCTCAACCTTTTTACCCTTGCGTAACCCTTAAAATAAATTACATGTCTTAAGGAACCCCTGCACAAAAAAAAAAATATATACTATATCTTTCTCGTATTTTTTTCATCATAGTTCATGTGGTAAATAGCATTAGCCTGTCTCACTCTTTTTCGTGGAACCCCTAGGAACCATTTGCAGAACCATAGGGTTTCGGGGAACCCTGGTTGAGAAACCCTGCTCTAGACCCAGCAAATAAAAACAAAAACAAATTGTCAGTACGCCATTTTTTTCAGACATGGTATATTTAAGACAACATTATCCTATTTTCGAGAATTATATGTTGTGATTCGAGGAAAATGTGGCTGTTATTTCTGGCATGCAGAGCAACTGCATACAAGTTTCTTCATAGGTTTATCTAGTTGTATGTTAATGGTGGTGGCAGTGGTAATGATGCTATCCAATGATTAATGGATGGGTTGGGTACTTTTGCAGTGCTGAGTTAAAATTCTCTTGTGGGCATGGAAAATATTATAGGAAGGAATGGATGGAAACCACCTTCAGCTGGTAGTCACTTGTTAATCATAATTTGGTCTATTGGGTCCCTCTTTGAGCTCAAATGTCCAACAAAGCTTGTCATCATCACGGTCATTTTAATGGGCCACTTTTCCATGCTTTTGGGATAGTCTTGTTTTATCTCTTATCTACTGATGACTCCCCCTCTCTCTTCTGATCATCGTTTTAGCTAAGCCTTGGTCTTAAAGGTGGCGTGGGAGGCTTAGGAGAAATATTTTGTTTGGAAATATATACATGTATATATTTTTCTAATAGTTACAATGGATTGCATGGGAAATTTGTGGCAATAAGTTTACTTTTAAAATGATAACAGTCATATTAGCTGCTGATTATTAATAATAAGGTATAATAGTTGTAATATATTTGTCAGTGAGAACTGGTAATAAACAGGATTGAGTGTTTTACAGTCTGAAGATAATATATGTCAATTATAGCTTGATTAATTAATTACAATTTTTGTTGTGACAAAATGTAATGTGTTTGTATTGAGTCAAAAGCATAATTTGGTATAGGATGAAGAGAGATAAGGGAGAACTAACAGAATTATGGTGGTATTTAGAAAAGGGCGTGAAGATAGTTAATTGTAGTGGGAAAGATAACATAACTCCTCCCAGCTCCCTGAGTTGATTATGACCTGCTGTGCTATAGAAGTAGGGAAAACAGTATGCCGGATATATTAGTTGTTGTTTAGTCCCAAGCTGCTCTGTGTCAAGCAGACCTATGATCAAAAAGAGCAGTCAAACTATGACCTAATTTATTTTCTTGTGAGTAGCAGGGCCAGATTAAGACCCATCGAGGCCCTAAGCACTTAAAAGATTTTGGTGCCCCCATAAAAGATTATGTAATCCAAAATATAAACAATAACAAACTATAAAATAAATTTTTATTTTTCAAAATGAAACAAACCAGTAAGAAGGAAAATAATGTTTATTTTTGTATACTTCCACTTTATTTATATTTGAAAAGTTTCCTCCTACTTTTTTGAATTGCAAAGTCTTTGATTGGATCCTCAAAATTAATCTTAGATAACATATCTGCATCTATACTTAGTAGAGATAAAAGCATCCTGGATATTATTTTAGCAAGTTTAAAGTGATTTCTTTTGTGCTGTAAACCATTTACTATTTCTGTGGTCTCCCCTCCTTCCCTAGATGCTCAAAGCACGTGCTTATTTTGCTTAATGGTTAATCCAGTGCTGGTGAGTAGTAAATCTTGGATTGCATCATACAATGTGTTCTTCCTTTTTAAAAAGTAGAGTGTAGTTTGAGGAGGATTTGGTCACTGTTTCTAGCAGATCAAGCAACCATATCTCTAAGATATAAAAAAAATGACCTTTAACTTTTGCAGGTTATTACAAACTTGTTAAATCAATGTGACATAAACTCAACCAGAATATATGCTGGAAAAATATGGACAGGTCTGGATTGAATGCTTGAAACAGAGAAAATGCTGTTCAAGGTACAGAAGGGCCAGATGGTGATGGCATTAAGCTGGATGGTGTATTAGGCCTATCACTATAAAGAAAGAGAGAATGAAAAAGAAACTACATTTTATGAACATGGTTAGAGAGTTTTCTGTTGATGTTATTGTTCAGACCTAGGGCAACCCTATCATTAAATATATTCTAGCCATGATCAACTGATTTGGATATATTCTCTCATTATTTTAAAAGAGACTATAGTATGAGATTGGAGGGGAAATCAGCTGTTATTTTTAGCAGGTTGTATGATCATGTAGAAGCTCTTTCATTGAATCTTGAGCATTTTATAATAATCAGGTTGTCTTACCTCTTTAATAGTAGTGAGTTTGTTAATTGAGGATCTTAATTTCTCCTACACCCACTTGCCTACCTTCTCACCCAACTCTGATTCTCACTGTAAATGTCATTGTTATATTACCTCCTTCAGTGACAGCATTGCAATCATTTTAACCACGTGATGGACTGAAGTAATTGTTATGAGTGTGTGTTTTGTGGAGTGCAGTGAGAGTGATGTGAGTAGCCTGAGACCATCAACATGTGTTCCTTGAACTCAGATATTTATCTAAGTACTGATATCAATAAACTTTAACTAGATAAGGTGAGTGAGTGATTGGTTGCATGTGTGTGTTAACAGGTGTGTTAACTGATGATGGTAATGGTTTATACATATATATGTGTGTGTATATATATATATATAAATATATATATGAGAAAGAGAGATATAAGTAAAAGTGTCTTAAAATTATAAAAAACAACAAATATTAATTGAACAAAGGATTCAATATAAGGTATAGTCAAATATTTATCTTCATATATACATATGGTGTTAGGAAGGGCATCCAGCCATAGAAGTCATGCAATCAGACTGAAGTTTGGTGCAGCTCCTGAGCTTACCAGCCCTGCTCAGACTGTCCAACCCATGCCAGCATGGACAATGGACATTAAATGATGATGATGATGTAATGTATAAGGTTGAAAGCTGGCAGAATTGATAGCAAGTCAGCTCTCTACATTCATCATCAACATTTAACGTCCACTTTCCATGCTAGCATGGGTTGGACGCTTTGACTGAGGTCTGGCAAATCAGATGGCTGTACCAGGCTCCAATCTTGATCTGGCAGAGTTTCTACAGCTGGATGCCCTTCCTAACGCCAACCACTCCGAGAATGTAGTGGGTGCTTTTACGTGCCACAATTCTAACAAATTTGTCTTTGCCTTTTATCCCTACAGGATCAATAAAATAAGTACCAATCAAGTACAGAGGTGTAGGGGGAGATGAAATCAACTTGCCCATCCCCTCAAAAATAGCTGGGCTTGATCCTGCAACAGATCTACATCCAATTCAGGCAGAATGTTGTGCTCTTAGTTACTTACATGCCATGGAAACTGGGTAACAAGTTTTCTGAGTCCTAGGTCTTGCTCTGCTTCTTCCATACTTTAACCTCTTTGCCTCCAACATAAAGCTGGCCCCACTCCTTCTGGGATTATCATCTTGCAAGTTGCATGGTGGCTTCAACAGAGCTAGTAGCATGGATAAAGCACCCAGTACACATTGTAAAGTGGTTGGCATTGGGATGAGCATCAGCTATGGAAACCATGCCAAATCAGATACTGGAGCACAATGCAGTTCGTGGATCCATTGGGTCTTGTCAAACCGCCCAACCCATGCTAGCATAGAACATGAATGTTGAATAATGGTGTTGTTAATGTAGGTAGACTGTTGTTGGAAAGTAAAACCTGAATAAATCTTGTTATTCTCTTTTCACAAATGCTCTCTATTATATGATATCTGTTCATGTCTTTCTCCTCTGGTGTTGAATTTCAACAGTTCAAGAACATTAGTGGCATCAATCTCACTAGTCTTGGAAGAGCTGCAAAGGCCATGGGTGCTACTCCCTCCTGACCCAGCAAATAAAAAAATGTATATATGTGTTTGTTTGTGGGTCCATTTTACATGAGATGCTCTTCCTATCACCATCCCTTACCTGTTTTTCAAATATAGAATTTTGTTTTCCCACTAGTCTTTGAAAATACAAGTGTTTTGTTCAGATGGTGTTAGATGAGAAAGCAGAATAATAACGAACCAATTGTATAGTGCTCAGGTGCACTACAACTCATCAGATGAACAATTTATGCACATGCATTCCCATACACACACAAGTATATGTAAAATGCATATATATAAAGTGCATCTATTCTTTACATTGGACACACTGCATAGAATTTCTACCTATTCGTTTTCTGTGTACCAAACATAATCATTTCCCTGGCAGTATTCTTTTCTTTTTTTTTGAAAATCTACAAATCTTCTCTCTCTATCTCTCACTCTAAAGTTAAGCTGTGTATTTCTACTATTTTAATTTATTTTGACCTTCACTCCTCAAAGAATCTCTTTGGAATTTGAATATTAGTTGAAAGAAAATCCATATTAGGAATTTCACAATTCTTTTCTTTTCACTTTTCATTCCAAGAAACTCTAGGAATTCATAACTTACAGATGATAAACTATAACTTATAAATAACTTCTAAACCAACTCATAGATGATAACCTCTAAGTTACAAATAACTTGTACATGTTCATAACTTATTAGGTGATCTTAGGAATTTATAACTCCACCTTAAAATCTTTTTCTATTTCTAAGCTGTAAATTGAACAACTGGCATCCTGATTTTGCATTTACTTGAAAGTATTGTAAAACTGAACCCTGCAGTTTTTAATGAAAGAATTTAATAAGTAATACATACACACATTATATATATATATATATATATATATATATATATATATATATAGATGTCAACGTCAGCATTTGTACATCCATATATTCCATGCAAGCATGGGAAAGCAGATGTTAAAATGATGATAATATATGTGTATATTATGTGTATGTATGTGTAAACACACTCACACGTATATATATATATATATGCATACTGTTACACACACCACCACCATTAATACTTACTCAGTCCTCTGTTTTTTTTATCAGCTACACCCACCCACACACGCATACAGACACATATATTTCTGTAGGTCACCTGCAACCCTTTCCCCTTCCTAACACTCTCACCACCACCACTTCTATGACCAAAAGACATTTTGTAAATATGCATGGATAGTTGTTGATTCTGTATGTGTGTGTATGTCTGTATATACACACACAAAATCAACTATACACACATACTGTGTGTGTGTGTGGAGGGGGTGATAGAGACAGACAGAGATTATCAGTATTGACAGCCAGTATGTCAGAAGCACATATTTTCAATGGAAGAAGAGGAAAGGTTTATAAAATAGTATGCTGCCCTATGGGAACTGGTGATTCAGGGCAAGAAGTCACTAACTAATCTTACTAAAAACACCACTAACAGTAGGTATGAGCTTTAACCAAGGAACCTCAGTTACTGTTCAGATACAGTACCAGAGTGAGGCTGTTGACTATAAGGGTGCATGTCGGAGGTAGGTCCTTAATTATTTCTTTTATTTTTCTTACCATCTTAACAGAACTCACATGTATAAACTTTTATGAGTATTCTATATTCATTTATATTTATATGTCTCTAACTTTATAGATACACTCATATTTGTATGGAAATCTTTTTGGCATTTGTGAGTATGTCTGTGCATATGTTTACATATGGATGTGTAAATATGTGCATTGTGTGTTCACATTGCAGTTTATTTTTCAAATTTTTCATCCAAAGGGGTGAGAAAGAGATTGTTTCTAACCTAGAAAGTATCTTTCATTGGAATTTAGATAATATCAATGTGGTAGTTAAGTGTGTGTGTGTGTGTGTGTGTATTTGTACATATATATGTTCATATATCTGTGCATACAAATGCTAAACTTCTAGAAAGTTTTACATATTTTTACAGCTCCATTAATGGTTTATGACTAATTTCCTAATCAGTTGCCTTCTCTGATTTTGTGAAACCCAGTTTCTCGGTATTTGTGTGCTGAGGCAGTTAGTTTCAAATCCAAGTACTGCAATAATTGTAGGCATTCTTTTACTTGTTTCAGTCATTTGACTGTGGCCATGCTGGAGCACCACCTTTAGTCAAACAAATCGACCCCAGGACTTATTCTTTGAAAGCCTAGTACTTATTCTATCAGTCACGTTTGCTAACCCACTAAGTTACGGGGATGTAAACACACCAACACCAGTTGTCAAGTGATGGTGGGGGGACAAACACAGACACAAATACACACACACATATATGACGGGCTTCTTACAGTTTTCATCTACCAAATCCACTCACAAGGCTTTGGTCAGCCTGAGGTTATAGAAGATATGTGCCCAAGGTGCCACACAGTGGGACTGAACCTGGAACCATATGGTTGGAAAGCAAGCTTCTTACCACACAACCACTCAAATATAAATCGATATTTTGGGTGGAATGTCTATGAAATCTGAAGATGATTGTGCTGGATTTTTTAGGAATACGTTAAGAGAGTTAGGAAATGAAATAATGAATAAAAGATTAAACTGATATTTATTTTTGACATGCTGTATATGTATTACATCTAATGTTACTAAGTGTTATTTATGGTAATATATAATGCAACAATTTTTATTATACAAAACTTTATAAAACCTTTAATATTTACATTCTTTTAAAATCTGTGACGAGTAATCTGTGCTGTTGGTATTTGTTCACAACAAAAAAAAAATAATTCCTAGTAAAGACTTTTAAATTGACGATGATGAAATCAAGATAGATGACAATGTAATTGAAACTAACAATATCAATGATGATGAATTTGATGTTGACGTTGATTAGCTTTAGGTTGATAAGGACTAATTTGAGCTGGTGGTGGAGTGTCCCTTGTATGTTTTACTGTCACTTTGATCCTTTCTAACAGCATGGCTATGCATGATGTTCTGCTGATAAGGAGAACAAATTTTTTTGTCTGATTACCTGTTGTGATAGAGCTTATCTTCCCTGGATGTGTGTCCTTGTTCAACACCCAGAGAATACTTTCTGAGGAGCTCTTTTCCAACTCTCATAATTTTATCTGCTGCATGTATGCTGACTTGATCCATGAATGCACTTCAACAGATGGTTATGAGATGTCAAAAAGATATAATGCAGCATTCAAAGTCTATTTGGATCAATGTTAAGCTCCTGTGTCATTATCTAAGTAGAGGTAGTACATTACTGTTAATGTAGACATTTATAGAATTAGTTAAAAGATCGGTAATTTTAACATCAGCAACTCATATCACATCTAGTGTCCAAATGAGTAGCATAGATATTGGTATGAATACTGATACAGCAAACACATTGTAGGCCACTGGCTTGTATACAGAGCTATTGAAGAACCATATTTTTAAAAATCTGTGTTATATGGTTATTTATGCTTATGCATTCTTAGTTTCATGTTCCATCAGAAGATATATTTTCATCTACCCCAAAGTGCTTATAGAATTCTTCATCAAATATTGAAAAAAAACCCATCAGGCCATTGATACAGATATTATTAGACTGACTTGTAGAAACATTTATTCCCTTAATCCTTTGAAAGTATTGTAACCATGCCAAAGCTCATCTTCATACCATTATTCTTTTAGGATCTTCCTTAAAAGAACTATACATGAGACTAATTTTTTAACCAATTACATAGTCTTGAAATTTCTTCAACGAAAAGAGCAAGAGGTTCATTAATCATCATCATCATTTAACGTCCGTTTTCCATGCTATCATGGGTTGGACGGTTCGGCCGGGGTCTGGGAAGCCAGGAGGCTGCACCAGGCACCAGTCTGATCCTGGCAGTGTTTCTACAGCTGGATGCCCTTCATCATGCTAACCACTCCGTGAGTGTAGTGGGTGCTTTTTACGTGCCACCAGCACAGGTGCCAGGGGAGGCTGGCAGCAGCCACGATCGGTTGGTGCTTTTTACATGTCACCGGCACAAAAGCCAGTCAAGGCAGCGCTGGCAACGGCCATGTTCAGATGGTGCTTTTTACATGCCACCGGCATGGGTATCTTAACTACGATTTCCATTTGATCTTTTATTTTGATGTTGATGTACTTGACTCAATAGATCTCTTCAAGCACAGCAGGTCGCCCTACAATCCAAGGTAAGCACAGTAGGCCGTTCTGTGATCCAAGGTACTTTGGATGGGCTGGGACTGCTCTGTGAAATTAGTGCAGGAAAGAGTCATGAACTCACATTATTTGTCAGGTCTTCGCAGTCACAGCATATCTCTAAAAATATCAGTTTTTTGTCA
Source organism: Octopus sinensis (assembly GCF_006345805.1). Taxonomy (NCBI): domain Eukaryota; kingdom Metazoa; phylum Mollusca; class Cephalopoda; order Octopoda; family Octopodidae; genus Octopus; species Octopus sinensis. The sequence goes on from NC_042999.1 coordinate 140,090,556, forward strand.
TTGCCTCTGTGAGGCCCAACGTCCGAAGGTCATGCTTGACCACCTCATCCCATGTCTTCCTGAGTCTGCCTCAACCCCGGATTCCTTCATTAAGTGGTCCAAAATAAAGCTTGGTGTCTTTAGCCTCGATGATGGTCACTAGAACTTTAATAAATCAAAATACACCTAGTATCCATGAGTAGGGAATAGAATTGAATGCTTTTCTTTGTAATCTAGCTAGTCTACAATTGAATTCTTCCTATGCCACCACCCCTCTTTAGTCATAATTTTATTAATTAGAAATTGCTCAGCACATTTCCAACTTCCTTACTTCACAGTTGCTTGTTCAACTGTGAAATATTGTTACTCTCAGGATTAGATTCAGATAAGCTGTGTTAATTCCATCCTTTCAATTCCAGCATACAATTGGCTTATAGTTCAACATGTGAGTGGATTTGTTTTAGAGTATCAGTTTTATTTCTGCCAGTATCAGCCAGCTTGGCATTTTCTTTTTCTTTGTACAAGTACTTAATATTCAAGAATCTTCTTGCTGCTTTCCTTACCTAAAGTTTCTAAATCATAACCTCAAGTGTATCACCATTGATACTGTATGCTTTTGATGTAATGTAAGGTCAAAATTTTTTTAGATTTCTTTGACCATCCTGCATCATTGTTAAACTCTTATTTTCACTCTAGAATAAAACTACATTTCCCAGAAGGAACTTCTGTGACATTTATTGTCTTCTCATATCTTGGTAAACTACAGATTAGTTTTGATTGAATTTTTTACTGTTCCTTCAGCAACTCTCTTTTAATGCCTGAGTTTTTCAATAGCAACTTTTTCCTCCTGTTTGAGGGTAATCAATTTATTCTCAAGGGTTCTCTTTTTACTGTTTCCAGACATGGTTTCTATTTTGTATTTCACTTTTTGTTGGCAAGAAATCTAGTTATTTGTTTGTTTGCATGTGTTATGCATTGCCACATGACTAATAATCTTCTATAGAAGGTATATCACGGTACCATTTTTATTTTGTTATCTTTCTTTAATTCTTCAGTATTGCTAAGATACTACTTTGTGGTTGTCAAGAGGGCATAATAAATAAATGTCAATTTGTCAAAATGAAAGGTCATTGCACTGTCATGAACATTTACCCCAATTTCATTAGTCACTGTTAACATGAATTCAGTGGATCTCTTATTAATGCTAATCAAATGTTATTTTTCTTGTAGGAGTTTTAAACATAAAATAACCTTTTCTTGAACGCATGTCACTCACTGTAAATACATTTCAGTTGTTTATACTCTTCCAACTTGTAGTACACTTAAAGTATCATCATCGCTGCTACGGTCAATGACACCTTGGTACGAATGATCTTCAGTTTGATTGCCATAATTGCAGTTAGTCAGATCTGTTATGACACATGTGCCATCTTTGTTATTGGCAGGTCTGATTAGGAAAATGTTTACATAGTCTTTTTTGTGTTCTATTCACTCTTTTAGGAATAAACATATATTCATCACATTTTAGAATCCTACACTTTTTCTGCTAATTTAACCAACTGTTTTACAATGTGAAGAGTGGGTGGGAAGGTGTACACAGTGAATACAAATTTGAGGTGGGAGCAGTGATGACAGAAAGGCCAGTGATTAGTATTTGAAAAACAGGAATAGGGGAGTCAATGTAGTTATAAAGGATACATGATAAATCAGGGCATGTACATTTTGCACAGGTGACCAAAGAGTGGAATTGGAGAGCAAGAAAAGAAAAAAGAATGACAGCAGACGGACTAGAATGGGTGTGAATGTGGACAATGGAACAAGGCAGGGATATAAAGAGGTGGTCAGAAGTGGGGAGAGCAATTGGTAATAGCAAAGAGACAAAAGTGGAAATGGGTGATTAGATAAAAGTGAGAGTCAGTAAGAGATAGGAAATGAGAGGCAATAGAAGACATGGACAAAAGTAGAGATGGATGACAAGACAAAGAGAGTAGGTGAAGAGTAGTAATAGAGGTAGTTCAGAGGGGGGAAGAGAGTGCTGACTGGTAGCACAGCACAATGAAGTTAAGGTATGTTGGTAGCCTAATGCAGTCTCCCATATACAGATCTGTTGAAAGGCAAGTGGGCAAAGTGATGAGAATAGTGGGATCAGTACATGTGGTGGGGAGATAAGAGTTGGAGGGCTATGAATGATATGAAGTTAAGCCAAAATGGGTAGATGGGAGGTGGAGGTCAAGAATGTATGGTTAGTGGGTCACAAATATAAACCTGGGACATATATTCAAAAACCCAAGAAAAATACACTCCATACTTAGAATTTCTTCTACAATTACAACTGAAAATAACTACATATACCTTTCCCAATGTCATTTTTCTTTGTCCCCCCCCCCCCCAGTGTTGTTGATCTGGACATCTCAAGCTGTGTACTTAATAATCAAATCTCTGCATGGTGAACTTGACAAATATCATTATGATCTTGAATAAAAGGTGTCTTCAATGAATGTGATAAAAAAAATTAGTTTTTATCTAGGCTGATAGTTGTTGCATTAATGATGGAAATAATATTCATTGTAAATTTAAAGAACAGTTTCCTATGCTAATAATGAATGCCGTGTGTGTGCATGAGTGTGCAAGCATGCAAATTTACAAAATGGAAACCTATTATTGTTATTGGTTCCCAACTGAAGATTTCGTTTTACAGGTAGTGTGTATCGAAAGCAATCAGCTGAGAATGCCCTATACTTATCTAAGACATTACCTATAATCAGAAGTCACAAGTATGAAATGTATGTGCAATGAAATGGTTCGAATGGGAACTGAATTTGTATTGCCAACTCATTTGAGACGCTCCTATATATATATATGAGGGAGTGAGGTGGGGTTAGTACAAACTGGATAGAGAGAACTCAAAACATGAAAATATATAAACTTTTTTTATTCTTAATTGGTAAAAGTATATTGCAAAATGACTTAAGAGATGGGAATTTCATACCATGCACAACACTCACAACTCTTGAGTTGCTTTGTCATTTCTGCTAATTGAAAATAGTGTGTGTGTGTACAGACAAGGCAAATTGATGATTGATATCAAGTGAACAAGTGCAGAGGTTTGATGTTAGAAGGATGTTGTGTAGTAGCAGACCAAGGATGAGTTTGGAAGAAGTGCCAGAACAGACAATTGGAGCTTGGTGCAGTTCTCTGGCTGGCCAGCTCCTGTCAAACCATCTAACCCATGCCAGCATGGAAAACGGACGTTAAATGATGATGACCAAGATAACAAGATGTATAAAGCATTGCTAAGTGTATATATTCTAATCTAAGCCAGAATAAGCTTATCATACTCCGTACCATTGTCCAGAGTACAAGTTTCTATTTCTACTGAGAGAGTATCTATGCTGTTGCATAAATATTCACCTGCTAAAAATAGCAATGAAATTTCTTCCAAATAAAATCTTACCATTTAAAAAAAAGTATACATTGCAGAGGGCACATTCTGCACAAATAAAAAGCAGAATCTTCAAGTTAGGTCTGCTTGACCAGGGTTGATCTGACGTTAAACAACAAAGACTACATATTTGAGGTAGTGAGGGAGCTTCCATGTTTTTCAACCTGCTAAAATAACAGTCAAATCTTCAGATTGCATCCTATATTGAGAAGGTTGGAACACTTTGGATTAACCTGTCTTAAATACTCATTGTTCAAACAGAAAGATGCAGTGGGCATAGAATGCTTTTGATCATAGGTCTGTTCTGTCAGAGTTGATGTAGAGATAAAAAAAAAAAACTATGCTTTTTCCTCTTGTTCACCATTCTACATAATGACATATTCACCCCATCACCTCTGATAATAACACTGTAGAACTTGTATGTGTGGTATCAAAGTTATTGATTAGAATCATAACTAACCCAGTTGATAAAGTGTCAGCTGCTGGTTAACATGTCCTCTAGTGTTTAATTTATATGTCTTTCCTGAGCTTTTAGTGCTGTGTTCAAATTTTCTCAGAATTAACTTGCAGAGAGGGATGAGATCTACTATATTTGGTTGATATGCTCTGAAGATCAATTTTTGAAGTAGTGTCTAATGCTTTTTCATCTTTTTTTTTTTATTTTACTGGTCAGAGAAGACCTACTACATCTTAACCCTTGGCCTACCAGAGAAAATGTATGTCACTAATTACCAACTGGGTCCAATGGACCCAATATTTTCCTTTTTTCTTTGGCTGACGAATCTCAAACGTGGTTGAAGATCATCTTCTTTTCTTGTTTGGTTGAGAAATGTTTGCGGAACTAGAAGATTATTTGTCATGTTCTTGTTTAGTATTAACTCCAGCAAATTCCTTTCCTAACTGAATTAGGCATTGTCTTCGTTTATCCTTGAAACTTTGTAAGTGAAGCTGTTTAACAACAATGAAAGCATTCACTGCACTTATATCAATCCTGTTGTAGAATATAACCATAGGCCATCTTCAAGTCATTCTTTTGCAAGTGTATGTCCTTTCCATCTTATGTAGGGTATCTTCTCCTCCTTTTATTTTGTTGTAACATGTAATAACTTCAGGTTTCTTTTCAGCACTTTTTGAATGAATTGAAAACTGAGAGTGCATTGTACTCATAAGTGTGACTACATAATTTTTCTTGCGACAATAACATAAGATCATAGAATCCTTTTGAGATCCAAATATTGTGCTGTTGATTTCTCTTTCTTTTCCATTTGCCAAAGCACTTGTAAGTTCAACTCTGTTCTTTCTAATTGTTCCAACTAAAGTAGTTTTCTTGCTAAGTAGCTTTCAAGCCAATCCTAGACTTGTAAAAGAATTATCACAAGTTATATTGCGACCAGTATTTTCAAGTTCTTTTACTAGGTCTTCAACAACTCTTGAACCTTGATTTGTCTTTCTCCCTTTTACTGGGTCTTTTCCAGTGTAAATTTGCATTTTCCAGGCATAAGATGTTTCACTGTTGTATATTGCCCAAATTTTAATTCCATATTTCCCTGGTTTTGAAAGAATATATACCGGAATGGGCAGCACCCTCTGAATGAAACTAATTGTTTATCAACTGACATGCATGAACTTGGAACAAATCCATCTTGCAAATTCTGATTTCACATTTCAAATACTTCTCTTGTGGGCTCCAATTTATCATCACTTCTCTTTTTTCCTTCATGCACAAGCATCATCAAAATACAACACTTGTAAAATCTGCTGAAATCTTTCCTAGCTTATAATTTTGTTGAATATTGGGCAACCATCTTCTTGACTCCATAAATGTGACATTTTCATGTTTAGATTTATAAACACCTATAAGAATAGCCAGTACAATAATATTCTTTAGTTCAGAGTGATCAATTTCTTTCCATTTATCTTTGTAAACAACCCCACCTTCAACATTTGTCCATTTATGAATTACTTCAAGAAGATTCTGGTGCATAAAGATAGTAAAACATGTTTCAATGCTATTGCAAGACCTTTTAGCAAAATTGATGGTCCACATTCTTAGCGCACAATATTGCAAGATGAAGTTCTTACTGTTGCTTGAGTAAGAGGATTAGAATGCCAGACTTCTTGTCTGCCTTTAGAAACATATTGCTCATCCATAATTGGGTAGCCTACAGATAATTGTTTTTGAGCATCTGCATCATCTGATGACACAGAACCTAAACTGTCCAACACACAATCACTTTCATCATCATCTTCAGAGCAATAGATGGAATCACTACTGTCTTCTTCCCATTCTTCATCTAATTCCAATAACCTTTTCGATATTTGGTCTTCGCTCAAGTTTTCATGTCTAGGCATATTGGAAAGCACAACTGAACTATATGAAAGTTGATAGCAGACTAAAGGCAGATATTGCTCTCCCACATATTTATACTCTCCTGAAAGATGATGAAATATATTGAAGGAATTGCATCCTCACAGAAATATTGCATCACCCTATAACCTAGCAGATTGAAGGTGATGCAATACCACAAAAATTTACAAGAATATTTTCATAGTTTTTCCTATTTTATCTAAAATTCAGCAAATAAATTGAATACAATTTTATCTATTTTATATCTGGTAAATATCTAGGAAAATAATATTTGATATTGCTTTTATTCTGTTTAGAATAACAAAAGTATTGTCTGAATTTAATTCGAGGGTCCAATGGACCCACATGGTCATTAATGTATAATGTAAAATTTTCTAGCTTTTATTTCCCATTTGACAAATAAAAAAGAGTCAAGAAAAAATAAGAGACACAAGAAATAAGAAGAATGAAATAATATAAACAGTAGGAAAAAGTAACAGAAAATACTGAATTGGACCCATTGGTAGACAGAAGGTTAAAGCAAAAGTGTAATTATAATTAAAGTATAACTATAAAAATATGAAGAATATGGCTAAGGGGTTAACAGGTTCACTTCTCAATGATGAAGCCCTGGGTTCACTACTAATACCCAGCATTTTGGGTTAGTGACTTCTGACATAGCTTCAGATTAAACCAATCCTTGTAAGTGAAGTTGGGTGGATGGAGACTGTGGAAGCTCTTCAGATGGATTGTACTTGTAATTCAAAGGCACCAACCTTATCAAAGATTGTCATACTGATTCTGTTTCATTGTATTAAGGCTGTGGTATACTCTGTCACACTGTAATACAAGGAATAGGGGGTTCTCTTGAATGAACAGCTGGAACACTGATTTGAACAGATTAGGAAGTGCACTCTGATATGTCACAAAAGTAAGCTAATGAAAGTTCTGATATCATACAAAAAGTTGAAAATCTTTGTTTAGCATTGGATTGATTACTGTTGTATATAATTTGAAGAGATACAACAGATGTGTGAGCAAGAGATTTTTCAGAATGAAAGTTCAGGATTTTACCAGATGTTTCATTGAAAAATCGTAGCTAAGCTGAGTTAAATATTACTGGGTCAAAGCCTTTAAATTTTTTTTTTAATATATTGAACAAATACTCTTTTGTTGAAAGACAAAATAGAAGATTGTATTTTCTGAATTTCTATAGTACTAAAAAAAGGCAGCAGTTGACTGATTTGTGCCCTAGTCTATAGGCTGAATAGAATTAATAATTCATAGCATCATCAGTGATATACTAAGTCTCTAATTAAGAAATTTAAATTTCAATACCCTGTCATTGTAGCTATAAATAGATTTCATGAAGGAAATGTATTTTTTGCTATCATGAAGGAAATATATTTTTTAGGCAGCAGGAGCATTCTGTAACAGAAAAGTAATTAAAGTAGCTCACAAGTGGTGGATGCAAATCCTTGTAGAAACCAGCGTCTGACAGATTTTCATAAGGGATAGATCAATAATGTTTAATACCTTGAAAACTGTGATGAACCCTAATTTATTTGAGACACTTGATGATGATGATGATGATGATAAGAAATAAAAAAGAAGTTTTGCTTCATTTTAATAAATACCGTATTTTAACATGTATAAGGAACCCTTTTTTGTCAAAAATTAGGTTAAAAAATATGGGAGTTACTTATACATGGACAGTATTATAATCCCTTACAAAACCTTTTTTCCAAATTTTAATCTCCCCAAAGTAGGAGGATCCTTATACATGAGGGTTCCTTATACATGTTAAAATATGGTAGTTCATCACAAACATTTATTTTGACTTTTGGGAGAGGATCTGTTTCATGTTGAAATATCAAGTTTAGAGGGGAAATGAAAAATGATGGTGTGTGTGTGATGTAAATGAAACAGTTCCAACTCAGAATTGAAACCTGGTCATACTGATTTCATTTGGTAATAAATTCTATCTGACCATGTAGCAGGCTCAGTTAAACTGAGAAACATACTACCCACTGCCAAATACCATTCTTTATCATATTTATTGGAATGTAAAACTTTTAGGGGAAGCTGTGATATTCAAAATTTTATAAGCACATTAATCACATAAATAAAAATAATTCCAGCAATGAATTAAAACCCTGTTACTGAACTGTTTATAGAAAACCACCACCACATGACACACCACTTGATTAACAAATAATAATTATCCTTTCCATAAAGGCAGTGAGATGGCAGGAATGGTAAAGCACCAAGCTAAATGTCTCACAATATTTACTTTTATTTCTTCTATATGATCTGCATTCAGCTCTTTCTAGGTTGACCTTGTCTTTGAACCCAGTATGGTGTGAACAACCACTGACAATGTATTCTAGTCTATTCAACTGACAAGATATCCTAATACTACCTTTTATGTATTATTGTTTACTTGTTTCAGTCATTAGATTGCACTGTGCTTGGGCCCCACCTTGAAGAATTTTTAGTTGAATGAACCAATCCCAGTACATTTTTTTTAAAAACTTGGTTCTTATTCTATTGGTCTCTTTTGCTTAAGTTTAAGTTACAGGGACATAAACACATCTACACCAGTTGTCAAGCAGTGGTGGGGGACAATAACAGATACAAGCACATGCACATACACACACACACACACGACAAGCTTCTTTTAGTTTCCATCTACCAAATCCACTCACAAGGATTTGGTCAGTCTGAAGCTAGGATCTTTTCTATTCTGAAGCCAGTTTTTTCAAATTTTTCCTACTGAACCAAACAATTTGAAACTTCGTATACTGGTAGAATGTGTCAAAAGTAAACTTAATTGTAAACCAGAATGAAAACGGAATTGTAACTTCTAAGTTTAACGTTGTTTAATAATTAGAATTTTAACCAATGATATTCCGTCATTCGGCTTTATTTTATTTACTCCGTCTCGACCACCAATTTCGTGACGTATTAAACATCTTAAATGTAAACAAGTCAGCCACCTTCTAATAACAATATTTAAAACTAGTTAATAAGCCACATGTATTAAATTGAAAATGTTTCCATTCTGTATGTCTGCATGTATGTATGTGTAAGTATGTGTGTGTGTGTGTGTATGTATGTATGTATGGATCAAAACAGTTTGATTCAAATTCTGTGGTACTTATATATTCATACATACATATAGATGTATATAACATATATATATATTGTATGTAAACATCTTTTATAAATATATATAATTCATGCATCTATAATACACACACATTATAAATATATACACATATATGCATATGCATTAGAATATGTGTGTATAGGTGTATATATATATATGCATATGTTTGTATACATGTGTGTGTGTATAAAAATAAATATAAGCACTCAGGATCTACGCAAATTTTATATATACTCCACGAAGTTCAAAAGGTAAAAATCCGGTATTTTAAATTTTTGTTGCATTTCTAATCTTTCTGATGTCTAAGGATGGATATTTATGCGTATGAATCTTTTTCTTTTTATTTTGTTTCAAATATAATTCTAGGGAACTGAAAAACTGTGTACGTTACGATAAAGCAATTTGTCAAAATGTAAACAATTGCTTTCCACGTTACAGATAAGACTACGCAGATAATAAGTTCACATAAATACAGACATTACGATTGGCTAAAATTCACAGTTTTAATCTACGATTAAAGTCATAAAATAGATTTTTCTCAAATAAACTAGTTCCAACTGGCGAATAAACTAGTTCCACTCTATGAGTACACGAAGTTTCAAATTATTTAGTTAACTAGAAAGATCTGGGGTCCTGGCTTCAGAATAGAAAAGATCCAGCCAATCTTCTTACCACACAATCACACCCGTGCCTATACTCGCCGGGCGAAATGCTTTGTGGTATTTCGTCTGTCGTTACGTTCTGAGTTCAAATTCCGCCGAGGTCGACTTTGCCTTTCATCCTTCCGGGGTCGATAAATAAAAGTACCAGTTTCGCACTGGGGTCGATGTAATCGGCTTAATCCGTTTGTCTATCCTTGTTTGTCCCCTCTATGTTTAGCCCCTTGTGGGTAATAGAGAAATATATACTCTTTTACTTGTTTCAGTCATTTGACTGCAGCCATGCTGGAGCACCGCCTTTAGTCAAGCAACTCGACCCCAGGACTTATTCTTTGTAAGGCTAGTACTTATTCTAGTGGTCTCTTTTGCTGAACCGCTAAGTCATGGGGACGTAAACACACCAGCATCAGTTGTCAAGTGATGTTGTGGGGACAAACACAGACACACAAACTCACACACACACACACAAACATATATATATATACATATATACGACAGGCTTCTTTAAAGTTTCCGTCTACCAAATCCACTCGCAAGGCTTTGGTTGGCCTGAGGCTATAGTAGAAGACACTTGCCCAAGGTGCCACGCAGTGGGACTGAACCCAGAACCATGTGGTTGGTAAGCAAGCTACTTACCACACAGCCACTCCTGCGCTGATCATAACTTTTAGGGCTATTAATTCACATTTAGAGATGAAACTCTTTTTAATGCTTATTCTACATTTCACTCAACTGTCCTCCAATCATCACCAGTTTAATATTCTTGGATAAGTAAATAGCACCAGATTGGATTTGAACTATTAAACTTTTATTTCTAATCTGATGAGAGTGATGCCATTATCCACTGTGCTACTGATAAACTCAACCTGTACTATATACATCCAAGAATGAGACGCATTATGACTATACCAGATCAAACCAATAGAAATATAGTGTAGATGTAAATAGCAAAAAATGTTTCAGCTCTAAAAATGAGGTTAATAGTCGGGAAATTGTCTTTGTTTTCAACTGACAATTGACTGGGTAGATTCTAGTTTATTATGACATTTGGTCTTGTGACCAGGCAAAAGAAATCAATAATTATTCTGAATATTGGTAAAAAGGCCAAGATTATTAGATGAAGTTGGAATGAGAAGTTACATTTATGTTCATATTTTCACTAATGATGATATTAGTAATTTGAATTACAAGAAATTATTTCAACTGATATTCTAAAGAGAGCTCTGCAGATTTAATAAAGCTATTTCTAGCATTGGCATGTAGCCTGGAATTTTCAGGGAAAGTGACATCAGGAAAATGCTGTGACATTCAATAATATTAACAGGAGTTTATGTGAAAAGATCAAAATAAAAGAAACAGAAAGAAAAACCCATTAATCACCTCAGTTCTATTATTCTTTTGTAAATTTTCAAAATCAAGGTTTTTCAAATCTTAATTCAAATCAACAAGATTTGAATTCTGAACATACAAGACCATAACTAAATATCACAAGACATTCTGTCCTATGTCCAATCCACAAGTGCCATAACAAATAGCCAAAATAGTTCTCTACTGTCTGTCTAAGCTGTTGTCAAACTCACTATTGTTTACTGCAGTGCCATAAGTTCTTCAGGACTCACTGCTGGTTAAGTTGTTAAGATAATTTGACCTACGTTGTAATGAAATAAGATATAACTTGAGGGTGCATTGCCCAGTAAATAAAGAAAAGTTAGAATAAGAAAAAAAAAAAAAATTCTATCATCGCTTTACTATAATTTGTTCATTCAATGCTACCATAGTTTAAAACTGTGCTTGTCGCACATTTCAGTGACACATTACTTGAAGAAATGAATTTCTTCAATGAGTAAGAGCAATAATTGTATGTCAGTTTTAATGACTAAGCTAGACTATGGGCACTTAGTAGCAAACAACAGCGTAACATAAATAAAAATAAACAGATCATTGTTCATTTGCAGGTTCTTATTTTAGGTGACAATTTTGTTCAGGCACTATTATTCTATAATATCTAAAACAGCTAACCTCACCAATTTTCTGCTGTTTTCTTTTAATGTAATCCTATGGAAAATGTCTCTTGTTTTTTGGATTTTCATGTCTAGATAATATTTATTTACTGGATTATGTTGAACTCTTGCAAGGTGTGAGTATACAGTTTTATGTCTTATTGGTCTTTCATTAAATAGATGCTATTGTGTAATGTTGACTGTTTTCCATTCCTTTACTTATACCTAAACCATATCTTTATATAAACTATTAGTTTATTAGGTCTTGAAATATGTATCTATTTAGCACTTCATTGCATACATACCATGAAAAAACTCTGATGTTGTACATAATGTTTTGTTTGTTGTAAGTGTATTTAGGTTATGGTGATGATGCCTAGAAAGTAGGGAATTGCTTTAAAAATCTTAGTGACATAACATTAAGTTTGGGACCTCACATTGTTTTGTGGCTGACCTTATATTTGTGCAATTCTCTTACTCCAGGATTGCTGGTGTGTGTGTGTGTGTGTGTGTGTGTGTGTGTGAGAGAGAGAGAGAGAGAGAGAGAGAGAGAGAGAGAGAGGTTCTTAAACTAGTAACTTCATGTTTTTATATTTGTGTCTACCCTTGAATCATTTTAAAATATTTCATCTTGAAATGTAGAAAATTTTTTTAATATCTTTACTGTTTGTCTGGTGTGGTAAAGCAGTGCATATGGTAGGGATAATTAAGTGATACCCAGCTTGAATTGACCCTTAACTTGTTTGCTCATCACTGTTGTATTACAACAGTTTCTTTCTTCTTTTCAGTAATATGAGTACATTACATTGCAATTATGTACTCATATACCAGTCCATAAACAGAGGAACAATATGTGCTAAATCTAAAAAAAAAAAAAAAGATATGATACTCTTATCTATCCATACATGTGAACACTGTATAAATAGAAAAATAATGGACTCTATTCCATAAACCTGCTCACACTTCTCACAGACTTTAAATTTTTCATATATATATATATATATATATACCAATTAAGGACTGAACACGAAAAGTGGACAGTCAACATGCTAGATATAGACGTCAAATCGCCATTCACCACAAAATATTATGTTCTCAGATCAAACTCAACACAAAACCATAGCAATAAACAAGTGAAAAATATACGAAATAAAATAATTACCCATGTACTAAATTAGTTTCAGCTGTTATTTTCCGCAAGGAAAACTGCAGCCATCATCAGCATGGTCCGTTATAAATGTAATTTGCTGGACTAGATGCAAACACGATACCGAAATATCGCGTGCATGGAGTTCAGCCTATTACATTTGAATATACCTTTCAAATGCCTTTACTTTGGCGCGTTGAAACCCGAGAAAACCAGCCTGCAGCTAATAATTAGCAGCAGTTAATTTATCGGTTAGAGAACATATTTATTTATATAAAATAATTAAGGGTAGAAATTGATATTTATCAATTAAGACCAGTGGTCTAGCATATTAAAAAAGAATCCGAAGATTAAAATATTTATATATACCAATTAAGGACTGAACACGAAAAGTGGACAGTCAACATGCTAGATATAGACGTCAAATCGCCATTCACCACAAAAGATTATGTTCTCAGATCAAACTCACACAAAACCATAGCAATAAACAAGTGAAAAATATACGAAATAAAATAATTACCCATGTACTAAATTAGTTTCAGCTGTTATTTTCCGCAAGGAAAACTGCAGCCATCATCAGCATGGTCCGTTATAATGTAATTTGCTGGACTAGATGCAAACACGATACCAAAATATCGCGTGCATGGAGTTCAGCCTATTACATTTGAATATACCTTTCAAATGCCTTACTTTGGCGCGTTGAAACCCGAGAAAACCAGCCTGCAGCTAATAATTAGCAGCAGTTAATTTATCGGTTAGAGAACATATTTATTTATATAAAATTAATTAAGGGTAGAAATTGATATTTATCAATTAAGACCAGTGGTCTAGCATATTAAAAAAGAATCCGAAGATTAAAATATTTATATATACCAATTAAGGACTGAACACGAAAAGTGGACAGTCAACATGCTAGATATAGACGTCAAATCGCCATTCACCACAAAAGATTATGTTCTCAGATCAAACTCAACACAAAACCATAGCAATAAACAAGTGAAAAATATACGAAATAAAATAATTACCCATGTACTAAATTAGTTTCAGCTGTTATTTTCCGCAAGGAAAACTGCAGCCATCATCAGCATGGTCCGTTATAAATGTAATTTGCTGGACTAGATGCAAACACGATATCGAAATATCGCGTGCATGGAGTTCAGCCTATTACATTTGAATATACCTTTCAAATGCCTTTACTTTGGCGCGTTGAAACCCGAGAAAACCAGCCTGCAGCTAATAATTAGCAGCAGTTAATTTATCGGTTAGAGAACATATTTATTTATATAAAATTAATTAAGGGTAGAAATTGATATTTATCAATTAAGACCAGTGGTCTAGCATATTAAAAAAGAATCCGAAGATTAAAATATTTATATATACCAATTAAGGACTGAACACGAAAAGTGGACAGTCAACATGCTAGATATAGACGTCAAATCGCCATTCACCACAAAAGATTATGTTCTCAGATCAAACTCAACACAAAACCATAGCAATAAACAAGTGAAAAATATACGAAATAAAATAATTACCCATGTACTAAATTAGTTTCAGCTGTTATTTTCCGCAAGGAAAACTGCAGCCATCATCAGCATGGTCCGTTATAAATGTAATTTGCTGGACTAGATGCAAACACGATACCGAAATATCGTGTGCATGGAGTTCAGCCTATTACATTTGAATATACCTTTCAAATGCCTTTACTTTGGCGCGTTGAACCCGAGAAAACCAGCCTGCAGCTAATAATTAGCAGCAGTTAATTTATCGGTTAGAGAACATATTTATTTATATAAAATTAATTAAGGGTAGAAATTGATATTTATCAATTAAGACCAGTGGTCTAGCATATTAAAAAAGAATCCGAAGATTAAAATATTTATATATACCAATTAAGGACTGAACACGAAAAGTGGACAGTCAACATGCTAGATATAGACGTCAAATCGCCATTCACCACAAAAGATTATGTTCTCAGATCAAACTCAACACAAAACCATAGCAATAAACAAGTGAAAAATATACGAAATAAAATAATTACCCATGTACTAAATTAGTTTCAGCTGTTATTTTCCGCAAGGAAAACTGCAGCCATCATCAGCATGGTCCGTTATAAATGTAATTTGCTGGACTAGATGCAAACACGATATCGAAATATCGCGTGCATGGAGTTCAGCCTATTACATTTGAATATACCTTTCAAATGCCTTTACTTTGGCGCGTTGAAACCCGAGAAAACCAGCCTGCAGCTAATAATTAGCAGCAGTTAATTTATCGGTTAGAGAACATATTTATTTATATAAAATTAATTAAGGGTAGAAATTGATATTTATCAATTAAGACCAGTGGTCTAGCATATTAAAAAAGAATCCGAAGATTAAAATATTTATATATACCAATTAAGGACTGAACACGAAAAGTGGACAGTCAACATGCTAGATATAGACGTCAAATCGCCATTCACCACAAAAGATTATGTTCTCAGATCAAACTCAACACAAAACCATAGCAATAAACAAGTGAAAAATATACGAAATAAAATAATTACCCATGTACTAAATTAGTTTCAGCTGTTATTTTCCGCAAGGAAAACTGCAGCCATCATCAGCATGGTCCGTTATAAATGTAATTTGCTGGACTAGATGCAAACACGATATCGAAATATCGCGTGCATGGAGTTCAGCCTATTACATTTGAATATACCTTTCAAATGCCTTTACTTTGGCGCGTTGAAACCCGAGAAAACCAGCCTGCAGCTAATAATTAGCAGCAGTTAATTTATCGGTTAGAGAACATATTTATTTATATAAAATTAATTAGGGTAGAAATTGATATTTATCAATTAAGACCAGTGGTCTAGCATATTAAAAAAGAATCCGAAGATTAAAATATTTATATATACCAATTAAGGATTCTTCGGATTCTTTTTTAATATGCTAGACCACTGGTCTTAATTGATAAATATCAATTCTACCCTTAATTAATTTTATATAAATAAATATGTTCTCTAACCGATAAATTAACTGCTGCTAATTATTAGCTGCAGGCTGGTTTTCTCGGGTTTCAACGCGCCAAAGTAAAGGCATTTGAAAGGTATATTCAAATGTAATAGGCTGAACTCCATGCACACGATATTTCGGTATCGTGTTTGCATCTAGTCCAGCAAATTACATTTATAACGGACCATGCTGATGATGGCTGCAGTTTTCCTTGCGGAAAATAACAGCTGAAACTAATTTAGTACATGGGTAATTATTTTATTTCGTATATTTTTCACTTGTTTATTGCTATGGTTTTGTGTTGAGTTTGATCTGAGAACATAATCTTTTGTGGTGAATGGCGATTTGACGTCTATATCTAGCATGTTGACTGTCCACTTTTCGTGTTCAGTCCTTAATTGGTATATATAAATATTTTAATCTTCGGATTCTTTTTTAATATGCTAGACCACTGGTCTTAATTGATAAATATCAATTTCTACCCTTAATTAATTTTATATATATATATATATATATATATATTACACTTTCAGGCAAAGTACTGAGATCCATATAACTGTCTGTACTCTTTCCCTAAAAAACTTGTTATGAATCTATTACTGTGTCTGTGTGCATGTGAGTACACACAGGATTGGTTGAATTACTGTTAGTGAGAGAGAGAGAGAAACAGATAGTCAAATTAAGAGAACAAAAAGAGAGAAATAGAGATAAGAAAGAAGAGTAGCGTGACAAAAGAAGGCAAGGATAAAGAAATTAGGAGAGAGAATAAACAAATTTTCTCACATAAAAAATTACATATATCATCATTATTTAACATCCAGGTTCTGTGCTGACATGGGTTGGACACCACAAATTAAATCTATCAAATACCACACACACACACTGTGTTTGTGTTAACGGAAGTCTGTGTGCATAGAGTGGGGTACATGCATGTTCAAAATGAAGTTCATAAATCTTTTTTGATGGAAGTTAATTAATTTGTGACATTTATTCACTGACTCTTTATTCCCCCCACTCTTCTGAAAAATACTGGCTCGATACACACACAAACAGTAATTGAATTGGGATATATGTAATCCAGGCGTTTGCTTCAGCATGATGCTTCTTGCAGCCTTCTGATGAATTATTTCCACCATGTGCTGTGAAGGTAAACTTGCACAGTGTGTGGGAATAAATCAATAATTGCTGACCTGGTAACATGACACAAGACTGGTTATAATGGAAATTGATGAAACAAATGTAAACAAAGCTATAAACATTATTTGCTAACTCCGTTCTTTGATGCCTTTTATTATATTATAATGTAAAATATATCGCGATTACAATGTAAAATATATATTTATTATAAATTGAATTAAAAATTATGTTTACATGCAGACTAACATACAAATTTATAGATGTGTGTATAGCTGCTTATTTAAAATCACAAATTGATATAGTAACTCTCCAAAGACACTTAGAAGATCTAGGTTTTCTGAAGTTTTCATCTGAGAATATTCATAACATACTAATAGGTGTAGGTTCCCAGTTCAATCCCACTGCATGGCACATTGAACAAGTGTCTTCTAATTTAGCCCTGGGATGACCGAAATCTTGTGAATGGATTTGATAGACAGTAACTGAAGAAGTGTGTGTGTGTTTCTCCTTGTCTTAACAGCATGTGATTGTTCTAAACAAACATCACTGACAGACAAGTAGTGTCCTTTATTTCCAATCTTCTGTGAAAATATGTTCAACCATGGGTAAAAATTACCTGACTTGGAAACAGGTGATTGTTGGTGACAGGAAGCGTATTCAGTTGTACAAAGTCTGCTTCAGTGAACTCCACCCAACCCATGCAGGCATGGAAAAATAGATGTTAAAATGATGATGAGTACTGGGAGCATAGATTTTTTTCTTTCACTGTCCCATAGTGTTCTTTGACAAACATGGCAAACTCAATTGGATTACATGCTGCTGTTTTACTAGCATGCATTTGTTGGAATTATTGGTGTGTGTGTCCTTGTTTCCGTGCATATATGCATGCATGTTTTTGCAGGTGGTAAGCTCTTGCTTCTCATTTGGATGCCTAAAATTTTTGCATATGGGCACATCTTTAAGAATTAGGCCATGGATTTTTACTGATACTATCCATAAATCTGGCTGACATTGGGTACTGCTCTTAGCCAATATATTTTATGCTTCTATTAATAAACAAAGTATATCTTCTATTATCACAAATTCTTTACACAAAAGTAGCACATTCATTATTGCCTAAAAAAAAAAAAATGAGAAAAAAATCAAAGAGCAACATTACATTTTTCATTATGAAAGACTGTCTCTACATACATACATTCAGATATATATATATATATATATATATATATATATATATATATATGCTTAAGCACAATGCAACATCACTGGAGTTAGTGTTACAATAAAATGCACCCAATACACTCTTTATGAAGTGGTTGGTAAACAATCAGAGATAGTGCAAGATCAAGAAGGCTCTTTAGTCTGACCAGAGATATGGCATCTTCTCTAGTGTTGTTGCTATAATAAAATGCTCCCAGTACATTCTGTAAAGTGGTTGATATTAGGAAAGGTATTATCTCTGTAATTTTTTTCTTAGTGCCTTTCTTGAAATACACAAAATAACTGGGGATTTTCTTTTTAGCATGAGCTGCAAAACTTGAAATTACAAAAGGAGTATTACAGAAAGAGAAAGTTATAACAATACTGCCTTTCTCAAATGTATAAATAATGAATCAAAACAAACACTCCTTGACAAAAATTGAAACCTGTTTATTGACACCCAACTCAATTTAGATCTTTCAATGAATGTAAAATAATATTTTCTAATAGAGAATGGCTTACTGAAATGATGTGAACTAATTTCATTCATATTAAAAACAATGCATGAATGATTGTCAGTTTAAAGAAAAATTATTGATTTGTTTTGAACAGATGTATACCTTCTGAGCTGTGAAGTGAAAGGCTTTGATGTTCATGCTTTTTTAAGGTCCCTTGACTGAAATAAATAAAATTGCTTCACGTGATAATCAAATAGGATCACAATTTTTGCTCATTGGTTATTTACTTCTTGATCTTTTAGACAAGCTGATTTAGAGAAAAAAATCATCTCTGACAGGCAGATATGATTTGAATGATGGGGAAATTGGAGTGTGATTTTGTTGTTTTCTAAATCATAAGTGAAGTGAAAGGTTTCAATTTTCTGAGAGCATTCCACTTGCTTTACAGTATTTATCACAAGTAGATAGAAAAAAATTAGTCTTTTATTTAAGCACAAAGCTACAGATTACATGAGAGAGGAGTGGTTTTGTGTAAGTGAAATGAAATAACTACAGCTTGGAATAGAAACCTGGTTGCTGACTTGACCTCAAGAAGCTTACCTGTTCAGGCTTTCTAAGAATAAATACCCTCATGGTAAGAGGAAAGATACAATTGATTAAGTCATAATCAGTTTCTTAATATTTTTCTTCTTTTATCGCATTTTTAAGGCCGATTGCAAAGTTTGACTCAACCTTCTAGAACTGCAAAATGCCTTAATGAATTCGCATATGATAACCAAGTCAGCTTCTAATTTCCACAGTAGTTTACTCTGTCTTAAGCAAAATGACTATTTTGACTAAAAAGAAACTATTTTTGCCAGAGACATTATAATTGATTTAATCAACCATAAAGTATTTATTACTGACCTTATTTTCTAGCAAATGAGGATGTAAGACAAAAAATATTAAAATTAGGCTAGTTTATAGGTTGTGGTCATTAAACCAAGGCCAGAAGTTTTCTCTTTTAGAACACCACATTGACATTTCTAATTTCCTTTGAAACAACATACCACAACTTCTCATATATTCATTCTCTTTAAAATATCTTAGACTTCATGCTGATTTAAAGTACAGTTCTTAAATACTTCAAATTGCTGAGGGTTAATATAGAACTTACAGAGAGAGTCAACAACATTATTAAGTAGTTAGCCATGATTGCTTTCGGCATTTGCAGAGGTTAGTAGATTAAATATCTTTTATTTTTAATGGCTAAATTGAAAGACTGGTAGCTAGCAACAAGAAATTAGTATTGAGTCAAAATAACTGCTTGTGACCTATTGATAAGTTAGTTCTTTAACAGAATATAGTAAAATAACCTTGCCCTATTAAGTTAGTATTTGGAACATAAATTAACATGAAAGCTTGATGCTAATTTCTGTCCCAGACAGCAGCTTAATATGGTAAAATTATTTCAGTAAATTCATATTTTTCAAAATTAATTTACACAAAGGCGATGTATTTCAACAGAAATATGGTGTCAAAAGTGTTAACAGGATTTATTTTTTTAAATATTTTTATAACACACAAGTTTCCTGTTGGTTCCTTCAGGTCTACTGAAGACCTTGAACACAGCACAACAAGCACTTACTAATTATAGTAGTAAGCCTTATCAATATATAATACATATTTACAATTATACAGTGAGAGTTCAGTAACTCTGGAGCATGGTTATGCATATCACTACTTCCTTGACTGCTCATTGGACATCTGTTGGCCAGCTCTTATTGAGCTTATGAAAGTGTTGTGTATGACACTCATTCCCCCTAATTATATCTGGGTTCAGCCCAGTTAAGCACAGGTAAATTGCTAGTTTCATAAATAAAGTATTTCTAAATATATTAAACTAGACGTCTTGCAAACAACTTGCACATGAAAGTGCTACCAGTCGAGAACTCCACATACCGGAAGCCAGCAAGTGTATGGGGTCATCAGGAGAGAATGCGCACCATTTCGGGGCCTACCTCTCGACGGCATCAATCCACACCGGCACTCCCTCACTGATATGATCAACTGGTTATTAAATATAGCTCAACATTTCTCTAGCCATCGCTCATCATCTCTTTTTAACCAAATCCAGTGGCTAGCCTTCTCCACTGTAGTTTGGATATCGGTCATTGTGGTATTTACCTTCTGATGAGTTAGGCCTAACGATAACAACAGTTGTCTCACACTGTGTCCAACAAACTCTCTACATCCGACTTCAATTGGAAAATGCTCTGCTTTCCAGCCTGCGTCTTCACATTCCTCGAGGAGATTTACATAATGGTCAATCTTTCGAGCCCGAGCGGTATCCATGTTATCTTCATGAGGAACCGTTAACTCGACTAGATTTACAACTTTCTTTCCTTCACACCACATTAAAATATCCGGTTTTTCATAACTGGGATGGGAAAGAGTCCCTGACACTTTCCCATCTTGTTCTTCTTTTTGAAATGGATCAGCTGACCTGAGAGCACAGAGGTAATGAAATTTCTAGTTGGGACTTTCAACGGTTTTTTCTCAGTGTTGTTGAGATGAATTTAGTTCTTTATAGCATTGAAGATAACCTTAAGGACCAGGTTGTGTTTCCATGTATACCTGTTCAATGCTAAAGAACAGTTGGAAAGAAAATGTTTCAGATTTCTCACTGAGTGCCTGAGTAATACCTTGTAGCTTTGTTGGAGCCTGAAATATAAAGTGCAGCTTTATATATATATATATATATATATAGGAAAAAGCATTACCAATGAGAAAGCCAACACATGGTGGCAATGAAAGACATGGGCTCCTCTCATAAATAAAGTAAGATTATTCTATTTATAGGAGGAACCCTTGAATTTCATTGCTGATGTACATGTTGGCTTTCTCATTGGTAATGCTTTTTGTTTTTTCCCTATATATATATCTGCATAAATGTAATTTTTTCCCCAAATAAACTGCATTTCCTATTCAAGGCTCCAATGAAGCCATAAGATGTTACTCAAGCACTCAACTATGAGTCCACTGCATCTTATAGCAGAAACAGCTGTAAGTTAATGAAGTTCATAAGATATTTGTTTATTCCTTTGTCGTCTTATTTCCTTATATAGTTATGTAAGTTAGTCGTTAAGGAGGTTGTTCTGAAAGCATAACTGCTGGATTAAGAATAGGTTGGGACAAGTTCAGAGAGCTTACTACCTCTGTTAGTAGCAACAGGTCTCTTCCTCAGAGTGAAAGGCAGGTTGTATGATACCTGTGTATAAACAGCTACGCTACATGGTAGTTAGACATGGGCTGTGACTACTGAGGATATGTGAAGGTTTGAAAGAAATGAAGCCAGTATATTCTGCTAAATAGGTAATGTCAGTGTGTATATATGACAGAGAGTATGAAAATTGTGAGAAAAACTGGGTATAAGAGGCAGCAGCTGTAGCATGCAAAAGAGAAGATTGCTCTGGTACAGTCATGTAATGTGTATGAATGTAGGCAGTTGCATCAAGAGGTGCGGATCTCTAATTGTTAAGGGAACATGTGGAAGGGGTAGAGCCAGGAAAATGTAGGATGAAGTGGTGAGAAAGGATCTACAGATGTCGAGACTCACAGAAGGGATCACCAGGGACTGAGACTCCTGGCAGTTGGTTGTGCTTGAGAAGATATGTCAAGCTAAAATTGTGGTTGTCCTTACATACAGACATCTCCTCTACATCCCTCTCCAGCTGAGTGTTTGTAATTTTGGGGGCTCATGAGTATTGGTGTCATGTAAACACACATGTGCTGGTGCTGTGTAAAAGAACTCAGTACACTCTGTAAAATGGTTGGTGTTAGGAAGGGCATCAAGCTATAGAAACTATGACAAAACAAACATTGAGCCTGGGCAGCTCTTCAGTTGACCAGCTCCTGTCAATCCATCCAACCCAAGCCAACATGGAAAACAGACATTAAATGATAATTATATAATTAAACAGTTAATGATTTCCCTACAGCATTTCTTTGTTATCTTTCAGTTGTGTTTCATGAATGAAAATATATTCACAAGTTGCTGTTAGTCATTAGTAAGTTTTATTCTTATTACTCAATACAAATCATGTGATCAAAAATACTGCCCACAAATATTTATCAATAAGGGAGGCTTGTCCTCAGTCAAATTGTCCAACCCATGCTAGCATGGAAAGCAGACATTAAACGATGATGATGATTGTGTGGTTCAGTGTAGAGAGTTTTTCAAATTTATATTGGTCAGGATAGTTCACAGAAGCAATGTTCACTTGTGGCAACATTCAGACAAAGCTTTGGATTTTCTTTGAGGGATATTGCTAGTTATTTTATTATCTGGAACTTTTCTGATATGCTAAATCTACAGCTACATTAGACTATGGAGCAGCTGTCAACAATATTGCAAGTCATAACAGGCCACTGATGTTCTTAGTGCTTAATCTCTGTTAATTGGAACAAGGAAATGAAGTTTTCTTTATTCCTATACCTAAAGGAGTGAAAGTGTTGATTGTAACTTTCTTTGAAATTTTTAGCTGTGAGCACAGAGTAATTCCTTTGGATAACATTATTTTCTATAACTAATGCTTGGTATAGCACTCCTGCAGGGAAGTAAGGTTTTTTTGAGTGATTGATTTTGACATTTGCAAGATGGTTGTTGGCTGCTACATAGACATGTGTTTCTGATTGTTGCCTTTGAAGGTGGAAGTTGATAATGACTAGGTAAAACTAACTCGCATACATTAATGAGCTTATGGTATTTGTGGAAAGTGGTACCTTGCAAAAAATAGAAAATTGCTGTCTATATTTATAAAAACATCTAAGTTATTTGGGAGTGTTTAAATTGGGTTACTTCCTTTTCTTTCCTGAGTTGCAGTGTTGGGAGTGAACTAGTTTTTTTTACAGAAGTTGTTCATGGCTAATACCTCATTATAATAGGTGGGGGCTGCTCTGTTAAAAACTGCTTTATCCAAAGTTAGATTGGAAACTCTAGTGCTACCAAGTTTCTGTTTACACACCTGTGATGACTGGAATTTTTGTGGATATATACAATTTCCACATTTGACTTCCTGAAGGAGTAGTGCTTACTTGTCTTAAGATGCAATATATCTAAAAAGCTAATCATTAGGTTTCTAGATATTAGACAGGGTTCACCACTAAATGATTTCAGCTTATTTTACAATTAATATATGTACTCCTTTGGGTCTAGGTATAGAAAAAATTCCATTTCTCTGTCTTGTTTTAATTTGAAGCTCAGGAACAATGACTCCATTGCACTACAATAATTTGAAATATTATTGACCGAACTATTTCACATTCCAACAGGTCACTTAACTGCTGACTTGCCTGTCTGAAAAATTCTAGATAGTAAAACATCATCATTTAACGCCCATTTCCCATGCTGGCATGGGTTGGATGGTTTCACTGAAAATTGGTAAGCTGCACCAGGTTCCATTCTGATTTGGCATAGTTTCTATGGCTGGATGCCCTTTCTAACACCATTCCAAGAGTGTAGTGGGTGTTTTTTACGTACCATTGGCATGGGTGCCAGTTGCATAAACACTGGCATCGGCTACAACTACAATCGCATTTGGTTTGACAGGTTTTCTCAAGCATGGTATATCACCAAAGGTCTCAGTCACTTGTCACTGCCTCTATGAGGCCCAACATTCAAAGGATGCTTTTTATGTGCAGCCAGCATGGTTGCTAGTTACTAGCATTTCACTAGGCTTGACAGGTCTTCTCAAGCATGGCATATTGCCCAACATTTGAAGGGTGATTTTTACATACCACCAGTATGGGTGCCAGTTGTGTGACATTAGCATCGGTCATGACTATGACTTCACTTGGCTTACTGGGTCTTCTCAAGCACAGAATATTGCCAAAGGTCTTGGTCACTAGTCATTGCCTCTGTGAAGCTCAATGTTCAAAGATCATGCTTCACCACCTCGTCCCACATCTTCCTGTATCTACCTCTTCCACAGATTTCCTCCCTTCTTCACACAGCTGTCCTTATCCATATACATCTCATGGCCATACCAGCACAGTTGTCTCTTTAGCACACTGCATCTGATGTCAACAATATCCATTCCTCTCCAGAAAATCGAATATTGTGACTGCTGCCACAGATGGCTATTCTGCAGAAGTTTCAGCCATGTGATAGATACATCATGAGTCAGGTGATGCAAACCTGAGAAATTCTCCACTATAGTGTAATAATCCAGATTTAAGGATGCAGCATTTTATACCACATGACCTATCTTGACCAGTAGGCAGCAGGTTTATCAGCAACTTGCAGATACATCTTCATTCATTCGAAAGATCGTAGGTGTTCTTTGTGTGAAACTTTAAGTAATGCAAGCCAATCATTAAATCTAAAGAATTTGTTCAATGCTGATTTCTTTCTTTTACACACACATCCGTAATATTGTCAAATTTTATGATTCTACTTTCGTCAAATAGATAAGTTGTTGACAGGTTACATTAGCTTTATTTTGAGAAAATATTTTTTCCTGCGTTACTTTTGGTTCGCTAAGAAATTAAAAATATGCTAAACAATTCAAATTATTTTTCCAAATTGGTTCTATATGTTCCTGCTATAGTGCTATATAATATTTGATGAATATAAATTCGTCGTATTGATTTCTTACATAAGCACTCTGTTTATAGAGGAATGAAAGGTTATGACATTCGTACTTTTTACGACGTAAATGAATGGAATATCTTTATAGGGGGATCGAAAGCATGATTGTATCCTTGGTTTGTCACAGCTTACTGTTAAGCTAAGGCGTTCACTATTGATATTTATCAATCAACAGATATTCCTATGAGATAGTATAGACTTCTCGGATAGAGTAAACTCGGGGTTGTTGTGCTTGTTGTTTAACCCCAAGTCAACCCCATTCGAGCAAACCTATGATCAAAAGGTAATCTAGTTATGAACATACTGTCTTTTAGGGTGCGACTTAGCACTACATCGTCCGAGGTATCCATTAAGACGGTAGGATGTGTATTTGAGGGAGATTTGTAAACCCCTTTGACAAATTAAGCATACAACCACGCTTTCCATCCTCCTATAAAGATATTCCATTCATTTACGTCGTAAATAGTACGAACGTCATAACCTCATTTTCATTCCTTGAAAACAGAGGGAGATTTGGCTACTATTACTAGCAGTTCGGCTACATAGACTTCAACTGTTTTCCATTTAAGTGTGAGCAACAATTGTTATGATCAGAATGTAGCAACCTAAGGTTAATTATATATTATTAAACATTACACCGCAGCACATAACCTAAAACATGATTATGTAAACATTATTTCGTCTCGCAGTGAACACTGATTAGAGTTACACTCGTAGCCGGTTAGTGGATTATCCCAATTTAATTTCTTTTAAGACTCGAATTAAAGTAGCTATCTACTGGATAGTCGAGTTACTGACAAAGGGCTCCGATTAACTTACGGGTTAAACCCTAAAACTTGCATGTTTACATATACACAGTCAGTGTAGTGTCATTTCTTGTGTCAGTCATAGGACTGCGGTCATGGTAAAGACATCGCTTCGAAGGGTTTAATCGATTACGTAGACCCCCAACCCCCTTACTTCATGTTTAGTATTTACACTAACCGTTTCTTTGTATGGCTGAGGTAAAGAATACGTACACCACCCGTTTTCGGCGTAACAAAAACCCTAATCCTAAACATCGGGTATTCTTTACTTTCGCCCTTTGTATAACGATTTATAACGTTGGCACAAGGCCCGCAGAACGAAGAGATGAATGATTGAATAGTATTTTATGGATACTGAAGGGATGAAAATAGCCCTGCAGTGTTTGAACTTGGAATATACTGACGGAATTGATATCATTATTAGCTATTGTTGTTTAGTCCCGGCTTAACATTGATAGCACAGACATAGCAAAAACATTTCCGTCAAGACAATCCCGTTTTTAAGACTATGTAGGCCTTATATTAACTGTATCATTTCTTTAAGTCGGTGTACTGGAGATTTGGCTGCTATTTCTAGCAAGTTGAATGACTATAGATCAGTATGTCTCAAACTTTAACAATCGCCCCCTTTTACTAACACTTTTTAATGCTCCCCCACATACGCACAATGCTACATTTCAACAAAATTAAATACACTACAAGAGATTTCTGCCCACAGATTGATCGCAATTAAAACATTGCTTGCACTTAAGTCACTTCATTAATAAAATAATGAAGGTTTTAACATTTCGGCTACCAATGTTACCAGATCATTCGCAACGTAAATATCAAAAATATTTTTATATATTATGGCAATATGTTCTACTTCCTCCTCTGACTCCAGTGCCTATATAAAATTTTAATAGTGATACTCTTTTACTCTCTTTTATTTGTTTCAGTCATTTGACTGCGGCCATGCTGGAGCACCGCCTTTACTCGAGCAACTCGACCCCGGGACTTATTCTTTTGTAAGCCCAGTACTTATACTATCGGTCCCTTTTGCCGAACCGCTAAGTAACGGGGACATAAACACACCAGCATCGGTTGTCAAGCAATGCTAGGGGGACAAACACAGACACACAAATACACACACGCATATATATATATACATATATACGACGGGCTTCTTTCAGTTTCCGTCTACCAAATCCACTCACAAGGCTTTGGTCGGCCCGAGGCTATAGTAGAAGACACTTGCCCAAGGTGCCACGCAGTGGGAGTGAACCCAGAACCATGTGGTTGGTAAACAAGCTACTTACCACACAGCCACTCCTGCTTCTAATAGTACAACATAGCTGAGAGAGAGAGAGAGAGAGAGAGAGAGAGAGAGAGAGAGAGAGAGAGAGAGAGAGAGAGAGAGAGATTGTGGAGGGCGATCAACTGCAGTACTTGACTTTATTTATTGACCCCTGAAATGACGAAAGGCAAAATTTAGAGAGGACATATATCGCAAGACATTCTATCAACTGCTCTTACAAATTTACCAACCTTTCGATTGAGGTTATGCATTTAATTAATTGACAAAACTCTCTCTCTCGAGTCTGTTTAAAATCATCGTTGGTACAAAATGCCTTTCGGTATTTAGCCACGTCCCTCTACCTTACGAGTTCAAATTCCGCCTTTCGTCTCTTCATGGAAAATGTCGATAAAATAAAGTACTAGTCTTATACTGAAAACCAACCCAATTTTACTATCTGTTCGTTCTTTCTTAAATATGCGTGATGCTAAAATCGTTAGAGCATCAGACAAAATGCGGTATTAAAATTACGGTTCTATATGTTCTAAGTTTCACCGAGGCCAGCTTTGAGTCAATAAAACAAAGGGTGCTACTTCGGCAACCTGAAATAATCGCCCTTGAAGCTGTAGATCACACGCCAAAATGACACCAAAGTACTGAGGTTGATGTAATCGACTAATCCCCGCTCCTCAAAACTGCTGACCTTGTGCCTAAATTTCAAATTATTTTCAACTGTGCATTCGACCTGCCGCATCAGCAAATTGACTTCTAAATGCAGACATCTCATAGGATGAATCGTACGAACCTTCGTGACAAGTGAACTAGTAGTTATGCTGATTCTATTAGAATACTGACAGCTTTGGTCTCCAAGCTCATCCGATTTCATAGAAGAAATCACCAGTAAAATAACTTCGGTTAAAGGCTTTAATTACTAGGAACGTCTGAAAACTCTGCATCTCTACTCTCTTGAATGCTGAAGAGAGAGAGAGACTATCAAAAACGTATGAAAACGCCTGGAGGGGCATGCTCCAAACTTCGGTATTAGGGAATTTTTAATGGTAGATACTATCAGCTTCCAAAGTTTCCACCTTGGAAATCACGAGCTAAAACGCTCTAATGTACCACTCTGATATTTAGAGGTCCTTGCTTGTTTAACTGACTACCTAAAGAAATCAGAAATATAAAAGGGACCTCTACTGAAACCATAAAAAAACATCGGATAAATAACGATACTGGACTAGCCAACAATTCAAGGATACACTTAAGGAAGGTCAGCTGTTACAAACTCAATCATAGGTCAACTTCCAGCCATAAAGCGACAACAAAACTGAAAGAAAATAAATTAAGGCGGTGCTCCGGCATGGCTGCAGTCCTACGACTGAAACTATTAAAAGAATTAAAAAAATGTTTGGCATACGTGTCTCTTAGTGAAATTGTCTACTATGACCATGTTTTCTGCTTCCCGCCACGCGCTCTTCATAAATCCATTGTCGTTACTTCCAACGAAACCTCCAACGACGCAGATGATACTATCCGCCATTCGTTCCTAAGCTTTCACACTCCAGTGTCATCCACATTCACTGACACCTTGAATAGAGACCTCGAAAATATCCTCCAATAACTCAGGCCAGTCTTATCTCTTTCAACAGCACAAAGATAACACACATATATATATATATATATCAAAATATTTATCGCACCTTCAACGCCACCACCACCTCAAATATGGACAGTACATAATAAGAATTTTCAAGGCCGCTAAGTAATGTTAGGCTTCACCATCACTGAGAATGCATGGAAGAGAGAAGATTATAAAGTTTGGTTTCTCTCTTCAGAGCTAGAAAATTCTTTATCCCCTTGACAACTATTTTCTACGAAGTTCATGTGATACCTATAATAGAGTACTACTCCCACATCTGAGATAGTGCTTCTTGTACAAAGGTTAGATTGGCATGGAGTCTCTCATCAATTCTTGCCTCTGACCCACCGATATTTTGTCTCTTCTCTTCTTGATTGGTCTCAGGTTTAATGCCAATCAAGCATTCCCCGAGTCAGTTGCCTTTCCTTTTCTCATTTATTCATATTACCTTCCTTTCAAATTCCATATTAACTATGCTCTGTCCTTCCCGCCAAGAATGTCAGTACCATCCACTGTACTTATTTTTCCTATGGCCATCAATTTTCAACCATTCAAAAGGAACGTTAACAGCATTGATTTCATCAACCTCAGTAGGTCTGCGAGAGCTATGAGTACAATCCCCTCCATCTATCCCCGCGCCCGAAAATAGGTTATAAAATGCAGTGAATATCAAAATTCATAGTGGAAGATAAATTGTGTTGCGAATTGAATTCATGTTTACGTTTCGATCCTGCTGTTTTTCCTTTATTGTTCAGATTTGGCCCTCTCATTCATATTACTTGCAAGCAAAGATGACTTGACAGCATGTACCGGCTCTTTGCTAACCGCTTAGAAACAAGTGAAGTTTGGCGACAGGAAGGCATCAGGCCATAAAAATTCAGCAACTTCCATTTGACTCATGCAAGCACGGAAAAGTGGAGGATACATATACATATCTTCTATGTTTTATTTATATCTATCGTTAAACTGCGGACATGCTAGAGCACCACTCTGAACGGTTTTAGTCGAACGAATCGACCCCACCACTTATTTTAAACCACACAGCCAATAAAATAGAGTGATGTTTCATATATGTAATGTCTTTCTTCTTTATTTCCAATCCGTCTGTTTTTCCATCGATCTGTTTTTGCATAGTTCCAATAGCAAAGCGCCAAATACTCAGGTGGTTAGATTGATGGCTAATGTTGGTGGCCTACTCAGCTTGGACGAACTTCGTGTCTCCATTGCCCTTGGAGTGGGAGCTGACGTATGCACGGGTTTGATCTGTCGTTGAGGAAGGCTTCTTGACTCTACAGGCCTCCATGGTCTTTCTTGCTGCCTGAATGCTGGTCGCTTCGCGCGCCATACGGAGCTTGGCCCGGGCAAACATCTTGGAACCATCTGGATTGTCCAGATGTGATGGGAAGAGACCTGACGGCCTCGCCCTGTGACCCTGGTCGCAAGGCAGATGCCTTGTCTGGGATGTCACAGTTAGCGACTCCTTTGCTGCTTCTCACATCTTGAATGCTACGGTCAGAGCGAGATCCACAGCTTCTGCAGCCGAGCAGAACAAGAACCTGAAATACCGCGATCTGCCGCCCAACTACATATTCCATCCTGTGGCATTCGAGGCGTTTGGTGGGGTCGGACCACTAACTGCAAGATTCCTGTCTTCACTGGCAACTCATCTTGCAGAGGTAACTGGTGAGGTTCGTGAGGGCGTTTGGCTGTTCCAGCGATTCAGCCTCGCCATCACCTGCGGCAACGCTGCAAGCGTGTTTGGCGTATCTCAATAGCCATTAGAGAGGTTTCCCAGCGCTCCCTACTTTTCAATTATGTTGTCTGTTTTGTCCAATTTTCTAAATTATATCTTCTGATATAATAAGAGGGAAGTCAACTGCAATACATTATCCAAACAACTAAACAAGGGAGCATTAACATGTTAGAAACTATAAAAGTGCTGGCAGCCAATTAAAATTACGTTTGTAGTTGTCTATAGGAAGTTGTTAGCATCACCGCTGAATCCTTTTCCATTGCGAGAGAAAAGGACACCGTGAATGTTCCCTCGCAGCGCAACGTGGCCGATTTGGAAAGAGGGGGAAAATCAACCTCAGTACTTGATTGTATTTATTGACGTCGAAGGATTTGAACTCAATTGTAGAGAGCAGGAGCAAATACAGCAAGGCATTCTATCCGACGCTTTGATGACTCTACCAGTTCACCGCCACATATGTGATATAATGAGTTAAAAAAAAAAAACTTCAATGAATTGATATTATCCATACAATCAGTTGATAAACCACTCCGCCACTAACATCTTTCAAATATAAACTATTTTTAAAAAATAGAAGGGACGTAACTCCAATAAACCGGATTAACTGAAATGTTAGATCTCGAATGAACACAGTAAGAGATTAAACTGGTAAACCGCGACGCACTTAATCTCCAGTCGAAACAATTCTACTTCACTTTTGTTGCTAATTTAGGAAAAGCATAAATAAAATCATAAGCTTTATATCTCGTTTTAAAGAAATCAATATATTTAATACGCTTTATCCAGCATAGCTATACTAGTAAATTACCTCAGGATAAGCGTTACTAGGAGAGCAATTTTTTTTTTTTCGGCTGGGCAATTTGTATAATGTACTTCTTCAAATATTGTTCGTTTCTTTTACTAATTTTATTGAAGCAAAGGAATGTCAAATACTCCCCACCACTTTAGTCCGAACTGAAAAGACACACCTTATAAAATTAAGGTTCTCAAAATTGTTACATCCGTGTAATAAGCTATAAATACTAAGTGGTCGGTCATCTTAGGTTACAACACAGTGGATTTGTGGTATTGAAAGCATTTTTTTCTTTACTGTTATTCACAAAAAAAAAATAGAACAATTTAATGTGCCTTACGAGACTTCTAACGTTTCATACAGGACACTGTTGGAAAAGAGAAAGGCCCTGTCCAAACAAAATAAATCTAATCTATCCTTTAAAACTACTGAACTGATTTTTTGCCAACGTAAGACTGCCGGCTTAACTACAGATTCCTGTCTCCAGCACCCAACTTTGGATGATCATAACTTTCAGAAAAATGGATATTTTTTTATTAAATTTTCTACCAATATGTGTTATATTATGTAGATTCCGAATATACAAAACTTTTGGGGGAAGGTGTTTTAAGGGGTGGGGTGGGGAATTTCGGAAAATTCACTGGCGTCCACTTCAATTCGTCTTAACTTGCAAGAAAATTGATATTTTTAAATGAAATTTTCTACTAATATACCGCGGACTATGTAGATTCCGAGAACATAGGAATTTGGGGGGGGGAACAATTGGGGGTTACTTTTGAGGACTGTTCTCCACTCGGGAGTGTTTCGGAACAAGTCTTCCATATTTGTTTCATTTTCTCCGTTTTGTGCGTTTATGCATCCGTAGATTTCTACTTAAGCAGCAATGTGAATGGAGACTAGAAATCTACGGATACACAAACGCACAAAACGTAGAAAACGAAACAAATATGAACGACTTGTTCCGACCCCCCCCCCCCCGAGTGGGGAACGGTCCTCGAAAATAACCCCTAATTGTTTTCCCCTATGTTCACGGAATCTACATAGTCCGAGGTATATTTGTAGAAAATTTCATTTAAAAATATCTATTTTCTTGAAAGTTAAAACGAATTGAAGTAGACGCCTTTGAATTTTCCAAAATTCCCCACCTACCCCCCAAAGTTTTATATATTCGGAATCTACATGATATAACACATATTCGTAGGAAATTTCATTAAAAAAAATATCCATTTTTCTGAAAGTCATGATCATCCAAAGTCGTAGAGGCAGAAATCTGTAGATATGCAACACCTTTCTGTCTTGCTAATTTTCCTGCTTTGTTTTTAAATAATATTCAATATTTCAGTTAACTTGCGTTTCATATGTTCATCACTTATTTCATATGTTTCGAGAATATGTAAACCATTCAGTGTGCATCTTCATGAAACGTTTTTTTCTATTCTTACATTTATAATTAACTTTTTATCGTTTAGAAGACAGATCATTAATGTCGAATCGTGAAGCCCAATAAGAGCTGTTAGTTCGGCTGAAGTTACATCAGTGGTGATTGGCTTAATTTGATCATTTATAATGTCTGATATATATATAACACTAAGTACAAGATAAAAGACGGATTCAAAGAGAAAAGAGATATGGAATGGCTGAAAATATGAATTTCGACTAAGAAAAATTTCCTAGAGGTATGAGATGACGAAGCCATCCTCTACAATTTTTTGTGGGAAGAGATCTCGCCACTTAAAATATATTAGTCTAGTAATTCCTGTCATAGAGAAGTTGGCAAACTAATAAAATACAGATGACTTTAAACTTATCGACACTGTATTGAAAAAAGAATTATATGGATGCAAACTCTGTATCTTCTTATTAATAGGAGGGCGTGCAAAAATTTTGGTATATGATTCTTTCACCTGTACGATTTACACTAAGAAAAAAAAAAAAAGAAACTTCGATTTTTTTGCGTGGAATCAAGTACCCTGACCTGATATGCTGCAAACTCCTTATTTTGTTCGGAAAAAAGCGGGGTGGGTGGAAAACCGCCCCTCCCCTATCCCGGAATCATTGGGATTTTTTTTTTTCGTTGAATGGATTCTGGTGACCTCCTTATATGCTACAAAATGGGGTAGGGTGAGGTGGAAGCCTCGGAAATTTCACCTCCACCCCCATTGATCTTTTCACCTGCACGATTTTCACTAAGAAGAAAGAAATTTTTTTTTCATTGAATCAAGTACCTTGACCTCATAATATGCTGCAGATTCCTTATTTTTGTTTGGAAAAAAAGTGGGGTGGGTGGAAAACCGCCCCTACTATATCCGGAATCATTGGAAAATTTTTTTTCTTTGTTGACTGAATTCCGGTGACCTAATATGCTTTAAAACCCTTTTTTGGATTCGAAAAATGGGGTGGAGTGGGGTGGAACCCTCGAAAATTTCACCCCCACCCTCATTTTCAAATATTTTTTGCTATTTCTTTCTTTACCCATAACATTTAGCAGAAATACGTTTTTGAGAGAGTGTGGATTACATTAGATTGAAAATTCCAAAAAGTTTGAAATGAATGAGTAAAATATTATCAAAATATCTTTTTCCTACCTCTTAAAATCACTGTATATAATATATATAGTAATCCCGAATAAATTTTCCTGGGTTGCCGTCCTCAGTCAAACCGTCTAACCCATGCCAGCATGAAAAGCAGACGTTAAACGATGATGGTGATGATATATATATATATATATATATATATGATAGATTGTTACTCATTCAGTGTTTAGGTAAACTTCATCACTCACTAACTCTCCCCACACACAAAAATGAAACACATTTTGGCGCCAAAATTAGATTTTCTTTTTGCAATTTTTGGCGCTGAATTTTTCCGAACAAAAATAAGGAGTTTGCAGCATATTAGGAGATGAGAGTACTTGATTCCACGCAAAAAATCCGAGTTTTTTTTTTTATAGTGAAAATCGTGCGGGTGAAAGGATCAAAATTTACCAAAATTTTTACTAACATGGGTGGTGGGGTACTTCTCAGTTTGAAAACCACTATGTTAGCCTCCAACTTAGTTATACTTGGAAATGACCACCTGGGTCAAACTAAAAAAAAAAAAGAAAAATAGTGTGGATCTTTTCGGTTTGAACGGCAGTTTTTTCTAGCGGTGTCATATGAAATTGTCACCCATAATTACGACCCCATTTCAATCTGTTTTAGGGTTAGGGTTAGGGGTGGGGGGAAGGGTATCTTTTTTTCTTCAGAAATGTAAATAAACCCAATCTGTTTCTTAAACGAAGGACATATTCATACGGCACAGAATGTTTTCACCTCAATAGACGTCATTGATTGGTTGAAATTGCGGAAATTGAAGGAAAAAAAACAACAACAAATATCTTACAAACTATAGAATTTTCTCAATAAAGCCAAGAGAAAAAGATGTTTTATAAACACATTCTACCAGTATACGAAGTTTAAAAGTGTTTAGTTACGTGGAAATTATTTTTAAAAAACTGCCGTTCAAACCGAAAAGATCCAATAGTGCAATAGGTGTACAACAACATGTAGTAAACGATTATGAAAAAAAAAAAAAAGAATGAGCGCTGGTGAACGGGGGAGAGGACTTGAAAATTCACATCGGGAATGTTCCGAGTCCTCTCACCACTTCCCGGTAAAATTTTTTTTCTTCATATTCGTTTACTACGTGTTGTTGTACACCTATTGCACTATTTTTTTTTTGCTTTGTTTTTTGTTCGGGTCAAACACTTTTGCTTGACCGAAAGAGCAAAGAATTCGGTGGACAGTATAGTAGATCGTACGACGACACAATGGTTTTCACGTTGACTCAACTCTTAAAGATGCCTACCACGGCAGAAAACAAATGATACAATTGTTTTCTCTCGAAGCGAATGACTTTCGGAAAAAGTAAGCACCTGGTAAATTAAGTCAAAAATGCAGTTTCGAGTTCACTTTTTCCATAGCGTAAAGCGGATGATAGAGAAATATCCAGCTGGAAAGGACATTAGTCTGTTATAGTAACCCTTTCTGATGACATTGCTGGTAGATGGATGGACTAAAGTTATGTCGAATAAATGTTTTCGAAAAGAAACTCAACGAAACGCCTGAAGTCTATTTCAACCCCATTAACCTGTGATTTGCACTCCTATGTCCTTTAACTACCCGATCGTTTTATTATTAGAATGAATGAACAAAACGAAAGTAAAAATAGAGATGAGCCTCATTCCTACCTGATTCGTTATTTTTACTGTACTTTATGTATGTATGCATAAGCACTTTTATAGATACTGTCTTCTGTGTCAGAATTACAGCCTGGTCATCATATATACTCTATACAATACAAATCTATTCTGTAGGAAACTATCGTCACAGTTATCATTGGGATTACAGACAAATATCTTGTAGATTATTGTCCCAAATATGAAATCCATTGCCAATAGCTAGAAGATATTACATTATTTCAAACTTCCAAAATAAACTATACAAACCTTTCTATTTAACAAACTTGTTACTATTCGGTGTACAAAATTACTTCTTTGTTTCTTTATTACCCACAAGGGGCAAACGAAGAGGGGAAAATACAAAGACATGTGAGGACAGAAATACAAAAATAATTCTTACCCAGGTATACTGTTAGCTAAATTTGACAAAGATTTCACGCTTATTAAAAAAAAAAAAAAAGGATCGTTTTTGTTAACATTTCAATTTTCCCGTGCTACGCTAATTTTATGTCTATTTAAATTTGCATATTGAAACAACAATTTAATGTGAAATGAAGTTATGAGCTGCGTTCGCTGATGTTTAAGAACAATTGTTTCAGTTTTTCCCTTTTAATAATAATGGCACACAATCTACTATCTTGCTTAAAAAGACGAAAATCTGATCAATATGCGATGTAAGTGTTTAATTATTGTTACTAATTTTTTAATGACTCGACAACTTCATGCATCCCGCACTAAAAGTATGTACATTATAATTCTCTTTAAACTTCTCTCGAAAACGGGAAGAATCCGTTTGAGGTCATAGAAATGCAAAAATTATTTATTTCAGTAAGTTTGTGAGTTCCCGCTGACCCGACCCAACAATCTGATTTGCATTTCCAACATAGCCGTTTCACAGACTGTTGTCTCTCAAAAAGCTATTATTATAACTCTTAAGATAGAAGATAAAAATTGGAGCTGTAACCTAAACTTTAAAAGTTGTTTCTTTTCTCGTCAGTAATTTGAAATATTTTTCGTAATATTTGTATATATAATACTTTGTTCCTATCAAATCTTATTCAAAATCTTAAAAGGACGTTCAATGGATTTATCAATCCCTCTACCAAGACAAGATATATTTTGATTCGGAATCCATCGGCGTTATATTAACCCGTTGTTTAACTTGATATTCTAGACTTGGAATGTTTACATTCATTCCGAGAAGACAATTTTTATGAAAGGTATGTTTATTTTCTAACCTAGATTGTTCTGATTCTTCCTGCTGTCTTCCCTAGGTTAGACACTAAATTGAAGACTTCTTGTGGAGGAAAAGTGGGAATCTTGGATAATTTTGCATTAGTTTACTTTCTCTCTCTCTCTCTCTCTACAAGTCCTTTTCCTTCTCTACGATTAGAAAAAAGATTTTGGCACTCATTTGTCATCATTCTAAACTTCTGTTGTCATAGAAATAGAAGTTGTTGCTTGATAAGTATTTTTTAACTCTGAATGTGCTGGTAAATGATGGGTTATGGTTTAATAAAACAGAATAAACTTGAGGGCATAGGACAACTAAAACTATTAAACCTTTCGTAATTTAAAACTTAAGCAGAAGAGTTACTCTTGGGAATCGAAACCGAATTGTAGAATCGGTTCGCAGGCAATTATTTTCTACTATACTTTGCCAAATGGTGTTATACAATCACAAAAAATTTCGACAACCTATTGAAATTTATAGAGCGAATCGTTAAATTTTTTTTTTTTTAAGAAAAATTTCTACATACAAAGACTGAAATTTTATTTGTAATTCCAAGCGTTTCAACTTTAAACATCTAAACTTTTCCTAGTAAATTTCAATCAAGTTTTTTATGGGAGACTAACTAAAAAGCTATCTGGGCGTTTTCCCCTATTTTCATCGTTTAACAGTTATAACGATCTCCAAGTTTTTCTATCATAAATTCTTTGCTATATCAATTATATGTCATAAAGAAATAAACATTGGTTTTCTACCTACAGCACCAAGTCTGTCAGTCAGTCATTATCTTCATTTCTCCAAATAACGGCAGCTCTCTCTTCATTCCAGCTTCTCCCAATTTAGCTTTATAGGTTTTCTAATACGGATTTAAAACCTCAAATTTTATTATAGCTGTTGAAGTCAGGACGTTGCATGAATTATCAACAACGAAAGTCGTGAAATTAGAAACCGAGTTACGGATTAAATCTATAGGAGTTTATCCTATTAACGTTGAATGTCAATTGAAGCCAGTTGAGAATAAAGTTCAAAATCAACAAGCGTTCGCGCCTCTTTCCCAATGACATTTTCGCTGGTGTGTTTGAAATGATTGATTCTTGCATTCATTTGTATAATTGTGCGGCGGTTTGACTGAATCGTTAGAGCATCGGACAAAAAAATTTTTTAAACTTAAAGTATTCGTTCCGACATTTTATGTTCTGAGAACAAATCCCGCCTAGTTCTATTTTGTTAGGAAGAGTCAATGTAATTGACTGAGCTCCACTCCTCAAAAATTGAAACTCTATTGCGTAAGTTAGGAACCATTGTACCTATAATATTAGAAAGGCAGAATCGTTGGAGCATTAGACGAAACCTCTTACGTTTGTTGTGATTATTTTACGTTCTGATTACAAATACCGCTGGGGTCATCTTTGCTTTTCAACCCACTTCGACAATTCTTTTATTTTATTCGTTTCAGTCATTTTGACTGCGGCCATGCTGGAGCACCGCCTTTAGTCGAGCAAATCGACTCGAGGACTTATTCTTTGTAAGCCTAGTACTTATTCTATCGGTCTGTTTTGCCGAACCGCTAAGTTACGGGTACGTAAACACACCAGCATCGGTTGTCAAGCGATGTTGGGAGACACACACACACACGACGGGCTTCTTTCAGTTTCCATCTACCAAATCCACTCACACGGCTTTGGTCGGCCCGAGGCTATAGTAGAAGACACTTGCCCAAGATGCCACGCAATGGGACTGAACCTGGAACCATGTGGTTGGTTAGCAAGCTACTTACAACACAGTCACTCCTGCGCCTATAATGTTCATTTTTTTTTCTCCTACAGGTGTATGCAGAAATTTGTTTTCTTTGCTTTCAACCGCATAGTTCCAGGTTCAGTCACACTGCGTAGCACCTTAGACATGTGTCTTCTACTATAACCTAGGATCTTTTCGGTTTGAACGGCAGTTTTTTCTAGCGGTGTCATATGAAATTGTCACCCATAATTATGACCCTAGTATCGATCTATTGCATTTCAATCTGTTTTAGGGTTAGGGTTAGTTAGGGGTGG
Source organism: Octopus sinensis (assembly GCF_006345805.1). Classification (NCBI taxonomy): domain Eukaryota; kingdom Metazoa; phylum Mollusca; class Cephalopoda; order Octopoda; family Octopodidae; genus Octopus; species Octopus sinensis. Next base: position 140,129,492 of record NC_042999.1, read on the forward strand.
GGTATGTTAAAAACTGCCGTTCAAACCGAAAAGATCCTAACCTCGGGCCAACCAAACCCTTGTGAGTGGATTTGGTAAACGGAAACTGAACGAAGCTCATTATGCGCGCGCGCACCTTTATTTTTACTTGTTCACAGTTATGCTTTCCTCTCAAACTGTACTTTCTACGCATTACGATCGAATCCCCAACGAGTTAACATGGGATCCCCTAACGATAATGTAAACTTCGAAAGTAAAGAATACACACACCCGATGTTTAGGGTTAGGATTTTTGTTACGCCGAAAACGGATACGTATTCTTTATTTCCACTGTAAACATCATATAATCAAGGTATCCTTGACCTGAAGACCAGCTTATGGTCTACCCTTCGTTTGGATAACTGGATCTTTTCGGTTTGAACAGCAGTTTTTTAAAATAATTTCCACGTAACTAAACACTTTTAAACTTCGTATACTGGTAGAATGTGTTTATGAAACATCTTTTTCTCTTGGCTTTCTTGAGAAAATTCTATGGTTTGTAAGATTTGTTGTTTTTTCTTTCTTCAATTTCTGCAATTTCAACCAATAAATGACGTCTGTTTGAAGTGAAAACATTCTGTGCTATATGAATATGTCCCTCGTTTAAGAAACAGATTGGGTTTATTTACATTTCTGAAGAAAAAAAAGATACCCTTCCCTCCACCTCTAACCCTAAAACAGATTGAAATGCAATAGATCGATACTAGGGTCATAATTATGGGTGACAATTTCATATGATACCACAAGAAAAAACTGCCGTTCAAACGGAAAAGATCCGGATAATTTACTACTTCCAAGGTTCCGCTATCTATGAACCCTATGTAGCCTGAATTTTATCTACTTTATTCCCTAATTTTTGAATGTTTATTCGCATATACAACAACCCCTGTTGCTAACCATGAACTATAAAAAAAAAAGTACCCAGGTCGATTCATTCGACTAAAACAAATTGTTCAAGATGGTACCCCAGCATGGCTGCATCTAATGACTAAAACAAGTAAAAGATAGAAAATAGTTACACATTTCAAGAACCTTGGGATCTTGTGTGCATACATACTTTTTTTGTGTGTTGTAAAACGTCTGTTTGCATACACAGATTACAAGGAACATTGCCCTTTGGGTGCGTTAATAAAGTACCAAATTTATAACTATCTTTCTAGAATAATATCCTCAGTTCAATTCTCTCAGAAGTCGACTTTGCTTTTTATTCTTCTGGGATCATTAAGATAAATACTAGTCAAACACTGGTGTCGATTTAAGCGACTATATCTGCCACAGACATTGGGGGGGGGGGTGCTTGTTACTCTATTAGGAATTATGATTTAGGTTGCAGAATTGCATGTACGAGGATTGCACTGGACAAAATACCTTGTGGTTGGTTAGCCAGGTCATTTCTAATTGAACTGACCTATAATCCTTTTTACTATAGACACAAAGCCTGAAATTTAAGGGAGGGAGCAAGTCAAAAACATCTGTCAGTGCTTAACTGGTACTTATTTCATCAACCCCAAAAGGAGGAAAGGAAAAGTCGACCTCGATGGAATTTGAACTCAAAACGTAAAGACGGCTGAAATGCTGCAAAGCATTTTGTCTGGAGTGCTAACGATTCTGCCAGCTCGCCGCCTTGAACAGACCTGTAATCAAAAACATTCCAGCCATGACCATCCTACAATTTCTGATACAGCTATTAGGTTGTCAAGAAAGTTCTTGCGGAATTTCTAATTTTGGTTTTAAAGGATGAATTTTCAAATTAATTTTCGTTAAGTTACTTTGACTTCATATATCATTTTAAAGCCCGTTTTTCGCTCTATCTAATTGACGTACTCTTTTTCTTTTTGAATAATTAGGCCATTTTTTCCGGAACATTCAATACAACATGGACAAAAAGCAAATTCACACAATTTTCTTATTCCAGTTCAAGCTAGGCCGAAAAGCTGCTGAAACAGCTCGCGATATCAACAATGCATTTGGCCCAGGAACCACTAATAAACATACAGCACAATGGTGGTTCAAGAAATTTCGTAGCGATAACGAGTCTTGAAAATGTTAAATGTAGTGGTTGGCCATTGGATGTTGACAACGATCAACTAAGAGCCTTAGTGGAAGCCAATCCACGCAGAACTGTTCGAAAGCTTGCTTCTGAACTAGACGCAACGTATACGACAATTTCCAACCACTTGAGATTAGAAAAACAAAAATACCTGAGAAATGGGTGCTGCACAAATTGAATGACAAGAAAAATAAAAAACACCGTTTTGAAGTGTCATCTTCCCTTCTTTTATGCAACAAGAATAACCCGTTTCTTGACCAGATTGTGACTTGTGATGATAAGAGGATTCTTTACTGGCAACACTCAGCTCAGTGGTTGGACGCCGTTGAAGCTCCACGGCACTTCCCAAAGCCAAAGTTGCACCGAAAGAAGGTCATGGTGACTGGTGGTCTGCGGCCAGTTTCATCCATCACAGCTTTTTGGATCCAGGTGAAACCATTATGGCAGAGAAGTACTGTCAGCAAATGGATGAAATGCATGAGAAACTCTGACAACAACAGCCAGCATTGGTCAATAGAAAAGCACCAATTCTTCTCCATGACAATGCTCGGCTGCACATTGCACAACTGACCCTGCAGAAGCTGAGCGAATTGGGCTACAAAACGCTGCCTCATCTGCCATGCTTACCAGACCTTTCCCTTACCGACTACCAATTTTTCAAGCATTTTGACAACTTCCTGCTTCAAAAACTAAGACGATGCCAAACACTCCTTTGACTTCATCGCCACCAGAATGCAGCTACTGGCATAAATAAACTTGTTTCGCGTTGGCAAAAGTGTATTGATTCTGATGGTGTTTATTTTGATATATGAAGTATTGTTTGAGCCAAGATATGTACATCTGAATTTAAAGGTTAAAAACTGCAAGAACTTTCTTGACAACCTAATATCTTTAAGATTGTTGTTTGTGATTCAGCTGCTAGTTCTAGCGGATCTAATTTACTACAAAGTGGTTACTATGCTGGCTCATGCCTTTGCTGAATTTAGTTGCAGCTGCAGCTCAAATAAGTGTCAGTTTACCAAAGTTTTGTCGCATGCATTGTGTCCATGAACACCACTTAGCAGGTCATTCTTGCCGACCTACTTCATTTGGCTGTATTTTTGGGTAGTTACAGTTCACTGCTGCAGGACCAGCAGAACTGAAGGAAGTGTTTTAAAAATCTCCATAAAGAATTACAATTCATCTAGCTGACTTGCTGTTAGATTTACTACACTTTTGATATGGTGTTCTACATTGCAACGGAAGGTGCTTGTCTTCTCTTCCATTACGTTACAGTTCCCATGTTTATTATGATACAAAAAGAGAAAGAAAGAGGGGTGGTTATCAGTTTTAAATTCATTCAGTTCCTACTCAACTAGTTGGAAATATAATTTAATAATTGTTGAGCTTTCGTTATTCTGTAATGGAGATGTGCCACCCGTAAACAATAACTTCTAATGCGATCTGCAGAATTTATTAAAATTAGAGAGGCTAAATTAGACTAGGAGATGTTGACACAAACCGGAACCCAATACATTAATTTGATTCTTTTCATTAAAATTCCATTCACATCTATGGCACACAAAAGGAAGTGCTTTACTTTATTGACACCATAAGAATGAAAAGCTGAACTGACAGCAGCGAAATTTGAACTTAGAACATAAGAGGCCATCACTTACGCAAGGCATTTTGTTTTGACACTCTAACCACTTGTTTCCAAGCTATATTCCATATGGCAAACAAATGAAACTTTCAATATATTGCTTATTACAGTGAACTGCACTTCTGTTTGACATTTTAGGAAAGTTTTTGTCAGACAATGAGTAGTAGACTCGAATAGCAAAAGACAAGAATCCAAATTAAATTTGTCCTGATTTTAAAAAAACAAAAAAACTCTTCTACTGTAACACCAGGCTAACCAAAGCCTTGAGTGGATTAAGTCGTCAGAGACTGAAACAAAGTGTGCATGTACATTTGTGCTTCTCCAAAAATCACTGAGCTACAACTGCTGATGAAAAACAGGAAAGGCATCTGGTTGTAAAACAATGTCTCTAATTAATATATATATATATATGAGAGAGACGAAAATATATATATATATACTTTATTTAAAGCAGCGGAAAATTCAACAAAACCTGTTACTCTGAGTTTCACGTTCCCGTTCGTCGGACAGTTTTAGATCCGATATGTCAATTGGCATATCGGATCTATTTTAGCAAAAACTGTCCGACGAATGGGAACGTGAAACTCAGAGTAACAGGTTTTGTTGAATTTTCCGCTGCTTTAAATAAAGCATATTACTCTACCACTGGTATTTGAGTACTCTTTTTCCCACCTTGTTTCACATTTATGTGTTTACTCCGGTGTATGTGTGTGTGTATATATATATATATATATGAGAGAGACAAATATATATATATATATATATTCGTCTAACTCATGCTGGCTTGGGAAAATGACTGTAAAACAATGAATATAGATATTGGAGTCTGCTTGAATTTCACTAGAAGGAGCTGCTGTTTTGTTTAGCCTTAAGTCAGCTTTTTTTGAGCAGGCTTAACATCACTACCTTGTCTTTCCTTTACTTTTCCAGACACCCTAGGGTTACTTTGTCTAATGTGCCCATTCTTTTCTATGACAATGAGGTATGATTTGAGAGATTTAGCCACTATTTTTAGCTAGTTGAGCAACCATGTAGAAATTTGCAGTGGTGTTAAATCACATTAGCAGCATGCAAAGGTCAGGAATAGTAGATTAGAAGCAATAGGTCAAGCCACCTGAATTTTCCTTCTTGCTTTAACAACATGCTAAATGTTACAGACCACTCTATAGAAGTCTGTATAAAAAATTTAAATGGCATGCATTGATTTTTTCTTTTTTTTTTTTTTTTTTTTTTAGTTGAGCTATCATTAATCAAGAAATATTCTGTTCTAACTCTTTTAATTGTAGATCTGTAATGTGTGTCTTAGTATGCACATCGAGATTATTGTGTATATAATTTACCAAATTTCACAAGGTGATCCGATTCAACCCAATATAATTAATGGAGGCGAAAAAAACAAAAGCAAATTTCCATGTCCTGTTGAGAATAAATGGGGATGGAGCCAGATGTACAGAAACTGAGTATTATAATGGAGTTGTTATGGGTTAGTGAGAGGGGACAGAAATGTTCATTTGTTATGTCACTTTTTCTTTCTGTCTTTCATTTCATACATAGTCACATGCTTATACATTTGTGTGTATATCATGTGTAGTGTGATGGAAGAAAAGGACAACAGAAAAAGAAGCAAATGGGAAAAAGAAATACAAAAGGCCTTCCCTGTTGACCTCAGCGGAATGAATCGGTCACTCATGAAATAAATATGTCTTGTCTTACTGCCGTCTCTGCTCGAAATGACCACACGTGTCTCATGCCCTCTGCCTGTCTCACCGGCCCCTGCAAGCCTTACTTCGTCCACCTCATCTGCAATCCCCTCCACCAACACCACATAGCTCCATCACAGCCCATAACACCACATGATGATACATACATACTCACATATATGTGCATATCTGTGAATTGTGTGCATCTTGCAAGTCACTTGGCAACCTTACTAATGCTGGTAGCACAAAAAATGCACCCAGTACACCAATACCAACAAAGAAGCACCCAGTAGACTGTGAAGTGGTTGGTGTTAGGAAGGGTATCCAGCCATGGAAATCATGCCAAAGCTGACGTAAAGCACAATACAGCCCTGCAGCTCATTGAATCCTACTAAACTCCAACCCATGCCACTATGGAAAATGGTCATTAATTGATGTTGATGATATATCATCATCATTTAACATTCACTTTTCCATTGTTGCGGTAGTCAGACAGAATTTGTTGAAGCCCTTTCAGTCACCAACCCTCACCAATGTAAAATATGCAGTTCTGCTCTCATTTAATTATAGGAGCAAAATATTGCAGTTAGACAGATGACAAGAGTTAATGATAGAGAGATAGATGAGTCTTCTTGAGTACTGCATGTGGCCAGTCAAACCAGTCTTTTGTCATCTCTTCTATAAGATTCAAAATTCTGAGGTCAGCCTTCAGCACATCGTTCCACTTCTTTCTGGGTCTCTCTCTTTCACAATTTCCATCCACATTTAGCAATTAGTACTTTCTATCCATATGCATCACATGAGCATATTAACACAGTCTTCTTTCTTGCACTCTACACTCAATGCCTTTTATGTCCCATTTTTCACTCAATACATTTGCACTTTATTGTACATACACACTGATGTTTAACATCCAATGAAGCATGCTAGCTTCATTTCTTTCTAGTCTTTGCATTTACCCTGCATTTATGGCTCATGTTTCACTACCATGTGGCATTGTTATTTGTACACAAGTATCATAGAATCTGCCTTACTCTCTGAGAGGGAGAGGTCACTTTTTTTATCCACAAAGGTAATAGCTCTGAACTTCTCGAGCCAGTTCTTAGTCTTGCAATTTAGACTTTCAGAACATCTTCTTCTGTTAATTAGGTCACCTAGGTAACAGAGACCGTCTATTACCTCTAAGGTTTCTCCTAGGCATTCAATGAAATCAGTTTTCTATGTAACACAGTCTGTTTCCTCTGTTAACCTTCCTATGATTCCATTGTGCTTCCTGTGTGTCCAAAGTTTGCAATGGGTACTTTATAGATTTTCTACCTATGAGGTGATATCAAAAAATTCCCAGACTAGTTCTGTAGCATGCCAACAGATGGCAGCACACAGTTGCAGGCACATTGAGAGCCTTTGAACACTAGATTATTGCTGTAGCTGATCCTGAATTTAGATATATTTATATTTATACATTTCTGTGTATCAAATAATGAGGATAGAAATTGATATCAATCAATCAACATCAATTTAAACAAGTGGTCTAGCATATTCAAAAAAATCCGAAGATTTAAAAATCATATTACAATTAATAAAAGGAATGACCACTAAAGTGGATTCCTATATGCTAAAGATAGACATCAAATCGCCTTACCACGAAGAGTGTGTTCTCAAGAAAAAGATCTCAGCAAATGCCAGAATGTAAACAACCTACGTATCATGATTTCATTATTAATACTTGCAAAGTGCAAATATCTGTAACTCTTCAGCGTAGCCTGTTGTATTTCAAAACCTATTTCACAGAACTATACACAGAAACGTTCACCTGAAAGAAAACTTATGTACAGTTCTGTAAATTATATTTGTGATATTTTTCAAATGTCTTCATTTGTATGTATGTATATGCATCATCATCATTTAACATCCGTTGTCTATACTGGCATGGGTTGGACGGTTTCACCAGGGCTGGTAAGCTGGAAGGCTGCACCAGACTCCAGTCTGATTTGGCATGGTTTTCTATGGCTGGATGCTGACATCTCTGAGTGTGTGATGGGTTCTTTTACATGCCACTTGCACAGATGCCATTTGTGTGGCACCGGTATCTGCCACAACTGCGATTTTGCTGGCTTGATGGGTCTTCTTCTCAAGCATGACATAATGCCAAAGGTCTTGGTCATTGCCTCTGTGAGCCCAACACTCGAAAGGAACTCAGCCACTTTGCCTCCGAGGCCCAGTTTATATATATTTGTATGTATGTATGTATATATATATATATATATATATTTGTATATGTATAGTATTTATATTTGTTGCAACACTAACTTCAAAAAACCAACCAGCCACCTAATCACTTATCAGTCTGGTGAGCACATAAGCCAGATTGACTACCTCCCCACCAAGCAATGAGATAGGTGGGTGCTTAAAAATGAAGTCTTTCCCAGGTGAAGAGTGTATAACCCAACATAGGTTACTAGTTAGTGACTTCAGAATTAGAGCTAGAAAGACTTGGAGAAATAAACCAATCTGGAAAAAACTATGGAATCTCAAAGGCCCAGCAAAGAGACAATTTAGAGACTCATGGAAGCTTCTGACAAAAGAGGAAGAGTTAGGGTCATATAGCTTAGAGGACAATTGGAAGTTCCTGCAGGAGAATCTACTGAGGGCTATGGACAAAATCTGCAGTTGGTGCAGAGTCCCAGCTAGACCAAGGGTGACATGATGGGGAGCAAGGAGGTTGACAGTGCTATAAAAGCAAAAGACAGGCCTGGAAAAACAGTGGAAACAGAGAATTATATCAGGTAGCCAAATGGGCAGGTAGGCATCAGGTATACACAGCAAAAGAAGTAGCTGAAACAGCATAATAGATAAGACAGGAAAAGCCCCTGGGCCATCAGGAATCAGTGCCAAGATGATTAAATTTTCGGTGGTATAGGAGATAGCTTAGTCACCCATATAGTTAAACAGGTTATTCAGGAAAGCACCATTCCCAATGACTGGTGTAGTAGTATTATAGTTAGCTACTACAAGGGTAAAGGTGATGCCTTAGAGAGAAACACCTACAGAGGCATTACATTACTAGACCGTCATGAAAGTTACTGAGAGGATTATAGCTCAGTTGATTAGAAATAGAATTAAACTAGTTGAGATGCAGTTTTGTTTTCTACTTTGGAAGAGTACCATAGATGCCATCTTCCAAGTGAGACAGCTGCAGGAGAAGTACTTGGCCAAAAGTAAGCCTTTGCACTTAGCCTTCATCAACTTGTAGAAAGCTTTTGACAGAGTTCCCTGCTCTGTTATTTGGTGGTCTCTAAGGAGGTTAGGAGTGGAGGAGTGGCTTGTTAGAGCTGTACAAGCCATATACGGTGGTGCTGTCAGTCAGGTGAGTGTTGGCCATGAATACAGTGATGAATTTAGCATACAGGTAGGAGTTCACCAGAGCTCAGTTCTCAGTCCACTCTTATTCATTATAGTCCTCCAGGTCATAACAGAGGAATTCTAAACTGGGTGCCTGTGGGAACTGCTATATGCTGATGACCTTGCTCTTATTGCAGGTGCTTTAGCAGAATTGGAGAAGAAATTCCAGGCATCGAAACAAAATCTGGAATCAAAGGGCCTTAAAGTTAACCTAGCTAAGATCAAAGTTATTGTTAATAAGAAAGAAGATAAAACAGGTAAATGGCCCTGCTCAATGTGTAGGAAAGGAGTTGGAAGAAATTCCATTTGCTGCACCCAGTGTAAACTATGAACACATAAAAGGTGCAGAGGAATCACAGGTAGATTAACAGATAGTCTTTGTATGTGGCAGAGGTGCAGGAACAATAAGCACTAAGAACACAAGACTTAGATTCTCTCAAATGCCCAGGAGGCCCTCTTGAGGTTGTAGATAGTTTCTGTTACCTAGGTGACCAAATTAACAATGGTGGAGGATGCTCTGAAAGTATTGTTTCTAGAATAAGTACTGGGTTGAGGAAATTCAGAGAGCTATCACCTATGTTGGCAACAAAAGAACTCTAGATTATATGGTGCTTGTGAGTAACAGCTATACTTCATGGTAGTGAGACATGGGCTCTGAATGCAGAAGACATGCATAGACTGGAGAGAAATGAAGGTAGTATGCCCTGTTGGATGTGCAACATCAGTGCACATGTACAGATAAGTGCAAATGTATTAAAAAGTTGGGCATAAGAGGAATCAAATGTAGCACGCAAGAGAGATTGCGTTGGATTGGACATGTGATGCATATGAATGAGAATAGCTGCATAAAGAAGTGCTGATCATTGAAATTGGGTGGTATTCATGGAAGAAGGAGACTCAGGAAAATGTGGGTTGAAGTGGTAAGGACTGATCTCACAATGTAGGGCCACATGGAGGAAATGACAATGTACGGAGATGTTGGGCAATATGAAGTTATTAAGACATGCCCACATCAGTGAAACTGAGTTCTAGAAGTGCTGCCCCACACACACACTTAACAAGAGAATTTCTCATACTCTACATCTCTTCCTCACATTTCCCACTCCCCAATCCTGTGCCACTGGCTAGCCCCGCCCTGACTTGTGTGTCCCGTCCACACACCCTGCATCACTGTATTATTGCTATCTGCTAGCCGCTGGCTTGTGTGTTCCACCCATGTGTAACAAGAAAACTTCATTCACCCTACCCCAACAAACCAATCTACATCTCTTCCTCATATTTCCTCTTTCATACACTATGCCTACCTCTCACTCCCCAATCCTGTCCTCATGGCCCCATTCCTTTATCAATACTATCCTCTGTCATTACACACACACCCCGACTCTATCCCCAAGTTTTAACTACTCGCTCTTCCACACTCTTTAATCACACTTCCTTCAAAATATCCTGCCACTTATGGCGTCTGAAACTCAAGGGTATGCCCTGGTACTTGCCACCATCTATGTCTTCGTATACTCAACCATCCTAATTATATTCTGATCTGCAACCTTTGTGAGTTGGTATGGCATTTTGCCATCATATCCATCTTGCTGTCTTCCACTCTCTCTCTCTCTCTCTTTCTCCTGCACTTCCCTCAGGTTAGGTAAGCATGTATTTCCTTTGTGGTAGCACACCTGTTTCTGTCGTCCTGATCTCTCTCTCTCTCTCCAGTGGCACATAAAAGCACCCACTACACTCTCGGAGTGGTTGGCGTTAGGAAGGGCATCAAGCTGTAGAAACTGCCAGATCAAGACTGGAGCTTGGTGCAGCCATCTGGTTCGCCAGCCCACAGTCAAACCGTCCAACCCATGCTAGCATGGAAAGCGGACGTTAAATGATGATGATATATATATATGTAATATTTGTGTATGTATGTATATGTAATATTTGTGTATGTATGCATATGTAATATTTGTGTATGTATGTATATGTAATATTTGTGTATGTATGTATATGTAATATTTGTGTATGTATGTATATGTAATATTTGTGTATGTATGTATATGTAATATTTGTGTATGTATGTATATGTAATATTTGTGTATGTATGTATATGTAATATTTGTGTATGTATGTATATGTAATATTTGTGTATGTATGTATATGTAATATTTATGTATGTATATATATATGTAATATTAGTGTTTGTGTATGTACGTAGATGTAATATTAGTGTTTGTGTATGTACGTAGATGTAATATTAGTGTTTGTGTGTGTATATATATAACGTATTATTAGTGTCTGTGTGTATGTATGTAAAAATATATATCCGTATATATATATATAATATACATATTAGTCTGTATATATATATATATATATATATATATATATATATAATATATATTGTGTAGATACAATATTTTATATATACATTGTGTGTACGTGTGGTTTTGTGTGTGTGTGTGTATATACGTATGTAATGTACACAGACATACGTGAATGTGGATATATACCTATGTGTGTGTGTATACACACACACACACACACACATATATAATCGTATATGTATAACCACATTGAATATGTATGTTTATTTTTTACAAAGTCATGTTTTTCCCCACCCTTTCTTTCGTTTTTAGTTGTTATTCAGACAGCACTCATTAAATATTGGATATATACGGAAATGAAATTAACCGCAAGTAGTTTGTTTACAAACGTTCGCGTACACACATACATGACGTGACATACACACATCTGCTGTACGTGTCTATATTTGTGCGTCTTTGTTGATGTTTTCTTTAACCTGTTGATACTGGGTTTATTCACCACAGTCTAGAGCCGGAAATCTATATATGGAAAATAGAGGATCGTGAATATGTGTAAAATGCCGGGGAATCCGGCCAGATATTGGCTGTCGTATATCCGCCTTTATTGTTCCGAGAACGTCTTGTTGATGTAAACAAGAGCCGATATTTGTAACGATTCCTTTGATAAGTGAGTAGTGTGTGTTGTAGATAACATGACCAACAACTGCAGGCTATTCTCTCCTTTTCTTTCTCCGTCTTACTATTCATTACATTTACTACGCTGTTGATCGGATTATCATTTGTTTTTCAACATTATATTTGGAATCTATTTATTAATGTCGATCTTTCAGGACGTGGGACATTGTTTTCTGCATGGTCACTCACACACGCAATACGTTGCATGTCCCATGACGAGTGACCTTTTAGTTAAAAAGACTGTTTGTTTTTTATTTTCATTAATCGGGGGAAACGAAAAGAAAATTTATTAATACTGATGTGTATCATGATTTTTATCGAGAATACAATGGATGGAAATGTTTGTAGTTACTGAACCAAGGTATCGTTGTTCGACCAATAATGGAAGAATCGATCTCGTGATAAAAGAATTGTAAATTTCTTGGACTGTGCAGGAGTAAACTGTATCAGTCACAAAAATCCACGGGATTCTCAAATAGCAGATGTGGTAATGCTAATAATAAGCTGGTATTCAAATGAGTTAAAATGAATTGCCTGGACAGCACTGGTACCTTACACAACAGTAGCCCTCTCATAGACCCCGACTTATTTTATCGCTACATTGATCTCATGACAAACCATTTAGGTTCTAAAATTTCCAGAAAACGAAAGTCCCTTGGCAGGATAAGGTTTGTTGATGTAAATTCTTCTTCGGCTATTTCTTGCTTTCTTTCTTTTGCTTTTTTGTTTGTTCGTTCTTTATATTTTTTTCTCATTTGGAAAAAGTTAGTGTGAAAATTATTGCAGTTTTTTTTTCAGCTTGAGTATGAAATGTCTGATCTGGGATCTTAGGCGCATTGCCCAGCTTTAGCGTCGTTCACACGTACAAATGTATGGACACGCTGTGTGTGTGTGTGTGTGTGTGTATATATATATATATATATATATATAATGTAGATTTGTTGCTTTTAAATAATAAACATTATTCTGGTATGATTGAATAATATCTGCAGCACAAAAATTGCAGAAAAAGCAGACAGGACAACATAAATATTACTTTCTTTATAAGTAATGTATATTACTTTCTTTATTAGTAATACTAAGATTGACTAAATGTGGCTTGCATCATTATGACTTGGATTGAAAACGAAAATAAAAAAGATGTTGATGCATCGTGAGATTTTTGTATTAGTGTGGTTTGCAAATGAAAGATAAGACTTGAAGTGTTTTACTCGTAATTGAGTTATTGCAGTAACCATGGTGAACACAATTTCAGTGGTGTACCTTATCGATAACCCTAGAAGTGCAGTCTGGTCTGGCTGAGAGTCATTAAGTACTCTTTAATGAAAAGTACTGGTTGTATAGGATGTAATGTGGAGCCAGCGTATGTTGTGTTTTTTTGTTTTTTTTCTGATAAATCTTTTCATGTGATAGAGGTTCTGACAGCTTCAGTGGAAATAAGGTACTTTCAGTCTCAATTTCTTTTGATATATTTTAGTTGCCAATATAAAAACATAACACAGAGTTTGGGAGAGAGAATAAGGTGAAAGTGATGGTGGCTGTAGAATGTTAGTAATGTGCTAATGTTTTTAACTATTTCTGGATTGAAGGACCTCTAGTTGCAGGAAGTGTGTTGGAGCTGATTGCAGCCAGTCATTTGAGCCAGTGAAGGAGAGTATGTGTAGTTACTTCAAGTACTCAACAAAACAGCTTAAGCTTTTCCCTGGTTTTTAATCCATATTTTAAAGCTCCTAACAGATTACAATAAATAGTGGATGACTATATCTAGAATACTGATAGAAAATCCAGTATCAATCCAACATCCATACATCTTTATAAATAGTATTTTGAGAGTGTGAGCAAGTTGAACGTATGTTTTTATTTATACCATCAAGGGATGAATGTCTATGCAAATTGTTGCTATATTGTATTTGCCTTGTACAAATGCAAAATCTCTACATGAGTCCGTTTTCAATTTTGTAGTTCATGAACTTGATCTCTTGACCACCACGTGTCATGCAATATCTAATATAGCTAAAGTATGAATGTTTCAGTGTTAATTTAACCATCACCATCCCATTCAAAGCTTGACATTTTTAAAATCTGTTGTATGTTGGTGAAACATTATCTGAGTGGTGTGCTGGCAGAATTGTTAGCATAGCAGACAAAATTCTTAGATTGTAAAGAGCCACAAGAAATGCCATTGTCCAAATTTTGTTTGGGGTCACCTTTGTCTTTCACTCCAGGGTCAATAAACTAAACTAGTCAAGTGCTGGAGACAATATAATCAGCTTGCCTCCTCTCTTCAAAATTGCTGGCTTTGTGCCAAAATTATAAACCACATGTTTACTTTTGTGCTTTTGCTGTCCAACAGCACAGATCAGTGTCTTGGACAATGTTTACTTTTGTTTTTTTGAGTTTTCCTACTGTAATATGTGAGCAATATCTAGTTGCTTATTTACATATGTTGTGTGTATGTAATTCCTAATATTTTAGTTATGCATTTGTCTACATCTCTAAACTTTCCCAAGATATCTAATATTATGAGGGTTGTTTGTTTTCAATCCACATATAAATCCTTATATGTGGATAGTGTCTCAATTTCTTTTAGGGAGACATTATCATCTTTCAGAATTGATATATTAGTTAAGATTTCTCTTCTTGATAGCTGATTGTCTTTGATAATAATGTCTAAAGATCTGCCTTAATCTATATGAATTGGCATGTTCCAAAGAGTGATAACTTTGTCATTCTTTGAGACCTTGTCTGTATTTTTTATTCCAGCATTTCTTCCAACAGCAACAACCTTTTTTCACTCATCAGTACACACAAAGGGTTATGGCATGTCCATCAGCCTTTTAGAAATTTTTATTATATTAAAAAGACCCAACAAATATTATTGTCAAAGACAATCAGCTAGCAAAATGAGAAATCTTAACTAATATATCAATTCTGAAAGATGATAATGTCTCTCTAAAAAGGATTTATATGTGGATTGAAAACAAACAAACCTCATAATATTTAAAACTAAATTACATGAACACATTGCATTTTTCCTCAAAGGAATATACATGCCTTTTAAGTAGTTGAGAATGTTTGGTTTACACCATATCTTTGCTGTGTGTATTTTAATTCTAACATGGTTTCCAATGTATGGAAAGTGTGTGTGTGTGTGTGCATGCATAGATGATTATTGCTCCATCTTCACAAATACTTGCTGTTTCCCTGTGCTTCATCATTGACTGTGCCATTTCTGACTTTCTAGCCATCACCTCTCAGTCCTGTTGTAGATCTGCATGGTTTGAAGTGTAGGTGACAAACAAGTGTCCCTCTCCTAGAAGGATGCTTTGGCAACAACTAGAGGTTCCCCATAATGGAATAACCATTAAAAGCTTTACTTCATGCCATACACATGCACGCTCACGCATGCTTCATATATTCTCTTTTGGTTGAGACTGAGTAGCTAAAAACAAAAGGATTTGTTTCTTAAAAACCTCCATAGTTTTTCAGTTACTTTTTTATTCTGCTATTAAATATTTTTAGTAGGTTTTTGGTCTTGCACCACAATCAGAAACTCCAAGTCTCTGTTTGCAATTCTCAGTCATTATTTTGTTTGTTTCTTTCTTCATATCATTAATAAACTACATGTATGATACTGCAGTCAGCTGACCTGTCCAAATGTTCTGCTCACGCTTATTCACTTAGTGCTGATTCAGTGAATATTACTGACTTGCAACTTATGTTGAACAGCTATTAACATATGTAGGATGGACCAGGCTATCGGCCAAGTCCAACATGTGGATCCCCCCACATGCACATACATCTTTAGTTTAGCTTAGAAGGGCAGTTCTCTTCTGTCTAGTAGATATGGTGAAGAGATTGAATGGTGGACATGATCAAGATTATTGAAGAGAGATGCTTTCCTCTTTGGCCAATCCTTCATGAACTTTCAAGTTCCACTTAGAAAGGGAGATACTACTTTCCAGTATAATCTCAGAATATGCCTGTAGGCTGGAGAATACAGCTGGGAGAAGATATCTGCTCTTGATAGCCAATCATCTTAGATCTCTGGGGGTTCATACTGGGTGGGTCATCCCATTTCATCCATTTTTGTATACTATATTTTTTAGGCTTGTTTTTCCATTATTTTGCGTAATCCTCTTTTTTTTTAATTTATCTTTGCAATGTTCTTTCATGTATTGCCCTTATGGCAAATAAATGGTTACTATTTTATTGTTGTGGTTAATGAGGAAAGTATTCTAACAAGTTTAAATTGCATAAAAAAACAATTGTTAGGATTACTTTCATTTGAGTAGTATTTGAATATTTCAATGTCTGCCTATATGGTATATATATATATAACAACAAAAAAGGCTGTTAGATAACTTTTTTCCCCTTTTTGGTGTGGCTGTTCTTCCCAACCACATTCTGTTTTTGGGTTCAGTCATACAGCATGGCATCTTCAGCAAGTCTTCTGCTAAAGCCCCAGACTTGAGTAGATTAGGTAGATGGAAACTGAAAATCTTTCTCTTCCTCTCTCTCTCTCTCCCCCTCTCTTTCTCTCCCTCTTTTTCCCTCTCTTTCTCTCTCCTTCTCTCTCCCTTTCTCTCTCTCTCTCCCTTTCTCTCTCTCCCTCCCTCTCTCTCTCTTTCTCTCTCGCTTTCTTTCTCAATCTCTCTCTCTCGCACTCTCTCTCTCTCTCTCTCTCTCTCTCTATCTCTCTCTCGCTTTCTCTTTCTCTCTGTTTCTCTCTCACTCACTCATTCCCCTCACTCACTCACTCACTCACTCACACACATGCACACATGAAGAGTGTCATTCTTTTCTGATATTTTGTGTGAACATATCTTGCTATGGTGGAAATATTTCCTTGGAAACTGGCAAATATTGATGACAGGAAGGGCATCCAGCTGTAGAAAATATGCTTCAATGAACTCCATCTCACCCATGCAAGTGTGGAAAAGTGGATGTCAGTATGATGATGATGACACAAGTATAATAGTAATGTGTAAGGTTCATGAAGTCAAAAATCATTAAGGTGAATGCATTTCCAGGAAGTTTAAACTTGTAGAAAGAAAAAAAACATCCAATCCTGTTCCCCCCACCCATTAAATTTGAAGCAAAGCACATGACATTGGAAGAAATATATATCTATGAAAAAAAAACACTTGAATTTGAGAGGGGTTCTAATAATATGTTTGACAAAAACAACACACATACACGCGTGCGTGCTCACATGCTCACACACACGCGCACACACAGTGTTGCCAAACAAAAGTCACTTTGTATTTCTTAATGAAATAGAGCTTGCAATTGATCAACTTTAGATATGACAATTGTGTTTTATTTTTGATTTTTAATTCACACCAAATCTTTTATGTTCATTATATAACATCCTTATCTTTCCCTTCATTTTTATATAATTTTGTCTTGCCCATTCCCACACTTTGTATAACATTTGTATGAAAGGGCCTGTGTACACTTTAAAAAGATTATTATTATTATTATTATTATTATTATTAAGGCAGTGAGCTGACAGAATTGTTAGCACAATGGACAAAATGCTTTGCAGTATTTCTTCCAGTTTCATGTTCTGAGTTCAAATTCTGCCACAGTCAGCTTTGCCTTTCATCCTTTTGGGGTCAATGGAATAAATACCAGTTGAGTTCAAATTCCACTGAGCGGTGACTTTGCTTCTCATCCTTTTGGGGTCGATAAATTAAGTACTAGGTTTGATGTAATCAACCCCTCCCACAAATTTAAGGCCTTGTACCTATAGTAGACAGGATTATTATTAACCTGCATGTGTAAGCGAATGCAGGGTATTGTAATCACTCGTCTTTGTGTGTTTTCAAAATTACTAGAAAATGGCTGAACGGATTTTCACCAAATTTGGCAGAAATACTCATTGGGTGAGTGGCTCAAAATGATGAAAATTTGGTTTATCTCCAAACATACATAAATACGTACATTGATATGTGACTCTGTGTGTGTGTACAGTGATGGATTTGAGGGTTTCGTTTATTTACGAGTTGATTTCTTTATTTCACCGGAGTATAAATAACTATAATGGTGATACTTTAAAAAAAAAAATCAAACTTACAAATTTCCCAGTAAGCAAGTTTAGTCAAACACTTACAAAGCTTAATTCAGTTCAATTAAAAAGCTTGGGTAAGCAATGCATTGTTAGCCACACTATAATCTACGAAAATATTTATCTGCGCACAAGGTATGCATTGCCTCTCTAATGCTGATTTTACATTATTATTGCAATAAATTGGCAGAATCTTTACAGAAAAAGCCTTATGGCATTTGTTCCAGCTCTGATTAAAAAGCCTGCTGAGGTCACCTTTGCTTTTCATCATAATGGTAGTTGATTAACTAAAGTATCTGCCCAGTACTAGTCAATTTGATTGACAAACTCATTTCCCCCCAAATTTCTGACTTTGTAGTTATATTTAAAGCAATTACCATTAAGCTGGCTAACAGAGCTCTCAGTGCATCAGAGAAAATGCTTAGCAGCATTTTTCAGCTCTTTATGTTTTGAGTTCATATTCTGCCAATTTTTGCCTTTCATCCTTTCAGGGTTGATAAAAGAAGTCTCAATTAAGCTTTGGGATTGATCTAATTAGTTTTCTAAACAATTATTGGTCTTGTGCCAAAATTTGAAATAATTATTATATAATGGTATGCACAAATGTTACATTTATAATCACTATCCTTAATCCTAGGTCACAACCAGTTTCCTTAGATATTGAGGACCTTTTGAACAATCCTTGCTGTATAATAGAGCAAATTTCTGTAGTAATGTGATCTTGTAGTTACACCAATCTTAAGAAAATTACTAAGACTTCTTATTTAGGCATTGGATCAGCAGAATAGTTAGGCATTGAATAAAAAGCCTCATTGCATTTGTTTTGATTCTTTAAGCTTTGATTAAAATCTTATCTTTCATCTCTCTGGGCTTAATAAAACAAATATCTGTCAAATACTGGAATGATATAAATTAACTATCCCCTCTCTCAGATTTGTGACCTTGTGAGACCATTGATATCTATACCCTCATCTGGTTAATTGACTATGAAATATATACACACTTAAACTGTCTTGATGTTATAAATATTGATTACAACTTAAGGTTCTTGACTAAAAAAGTGTAGATATTTGGTTCTTAGCTATGAGTGTTATTCATGTAGATATCAACTAGTTCACATCAAGTTCACCATCCATTGTCCTTTTAAAAAGGTTTAGAGCTTCCCTCTAATGGAATAGCCATTAAAAGTTGATCTCCATCACTTTGAAACTCTTTCTTCAGTGACTACCAGTACAGCTTTCACAGAACTAGGTTCCCTGGTGACCTATTTCTTATGTCATGCAGCATTAATGCTTTAGACATTATGTCTAGTATGCAACTGTATCAAAACTTCTTACAAGTTCCATTCATCTTTTGTCTCTCAGATCACTAGCTTCTTTTCAAATTATCATTGCAATATGTGTTGATGGAGCTCTTTCTGCTCCATTCTTAGTCAACTTTAGTGTCTGCCAGGGTTTGCTTATGCCCACCACTCTCTTCCTACTATATATGAATAACCTACATGCCACCAAATCCAACAATACCCACTCTTATACATATTACACAACTCTTCATTCCTTTCTTTCCCTGGCCATACATCTACATACAACAGGCACACCACACGCTAATTCTGCATTGATTTCATAAATGAAAACACAGTATCCTTCAGCAAAAAAAAACTCAAGCACTGTTCATAACAAGAAAACACAACACCCCCTTTAAATATAGACAATACTTGGCTAGAGCCCTCAGTCACCCCTAATACTGGCCTCTCTATCAAGGATCTCTCTTGACAAAAGGACCTTTTTAATTTATCTTGGACTACATCCCAAAAGGCTAGCTCTTCTCTTCAGGGCCAGAAGGTATTTTAACTCCTATCAGCTACTGTCACTTTACAAAACTTAAGAGAGGTCCACATTGGCATTCAATTACAAATGGGAACATTCAGCCTCCAGCTCCCAGGCATATTATCTCTTTTTTTTTTTTTTTTTGCTACTATAATGACCTCTGCTCCTCAGAGTTAGTGGATCTCCTATTTCCACTACTTAGGCACCTCCAGCCTACTCATCTCTCCTGCTCCTATCACCCTTATGTCCACCATCACCCCAGCCCTACACTAACACTATACCCAGTTCTTTTTCTCCAGAACATTGGCTCTCTGGAATCTTCTCCTTACTTATCTTACCTACAGTTGTTGGCTTGTAATAGTTTAAATGGAACATTAATGGTATCAACCTCACTGATTTGAGAGTACTGGCAAAAGCCATGAATACTGTTTCATCCTCATAAGTTTTCTGTACAAATAACCAACAACTGGATCACTTAGTGATTTTCCATTTGGTAGTTTTGCAACAATTGTCAGGAAATACTGATAAAGTTTTGAGAGAAACATTGCACAGTTTTTACTCCATAGCTTATTTAGCCATAATGCATTGCAGCTTTGCTGTTTATTTACATTATAGATTAGCCTCCCCACTCCCTCGCAAATGACTGTAGATCATCTTGAGATATCTTTACAACCTTGGGGGTATGGATGGTATGACTTTTCATGTTGTGAAACCACCTGTAGGTTTAATAGAAACATGCAGCTGATAGTCGTACATTCTTGTAATTTCTTATGACAAAGCTTTTGACTTACTACTTGTAGTTTGTGCTTAAGGACATTTACCTGACTGTCTCTGTCTCTCATTGACAGTTTTCATGGATTTTAGGAAAGTCTATCATAAAGTTGCAGCTGGTGGTTTGTAATTTTATTATTCATTTTGTATCAGATACTATCCAATTGTCCTATAATTTTCTTGAGCCTGTCAGAATTTATGTGTATCTGTGTGCTCATATTATTATTCATAATGTCGTTGTTGTCAGTGATGATGGTAGTAGTTTGCAGAATTTGTATATCAACAAACTTATGGCATTTAATTATATCCCTTTACAATCTACATTCAGATCCCACATGGTCCTCTTTCAACCTTTTTGGGTCTGTAAAACAAATAGCAACCAAGCAGAAGGGTTGATATAACTGATCATACTGTTCTGCAAAATGTTTGGCCTTGTATCCATGCTAGAAACCATTAATATTATTAATGTTAAGGTTGGTGACTAGCATATAGATAAAGTGCTGGGCTTGTGGTATTTAATTATCTCCCTATTTGTCCCAAGTTCAAATTCTGTGATGATTGGCTTTGAATTTCATACCTCTGGAGCCAATAGTATAAGTGCATGTCATAAACTGGATTCAATTCTATCAACCTTGTAGTCATGTTCTAATATCAATTAATTTTTCATTATATATAATACACACACACAAACACACACACACAAAGTAATGTGATAACAATGAGTTGGCAGAAATGTATTGGATTAAATACTTTACATTATCTCTACTTCCCATGCTCATAAGTACTTATATTGACTTTGCCTTTCATAGCAATATTTTCTTCTTTAAATGGTCACAGCTGAGATGCATTTCGCCATGCAACACCAGGAACTTCTGTATCATATTAATATTGCTAGATCATGTTGTGTCCTGCCCAATGACATCAATGTGGTTGAGTGGTTTCCAACAGCCATTACAGTGCAGAATACTATATTGAACTCTATTAATTATACTAAACCATTACCATAAAGAAAATTATATTGTACCTAATCAAAAGTAAAATATTAGGATTTATGTAGAAAGCAGAATGGAGAGTACTAATCTTGTTATTTACATTCTAAGTTGAAATTTCATGAAAGTCAACTTTGTCTTTAATACTTCCACAGATGATAAAATAGGCACCAGTCAAGAAATGGGATCAATTTTAATCAACTTTGCTTCTTCATACTATTTGTAGCTTTGCACCAATGTTAGAAAACATCATGATTAATGTGACAAGTGTTGTAGGGCAGAAGTTGAGCTTCTGGTAAACTGAGTTTATGAATTAGTTTTTGTCAGATGAAGACAGTTGTTACTTATACTAACAATATTCTTGAAAAGGGGGAATAAGTTTTAATGTAGTAGCATTTTCAGTATTATGAATGAAATGTAAATTGCTCTACCAAACTTACTTGAGGTATAGTCTTTGTCCAAGTTGTCCCCAGACGCAAATGACTTTTGAAGTCAACTTCAGTTGAAACAATTCTAACACTTTAACTCAAACTGTAGTTCTGTATTGGCAACTGTCACACACTCTAACATTTCTGCCAAGCAACTGCACATGACTGGTATTTCATAATCCTGAAAAGATAAAAAGCAAAGTTGAACTCAGAAAGATAGAATAACTGTTGTGAAAAAAAAAAATACACTTCAGAGTATTGTTATATTTTGAGTTCAAATGCTGCATAGATCAACTTTTTCCCTCCATCAAATACAATTGATGGAATTGGGAATTGATTCAATTAACTAATTATCTGTATTGCTATATCTAGCATGGTGGTATCTTTTAGATGCCCTTAATTATAATTTTTATAATAATTATTACCTATGAGGTTTTTATTCCAATGCTAGCCACTTGATATGATCAGTATTTTAAATAATGATCTTATCCTTATTTATATAAATTTATATATATATATATATATATATATATATAAAACTCAACTTGTGTGTCTGTGTGTGTTTAACTTCCTGGCACATCTCCTCCTAGCCAACAAATCGTAGAACCACCAAAAATGGGTCACTTAAAGTTTAGGTGAATGAAAATTGAACTGCACTATTTCTGTTCCGAAATTCATCTCGCAAATGCAAAAATCGATAATGTGTTTGTTTAGGCCTTATCCCATGCATTGAATAGTGAACTTTACTCAGTCAGCTGTCTGACGTGAACTGTGTTCACCACGCGTGCAAGCATGCGTAAATTGCATGAAAAATAAAAAATCAAGATATAAAAACGAATCACCGTAAACATTGTGGAAATTCGGCAAAGAAATTAATTTTCAGGATGTAGCCTGGAGGGTTTTTTCGTATTAATCATTTGAACTTTGTGAACACATACCAATTGTTTTCATAACATTTTTAACACTTTGAATTAAATGTGACCATTTTGTTTTGAGTCTGCAGTTTGAGTCACTTTAACCAAATTTTAGCAGGCCGGATTTTTGATCATCACGATACATCGCCAGCGACTCCCTGAAATCCCCGTTGAGAAATCTATATATATAAAACTCAATTTGTGTCTGTGTGTTTAACTTTTGGATCTACCAAGTTTCATTATTAAAGATGGAAAGTAGTGTGTAGCAAATCTATATATATAAAGCTGAGGTTGTCTGTGTGTGGCAGGTTTGGTAGCCTTCAACTAACACTATCTCCTTCGAGACACTGCAGCGCAAGTTGATCAAAATTGAGAGTATGATAGAAGAAGGCTTGCTCTTCATTCTTTAGAAGATAATTCAAATCGGACCATGTTAACACCAAAAATTATTTACATCAAAAAAGTGCTTTTTTCTATGAAAATACCTATTTTTTTACGATTTTTGACTGCTGTGTCACCATTTTTCGGTGTATTTCAACTGGAAAAATGTTCACTTGAAGAGAATAACAAGTTGCATAATGCAAAATTTTTACTTTTCAAAAATTGCAATTCTAAAGGGTCGAAACAAACCCAAGCAACACCGAGTGATACTGCTAGTATATATATATATATATATATATATATATATATAATTTGCCCAAAGTTGAAGGATTATATCCCTTCGGCTTTAGAGTCTGACAAGTCATCCATGAGCTAAGCCCTTTATAGATGTGAAACCATTGCCTACTATGACCAGACATACACCTAATTGCATATAAATATATATATATATATATATATATACACATACACACATACACAAGGGGATACCCAAAAGAAACCAGAATTTTGCAATATTATTTTATTCACTTGGTTTTATACTTCAAAGTATTCTCCATTTGAAGCAACGCATCAGACCAGGTGTGTTTTCCACTATTTGAAGCAGTGCTGAAACTCTTGTGAAGTGATGCCTTTTAATGCCTTCGTCATTTTTTCTTCACTTCTTCCATATCTGCAAATTCTGTAGCACCAGCGATCACCTTTGAAAAAAGGTCCAGATCAACTTTCAACTGTTCTTTCAGTTCATGACATGCATTCAGTCATGACTGCTTTTCTCTTCTGTGAGCAAGTGAGGCTGCAACTCTTTTCATTTGCAATTCCTCACTCAAAATTCGTTAGCAGGAGTTCCAGGACACAACGGTCATAGCAACAAGTTCGCTAATTGTTTGGTGATGATCCTCCAAGATCAGTTCATGAATTTTCATATTTTCATTCCTTCAGGAAGTCAGCAGATGTCCTGTCCTGAAAGAGGTTGGTATTCAAGTTACCATTCCTGAAGTGTGGAAAACACTCATAAACTTGTTTTGCTTGTGGCAGCATCCTTGTAAGCTGTTTGAAGTATGACAGTTGTTTCCGCTGCCATTTTCCCCAGCAGGAAACAGAGTTTCAGCCATCACAAAAATCAATGAACAGGGAGGAAGCACTGCAAAACAAAGATGCACTGTATGGCAGTACAACCTCAGTCAACACCACCAGTCAGGGCCACATCAAGTGGCTTTTAGTGGTAGAAGCCTGAATTACAACGGGTTTGTCCCACAGAATGTTTCCAGTTACTTTTGGGCAACCAGTTATATATATAATTCGTCTGGAGGAAAGCTTGTACCCGTGGCTTTTGTAGACCTTCTGAAACCTGTGAGACTAACATGTTAATGTTCCTCTTGAAAACTGGAAGTTGTTGGTTTATGATGGTATGTAAAACATAAGCAGCAAGGGAATTCAGGGTGCCATCATTCTGAGGAGTAAGGGTTTGGATAATAGTTTGTGTGGGATTTTAATTGGGTGGGATAGAATGTGTGATGAATGGAGATGAGTGACTTGAGTACTTGAGTGGAAGTGAACATGATCTCAGCCAACTCTGAAGAGCAGCAGTTGATGTAGATGTGGTAGACAACAGAGAAATGATATGTCTGTGGATCAGAGGTTGGAGTGCATTGGTGAGTGAATTCTTACTAATCAGTTGGATGGCCTTTCTTCTGTATGCAGTCTGTGATGTCAGTATGTGTAGCAGCAGTATCAATTCTGGTATTTGAAAAGTATCTCATTGTAGGTCTCACCTGAGTTTTATGGAGGTTTAGTAATTTTGGTAGGATTTGAAATATTTTTCTGATCCTCAAGAGAAGTCAGTCTTCATTTACTGAGAATTTTTACACTTTTCAGGAGAAATCCTAATGATGGTGAGGCATAAGCCTTTGTAGCAATCTTGAGTGTTGTAAATGGGCAATGTTCATGTTTAGAAGGGATGTTGTACAGTAATGTTTTCATATATGTAGTGACTGTCATTGTGCTGTTGCAAGAGAAAAGTTAGGAACTCTTGTGAAGGATGTTTCTAAAGTTTGTTATTCTTCTCTTATAGATTTGTTGCTGGTGTTCATTTAAGAAATCTTCTCTCTATTTTCTTTGCAGGATCCAAGATGCTGTACTTCATATCTTTCAGAGACGCCCATTACCATATTCCTATTATACCTTACAATCAAACTTGAGGTAAGATATTTTGTATTTATCAAAATAATTTTATCATTTAAGCATCTACTTTTTACTCTAGGAAATATTTAAAGATTAGCAAAATTTCTGCTCAGGTGATCTGTGCCATCTTTTAGTTTGGGGTGAACATTTTAAGAGTATGGAGTGAATTGTCCATTGCAGGAAGAAAGTATTTGTTGCATTTCATGCTAATGAATGTTATGGCCTGTTTTGATTTTAAGGGTATTGTTCTTGTTCAGTAGCTGGGGTTTTTTTTCTTCTTTTAATTGAAGTGTCTGGGGGCACTGTTATAGTCATTTCTCAGTTATCAGTGTTGATGGCATGTGCCTTATATATATGTTTTTGAAGTGTCACTGGTCTTTCTATTTACTATTTTCCATCTGAATTTTCCTAGGAAATGCAATTGTTCGCCTTTCATAATTTGTGCTGGAGCCAGTGCAGTAGTCTCTGTATAAAGAATATATATGATTCATATTTCAGTTTAAGTACCATGGTTTTAGTAACGTCCCTCAATGATATATTTAAGCAGTGCATGTGGAAAATCTTTAGCCCACTTTTCTGGAAGGAGTATAAGGTATAAATTTTGCATTCTGGTAGAATGCAAATCTTATACACCTCAATTTTGGTGCATACAGTTAGATTTTGTTTAACTATATTTTTATCCAAATGTTAAAAAGATATTTAAAGACACTTTAAAACAAAAGCAATTATTTGCACTAGGAGAAATTCTATACTTTGGCGTTAGTATCAGGAAATCAGACTAATTCAGCCATGCAGATTCCATTTTTTGGCACGGTTTTAGGGTGGGATGCATTCTATCATAGCACCAATGCTGGAGAGGTTGTCATTTTCTCAGCCAAACTAAAAGGCTCTCCTCATTGTACTCTCAACCTTATGTTGTCTCCATTCATTTGTCACCCACTCTGTAGTGTTCTGGTCATTTTACCATAGCACTAACACTGAAGTTGCCTTGTACCCTACAATGCTTCCATTTATTCCAGATATCCTGACCAAGGAAGTGGCTAGGAGAGTGCTGAAAGAAAAAACATTATCGGTTATTAGGTGAGAGGAGTGAGTATATGTAGGAAGAAAGAGTGATAACAATGAGAGGGTAGTATTGGAGGGAGTAAATGAAATCAACATAATAATGGCTGGGTGTAATAGATGATAATGACAAACATCTTTCTAAAGAGATTGAATGAACACTAATAAATGGTTGATGGTAAGAAAAAGTGATGAATGACAATAACAAGTGGCCTGGAGAAGAGGGAGTGATGGCTGGTTGAAAGAATGATGGTAATATGTATTGGAAATTAACAGATCTAAAGCAATCCTTCATTACACAAGCATCTTGATAAGATGTACAGTGATAAGGATGGTAGTAGTGGGAACTGAACAGATATATCACCTATTGTACTGACATCATGGTACAATAAATAGAAGGGAAAGTGAGTGGTAGAGAGATTAGAGGGTATTAAGGTGGTGAAGGAAGCATGGATACATTGGGTGGGGTATTCAGCTGTAAAAACCATGCCAAAACTGACCTCACCAATGCTGGTGCCACATGAAAAACACCCAGTCCACTCCAACATGGTTGGCATTAGAAAGGGCATCCAGCCATGAAAATTATGCTACACTGACCTTGCTGGTTCCATGTAAAAGGCATCCAGCTGTAAAAACCATGTCAAAATAGACAGTGGAACTCGGTGTAATCCTCTGGTTTGCCATCTCCAGTCAAGCTGTTCAACCCATTCAGCATTTTAATATTTGTTTCACCATGCTTCCAAAGGTGGCAGGATCTTCTTTAGCACTGTATGTCATTAATCACCTTGGTCTTTTGTCATCTCCTCTATGAGGCTGAATATCTTTGAGATTAGTCTTCACTTCATCCCATGTCTTCCTTGGTCTCTTCCTTCTACTGATTCCATATACTAAGTCACTGCTCTTTTTTTCCAACTGTCATTCTCCATTTGTATCACCCACCCATACCTCCTTTCTAACATACCGCACTGATTCTAATTTTTTTCAGTTCATTTGTATTTTATTATTCATCATCCAATGTGGAATATTTGCTCATTTTTTTTTAGTTTTTACACATTCTCTGTATTCAAGGCCCACATCTTGTTGGTTACCATATAGCATTGCATTTCATACACAAGCATCATATTATTCTGTCCTTCACTTTAAGAGACAAATCCTTTATTACCAGCATAGGTAATACAACCTTAAACTTTTTCTAACTTGTTCTAACTCTGACTACTATGCTTTCAGAATACCCACCTCCAATACTAATTTACGCAAGAAAACTACAAAACTGTTCTTCAAAGACGTGTTCCTTCAGAAATTTGTCTAAATGTAGAGAAATTGGAGTCCTAGAACATCATTTTCTTTCAGTACAATTGAATATTCATTGTTGTCTAGTTTGTGTATCCTAGACAAATTATCTTGTCAGGTAGAATCCATCTTTCTCCCAGTTATATCTGCAAGAGGATTTAACTTAGTATTTTAAGTGAATGAACAATTTCATAAAATTGCTGATTTTATGGTACTGCTACCTAAAACAGTAAATTATTTTTATCCCATGGTTCTATTTACAGACAGATTGTCTGGATTATTTGAGAAATATACATTTTCGCCACTAGCTCAATGCACTGTTGGTGACAGGATATGATACATTGACTCGTCTGAGTGCTTAATTGATATTCTATTTGCTCACTATATATTTGAAACAGTTGTATTTAAAATAATAGAAAAAAAAAGATGGTGTGCCTTTTCCTTTCTCTTTTGACCAAGTTGTTAAAAAAACTACAATCTAAGTCAGTTTGTCTCCAACTTGTCATTTCAGACGTTTAATCCGGACTGATACTGGACCAATTATTTATGATTACTTTAAAGTAAGTATCAACTTTCATTTTACATGAGCAGTTGGTCTTGGCTAGTATTTTTTTTTTTTTATGCAATCCAACTTACCAGATTTGCATCTTCTGGTGTTTCCTTTCTCACAATATTTCTTCTTCAACTTAGAGAAGTTCTTAATGAAACAGTTGAATTCACTTTCATCACACACTTACCACCTTCTTTTTAGTGTGGATTTTTAAATATTATTTTGAGATCCTACTTCTCAGACTTTTTATTTTATTAAAATATATCCATTTCAGGACAGCTTACTAATGTAATGTCTCAGTGTCTCAAAAAGGACACACTGGAATGATCCTTGGTTGCCTACTGATTAGAATAAAAATCTGAAATTCTTAGGCAACAGTAAAATATGATTTGTAATTGTCATGCCTTCCCTAGTACATTTGTCAATAGTTGAGATGAAATAGAACTAAATAGAAATTGAAATGCCTCACTACAGATTGAGGAGGAAGAACTTGTCTATTCTCACTTTCAAATGATGAATATTATTTCTTATACAAGCATAAAACTGTTGATTGTAATGGAAGGGGAAATGAGATTGTGGAATGAATTCACTCATTCTACTGGTAGATGTTTCCAATCTTATTGCCATGCAAATGGAGAATAAACCTTTTATCTCAGTTATACAATTCTAAACCCTTTTCTAGTTAAACATTTTTTTTTAACTAACTATATTTTGGGATATGACTAATCTGGTTTTTTTATTTTTTTATTCAGGATCAACTCCTCAAGAAAGGAATGGTGATATTAAGGGAGTCAATGAAAAATTTAAAAGGTGCGTTTTATTTGTCATTAAGGTAGTGCTACAGCATGGATGGTGATAATAACTTCAACATGAGCAGTATAAATAACAAAGATGGTACTCTAGAATGAGAAGTACTATTTATAAGGTGGCTCTTCCTAACTTTACTGTGCTAATAACAGTGATTCAGCATAGCCTAACTATGAAGATTAAAACAAAATTAAGTAAATGTAGATGACATGGGACAGCATAGACAGTGCAAATATCAGAGATCCAGGATAAATGGGTTATAATACCTAGTTTGGGACCACACAGTTTAAATTCAAATCTCTTGCGTCGACTTAGTGCTACTGACATTTTATTCTCAATAAAATTAGTAACATTAATATACTGTGCTTTAAGTAAAAAAAATTCCATATTCCAATAGTTGATTTTAATACAGAATATGAGGAATGATTGCAGATTTTTGTTACTCAAGCTGTTTGAAACCATTAGTTTCAAACAGTTTACATCTTTCTGTGCTAGCTTCAGTTGGATGAGTAATCACAGTCCAAACAGACCTATTGGGCACAACAATTCCATAGACTGATACATGTCATTTAACTTAATACCTGTGGCTGGATGCCTTTCCTATCACCAACTAGAATATACTGGGTGTTAGTATTCTTCAGCATTGATATCTTGTGGCATTCACCAACTACTTTATGTTGTGTACTGGGTGATTTTTTTTTCTTTGTACACTTGCATTAGAAAGATTATCTCACTCACCAATCACTGTAGAGGGAGTGTAGCAAGGTGGAATATTCCATTAAGGTACAAGCACAGAAAGGGTTCCTTGTATACATTTTAATCAGTAACCTAAGATACGTAGACTGAGGAAGGGGAGAGAAAGTGATGACAGCAGAAAAGCCAGAAAAGTGCATCTGAGAGTTGGGGCAAGAGTGTAAGTGTAGTGAGTAGTCTATACTTATATTTGTGAGCAATTTGCTCAGGTGACAAAGAAGAAGAATAGAAGAGATAGAGGAATGACATCAGAAGGAACAGAATGAGTGGCTGAATGGAACAGAGTATGATATGGGTGGGGTAGGGTTATTTGGGAATGGTGAGTGGCAAAAGCAGAGGTGGACAAAGGTAAGAGTGGGTGATGTGGTAAAGGCAGGAGTAGTTGATGGGTGGCAACAGAGGAAAGAGTGATGACTGTCGGCACAGAAAGATGAAGTTAGTGCATTGGGTAGGAAGTGAGAATGTATGTATGCAGAGGTGGACTGGCCAGGTTGCCAGCATGTCCAATGGCAAGTGGGCCCCTGTGCCATTAAAATCCATATATGGGGGCCCATCCCTCCAAGTTTGATCATTTTTTATTCACTCCTAGAAGAATGCATTATTTCAGCCTGGCTATGTTTGTAGACAGTTGAAAAGAATACTTTTAACAAAAAAAAATTAAATTAAATGATAGCATTGTAGTTGCGAGCGGGCCCCCTTTATCTCCTAGCAACCAATATTTTTAGACCCGGTTCGCCACTGTATGTATGTGTTTGTGTGTATTTATATGTGTGGTGTGTGTGTGTGTGTAAGTCTTGTATATAATTTTGATTCAAATATTTTAAACATGGTTCCGGGTTCAGTCCCACTGCATGGCATCTTGGGCAAGTGTCTCCTTCTATAGCCTTGGGCCAACCAAAGCCTTGCGAGTGGATTTTATAGATGGAAACTGAGAGAAGCCTGTTATGTTTGTATATATATTTATATGTGTGTGTCTGTGTTTGTCCTCCCATTATTGCTTGACAACTGATGTTGATATGTTTACATCCCTGTAATTTAGTGGTTTGGCAAAGGAGACCAATAGAATAAGTACTCAGCTTACAAAGAATAAGTCCTGGGGTTGACTACAAATAAAAAAATCTTTTAAGGCAGTGCTCCACCATGGCCACAGCCAAATTACTGAAACAGGTAAAAGAATATAAATAGTTTTGCTGTGTGCTGAATTTTTAGAGAGCTTGAAATAAATTCTGATGCACACTGTAGTTGACTGAGACAGTTTTCACCTTTCACTGATAATGTCTTCACTACTTAGGCAAAATGAAAATTCCTGCTATCAACTTCTGATGCCTGACTGTAATTGAAGGAAAGATTGAAATGGATTAATCATCAAAGACTGAATTTTTAGTGATTTGATATCACAGCGCTTTGTATTTTGTCTGTATGAATGAAGTATAGGAAGTATCTTGTAGAGTCAAATATTTTTGTGATGTTCCTTTTTTCTTTGCAGGTGTTGCATTACTGGAGAAATTATCTGAGACATGGAATTATTTCTACAAAGAAATAATATTTACATTGCAGGCAATACTTTATCCATTCCAGGTAAAACAATAACAACTCAAAATTAATCAGTTTTAAAATTAATCTTGAGGCTTTTTTTACCACAATTAATTCCTTTTTTTTTTTTTTTTTTTTTATTTTATTTATTGGGATCACATTGACTCTACCTATAATTTCAGTATCTTATATTACCAGTTGATTTTTACTATTTCTACAATCACTGATATCACCAAACCAAAGAGAACTAACCCCCCCAAAATCTATACTTTACATTCTACCATCTTAGAAAAGTAAGCACATTGTATTATGTAGTCCTAGATACTCTGTGGATAAAAAAAAATGGAATGGTCATGACTGGAAAATTTTAAAGCAAAAGCTTGTTTGATCCAAGTTAACCTGAAGTTAAACAGCAGCAATAACAATAATTTGTTACTCCATTAGCTTTAATGCATTATTTTTACTTGTTACCCCCTTAACTGTGCCACATTAATTTCACTAGTAACACCACTGACCACATTACCTGCCACATCAACCCAAGCCAACAGTTGTTACTAAGTAGACTTTGAGACATTGAGGGAGCTTCTGCATGGTTGCTCTACATGCTGGAAATAGCAGTCAAATCTCACTCAGATCACATCCTACTAATGGATATATTAGATAATGATACCAATTACACTATCTGAAGGACAAAAAAGACTGGAGGGTCACAGTTAAAACAGTGTTTGGTCATGGATCTACTTGATCAGAGCCAAGTTGTTCTAAACAACAACAATTAGCAAACCATAAACAACCAAGTCCTTCCCAGAAGTTGGAAATATCCAGTCGATTTGAACAGCAGCCTTTTTCCTACTTCAACTTGGATTACAGAACTGAATTTCTATTGAAGCAACAACATAGATGGAACATATCAGCTGTCATACATTTCTTTTTTGCCAATAACTTTGCTGAGAGGGGATGGAGTTAATTATCATAGCTAATCTACTCTTGTAAGTATATGAGAGTTCAGAGATTCCAGAATGTCTCTCTGATGCAGAACTCCTTCAGTTTGGTGATACAGGCTTGACTAACTGGATGATAATTCACAGGTGATGTGCAGTTACATTTTTTTAATAAAAGAAATAACACCGGCAATTTCCCACTGTTTTATGATTTTGCAATTATTGAAAAAGTAGTGAAAGCTGGTACATTAGAAAGAGCCCACTACATTTGTGAAACAGATGAACAAGGGAGGCTTAGTTTGCATACATTTGACTTGGCATCATAGCATTGCAGGAATTATAGAATGTGACACTTTTGATAAAATTACATCATGAAATATACTAGTTTGCTTTCTCTGTCAATAACACAAAAATTAAGTAAATGAAACATTTCAATTAGTTTTCTTTTGTCTTTCAGGATAATTCTACAGAGGAAATGCCAATGACAATACGTCAAGTAATTTTAGCTGACTTTCGAGATACAGTCTTGCTGAAGATTAATCAGGATGTGGAAGGTATATAATTTACAATTTTTAAACTGCTCTCTTTCTGTGTGTGGGTGGGGTCGAGGTAGGGATTGGAACACACACACACACACTCTATGGAACTTAATCCAGAACATGCAGTGTTAAAAATTGAAGTTATTTAACTGAACCACGATATTTTAGTATGTCTCTCATGAAAATATAAGATTTATATAAAAATCTAATTCATTTGCATTTATTTATACATCATAGGCATGCATGCAAGAATTGTCAATGTGTGTTTTATACACACACACACACATATATACACACACAAGATATATATATGTATATAGAAAGACACACAGACAGAGAGAGGGGGGAGTGGGAGAGACAAACACAGGGTGAGGCAAGGAGAGACAGACACAGGATGAGGCAGGGAGAGACAGACACAGGATGAGGCAGGGAGAGACAGACACAGGATGAGGCAGGGAGAGACAGACACAGGATGAGGCAGAGAGAGACAGACACACTGATTTGGAGAGGCAGGGAGTGACAGACTAGCAGAGCAGCCAGGCAGATGGACAGACTCAAACAGAGAGAAGGACGGACAAGCGGACAGACTCAGGAAGAGAGAGGGAACTGTCAGGCAGACGGACTGACTTGGGCACAGAGAGAGAGAGAGGGACGAACAGGTGGATGTATGGACTTGGGCAGTAAGTGGGGCTGATAGGCAGACACACAGACAGATCGGGACACAGAGAGACACAGACAGACCGGGACACACAGAGACACAGACAGACCAGGACGCACAGAGACACGCAGACAGACCGGGACACAGAGACACGCAGACAGACCGGGACACAGAGACACGCAGACAGACCGCGACACAGAGACACAGACAGAAAAAAAAATTAATATTAACTCCTCTCAAAAATTGTTGAAATATAGCAATGATTGAAGTGCAAGTATATATCAAACATTTAAAGTATTTGATGTTTGTGTATAAAAGGTGTTAAATTAGTAGAAACAGTGCAGTGCCAGATTACCTTACAGCATTTAACATTGCCTTCTTTCATGTTCTCACCACCTTTCACCCTCTCAATATCGATGAAACAGATACTATAAAAACACTAAGTCAATTCAATAGTCTACATTCTTGTCCTATCTTGATCTTATACTCTCTCTCCCCATCTCTCTCGGTCCGTCTGTGTGTGTCAGTCAGTCCATCTGCGTCTCTTCTCTCTCTGTCACTGTCACTGTCCCTCTATGTCTTTCTCTGTCAGTCTGTGTCTCTCTGTGTCGTGGTAGATATCTCTCTGTGTCGTGGTTGATATCTCTCTGTGTCGCGGTCTGTCTGTGTTTCTCTCTGTCTCAGACAGACCGTGACACAGAGAGAGACATCAACAGACCAGGACACAGAGACACCCCGACCGCAACACAAAGAAACACAGACCAAGACACAGAAACACCGACCGCAACACAGAGAGATACCGACCGTGACACAGAAAGATATCTAACATGACACAGAGAGAGACACCGACCGCGACACAGAGAGAGACACCGACCGCGACACAGAGACACAGGGGGACAGTGACAGAGAGACAAGAGACGCAGATGGACCGACTGACAGACACACAGACGGACTGAGAGAGAGAGAGAGACGGGGAGAGAGAAAGAGAGTATAAGATCAAGGTAGGACAAGAATGTAGACTATTGAATTGACTTAGTGTTTTTATAGTATGTTTCATTGATATTGAGAGGGTGAAAGGTGGTGAAAACATGAAAGAAGGCAATGTTAAATGCTGTAAGGTAATCTGGCACTGCACTGTTTCTGCTAATTTAACACCTTTTATACACAAACATCAAATACTTCAAATGTTTGATATATACACGCTCTTCAATCATTGCTATACTTCAACAATTTTTGAGAGGAGTTAATATTAATTTTTTTTCCATATTGGCACAAAGCCACAAATTTGTAGACTAGGGGTGCAGTCATTTGAGTCAACTCCTGTACTTGTTTGTGACCTAATGTTATATATAGTTTTGGCTTTACCATATTTAATTTATTCACAATACTAGAAAAATGAAAAGTGTTCCGTAAAGTGGTGATTTCTGGAGCAAAGAATGTTTTGTAGGATTTTACTCAGCCAAACAGTGATTAGAATCTCAGTTCCATAGGTCTTGGAAGGTTGCTGGAAATTTCCTCCTCAAACATCTCGTTTTTTAAAATTGTGATAACTTGCAGATAGTTTACAAACTGTAACATTCATATGAACATCCTTTCAGTTGGTTACCAATATGCCTTAGGTTTGCAAAAGTAGAGCTGATTTGTCATCATCATCATCGTTTAACGTCCGCTTTCCATCCTAGCATGGGTTGGACGATTTTGACTGAGGGCTGGCGAACCAGATGGCTGCACCAGGCTCCAGTCTTGATTTGGCAGAGTTTCTACAACTGGATGCCCTTCCTAACGCCAACCATTCCATGAGTTTTGTGGGTGCTTTTATGTGCCACCGGCACAGGGGCCAGACAGGCGGTACTGGCAACGACCTCGCTCGAATCCTTTTATACATGCCACCAGCACAGGTGCCAGAAGGCAACTTGTGGCTAACTTAAACAATATTTATATAAATTATGGCTGAGCCTATGACAGTGAAGACTTCTAGCATTCTCAGCTCCCTGGACCATATCCTTGCTCACTGTTACCAGGGCAGTCTGCAAGTGTGAGCCTTGTGAGTCAGAGTGGCTGTTCCAGCACATCCCCTTTGACATCCTCTGGGACAATGTTTTCTCCATATTGTCTCCTAGGACCATAAGGTGGTCTGACTTACAGGAAAAGTGCATAAATGGATTTAGATTGTCCTCAGTGTCCAATACTGCAGAAAACTCCTATTGCTATCATTATTATCATTAAAGAAAAAAAATCATAGTTTGGGGTCCCTTGTTATTCACACCCAACTGATAAAGTATGACATCATAGAAAAATATAAATTATTGTCTCTAATATGAAGTTCAAAGCTTTCTATTCTACCTTGTATTGATGATGTTAGACTATATACTGTATTTCCATTGTTCCATTGGGAATAAGAATAAATAAACCTGTAATTTAAGCCATTTTTACCTTGTAGCTAGATTGTACTGAATATGTCTGAAGATATAAAAGAATTGTTTGGAGGGGGATTTCTTTTTTCTTTTTTTTTTTAATGCTAACCTCTGATGCTGAAGTGCCACATTTTTATTAAAACAATGTGCATTGTTCCTGAAAGTTAAACATTATCTCTGATGGAGATTAATCACTCATTTACCATGCCTAATGTCCCTTCATTGTTATATCTCCTTCATAATTGTAGGAAGCTGACAGAGTTCCAGATCTTTGAAGGACCACCATAGTGTTTGGCAGTCCTTCAAATACATGGCTTGTAAAACAGACCTAGAGGTGTGTGTGTGTGTGTTCTGACTGTGTTCAGTAGTGTACATCAAGAACGGTTATGTCTGACTTATTCTACCAGTCACTACTGTTTGTCCATTATGATAACTGCTAGACTGACAGTTATACAACCTGGTGCATATTGTACACCTAATAGATGTTACACTTTCTAGAGCACAAATCACCATAACCAGATACTGATAGAATAATTCAAACTAGTAGGCTTAAATAGGCTTATATTATATAACTATGACTAATTAATGCATTGAGCCAATAAAAAACTAATTAAAATTCATATAAATATTTTTTTCTACTTTGTGACACTCTTATTTCCTCTTTTCTTTCCTTCCTTATCTTTCTTTCCTTCCTTCTCTCTTTCTCTCCTCTTTCTTTCTCTCCTCTCTCCTTCCTTCTCTCTTTCTTTCCATCTCTTTCTTTCCCTTTCTCTCTTTCTTTCCCTTTCTCTCTTTCTTTCCCTTTCTCTCTTTCTTTCCCTTTCTCTCTTTCTTTCTCTTTCTCTCTTTCTTTCTCTTTCTCTCTTTCTTTCTCTCTCTCTCTCTTTCACACATTCTCTCTCTCTCTCTTTCACACACACTCTCTCTCTCTCTTTCACACACACTCTCTCTCTCTCTTTCACACACACTCTCTCTCTCTCTTTCACACACACTCTCTCTCTTTCACACACACACTCTCTCTCTTTCACACACTCTCTCTCTGTCTTTCACATACACACTCTCTCTCTCTCTCTCTTTCACATACACACTCTCTCTCTCTCTTTTAGTTACACTCTCTCTTTCTTTCAGTCACACACACTCTCTCTCTCTTTCACACACACTCTCTCTCTCTTTCACATACACACACACACTCTCTCTCTTTCACACACACACACACTCTCTCTCTCTCTCTCTTTCACACACACACACACCCTCTCTCTCTTTCACACACACACACACACTCTCTCTCTCTCTCTTTCACACACACACACACACACTCTCTCTCTCTTTCACACAACACACACACTCTCTCTCTCTTTCACACACACACACACACTCTCTCTCTCTTTCACACACACACACTCTCTCTCTCTCTTTCACATACACACTCTCTCTCTCTCTTTTAGTTACACTCTCTCTTTCTTTCAGTCACACTCTCTCTTTCTTTCAGTCACACTCTCTTTCAGTCACACTCTCTTCATTCTCTCTCTTTCACTCTCTCTCTCTTTCACTCTCTCTCTCTTCACTCTCTCTTTCACACACTCTCTTCACTCTCTCTCTTTCACACTCTCTTTCACACACTCTCTTTCACTCTCTCTCTTGCTCCCTCTTTCTCTCTTTCACCCCTGCTCTTTCTCTCTTTCACCCCTGCTCTTTCTCTCTCTCTCTCACTCTCTCTCTTGCTCCCTCTTTCTCTCTCTTGCTCCCTCTTTCTCTCTTTCTCTCTTGCTATCTCACTCTTGCTCTCTCTCTCTCTCTTACACACTCTTTCTCTCTCTTACACACTCTTTCTCTCTCTTACACACTCTTTCTCTCTCTTACACACACACTCTCTCTCTCTCTCTCTCTTACACACACACACATTCTCTTTCTCTCTTTAATTAAGGGTTAGGGTTACATTTTTGTTTAGATTTACATATTCATGTATCTTGATATTTATTTCCAGAGGCACTTGAAGCTTCAAATGTTCCATTTGAACCAATCAAACAAATGGTCTTGGTTTTACAGGTAAGCATTTCTCAAATGATTTTATTATCCCCATTTTTGTTTTATATTTAATTTATTTTGCAGTTCATTCATATTTGTATTGATATCTTTTTCTTAAATTCAAACTGATATTTGTTAGGTTAGCATTGAAAGGCCATCTATATATAAATTTATTGCTCCAATAATTCACCTGAAAATATTCATATTTAGAAAAAAATTCTATCTTACAAAAATGTACATAAGACTATTTTTAAAAAATTTCCTTTTATTTTATTTTAATTTTGTTTCTAGGGCTTGTATGATGGGAGCAGTTTGGAAACGCAACTGAAATTAGAAAGGCTTGTGGTCCGTGCAGTTCGTCCTTACTTGGGTGTAAGGGGACTTTATGTGAGAGATACAGAACCAGTTGTTGAGGCCTCTACAAACATTACCCTTCCACCCAAAGATACAGGTTTGCTGATAATTATTTTTACATCTGATCAGTTTTCTACATTTTTCTGTTCCTATTTTTATAGCTACACATATCCTACTGATATTCTGCTACTATCAGTACATTCAGGTTATATCATTAGAATCTTTGGTGTATCAAGTTCATAAGCTCTAGAGCTTATGGGAATTTTAACAGAAAACTTATGCCTCTTCTCACTAAGGTTAGAACATCTAAGTTTATAAGTACTTCAAGTCATAGTTTAGTGATATGTATGCATACATGTTATATATGACAAATTTATAAGGCTACATACAGTGTGACAAGTGTTGTATATCAAATATATATTTTGGGTATCATCATCATCATCATCGTTTAACATCCACTTTCCATGCAGGCAGGGGTTGGACAGTTTGACTGAGGACAGGTGATCCCGAAGGCTGCACCAGGCTCAATCTGATGTGACAAAGTTTCTACAGCTGGATGCCCTTCCTAAGTGTAGTGGGTGCTTTTACATGCCATCGGCATGAGGGTCAGTCAGGCAGTTCTGGAACAACCATGGTACCTGCATGGGTGCCAGTCTGGTGGCACTGGCAACGACCATTCTCAAATGTTGTTTTTCATGTGCCACCAGCACATGTGCCAGTAAGGCAATGCTGACAATGATCATGCTCAAATGGTACTTTTTACGTGCCACCGGCATGGGAGCCAATCCATGGCCCTGGCAACAATCATGCTTGGATGTGCTATTAATGTTCACAGAGCTCAGATACTCTACAACTTTATGAGAAAAAGTAACCAAAGCTGCATGAACAGAACATAGAATATGCACGGGAAATGAGCAGTGAATGAGTCATTAAAAAAAAAAAAAAACACGTGGGGATCATCAGGTGTACTGTTGAAGAGTTTCAGGAAGCATAGAAGTTTTGAAGGATGTAGTATCCTGACGACTAACAACTGATGTGGCTAGTTTATTCCTTGCTTCAATAATTCTGAGTCTCAAAAAACTGTTTCTGAAAGTCATGAATGCTTTTTTTTTTTTCTGTTTTAATTTTTATTTTGTAAGCATGTCCATGAGTGTTAGACATATGCAATTCAAAAAGGTACCCAAGGTTGTTGGTGGAAATATGGTGAATAATCTTGTGGGTGTCTACCAGGTCATGTTCAGAGTATGGCAGAAGCCTGACGGCAGGTATTTGTCTGGTTGCATCTTTCCAGGAGATTGGTATGCTGAGCTAGATAGGGGTTCCATACTGGTGATGCAAACTCTAAATGTGGGTGTACCAAAACCATATATACAGTTCTAAATAGATAGCTAGAGAGCAGCTGATAAAGGTTTTGCTGAGTGATGCTAAGACACCTCCAGCCTTCTTGATAGTTTTAGAGATGTGGTTTGTCTGAAGTGAATCACTGTTGACAATAATACCCAAGTCACATTCACTAGCAGACTTCTTACGATTGGTGTGGTAGAGGGAGTATTAAAAGCTGAGTTTTTTCCTCACAAAATTCATAGTGGTCCACAGCCAGCTTGAATTGCCAGTTGGTAATCCATTCCTACATTGTGTCCAGGTCTGATTGCAGGAAAGATTTATGACATATAGGATTTGTTCTTTTTATCTCAAGGTATAGCTTGATGTAATCTGTATATTTCAACACTGTAATATTCAAGTTGGCATCTATGTCATTAATATATACAACAAACAACAGGGGTCCAGGGATCCCTGTGATAGCCCAGATGTCATCTCATAGTGTGAAGAGTGCTGTCCTAGATCGATCTCATTTTTGACTGAGAATGAAGAATTTCAACCAGTTGATCTTTTGCACCCATTGCAATGAGTTTTGCCATGAGTCGTTTATGTGACACAGAATTGAAGTCTTTAGTGAAGTCTAGATAAATAACATCCATCCATCATTGATCCAGGTGATGTCTTCAAGAAACTCAAGTTGGCTACAGCAGCTGAAGTTTGGGGAGGATTTAATAAGGCTGTGAGAGTTCCAGAATTTCCAGAGTGTTTCTCTGACACTGGGACTGCATCAGTTTGGTGATGCAGCTAATAAGACTGACGGAATGGTAGTTGAGGTGTGATCACCTTTTTTTGCACAGAGGAATGACACTAACAATTTTCCACTGCTCTAGTTAAAGCAGAATTGGTAAAAATGAAAACTGATGCAAAAGAAAGAACCCACCATATTTGAGAAGCAGATAAGTAACACAATCGAGTCCAGGCAAGGCATAGTTGCCTTATTAAGATGGTATGCAGTATGACCAGAGGAAAATGAATGGATAAAGTGTTAAATAAATTATAATACAAAATACAAGCTCTATCACTTGTAATAAATTCCCAGATTCTAAACTCATATATACTAGAATTTAGAATTAAAATAATTCAATGAGCTGCATATGGGATGTAAGTTTGTGGTGTATTTACTGATTGCTTTGTATAGCTATTTTGCTGTGCTTGAGTACAAGGGACATAACTCTGTTCATGTTTGCTTAATCGTCAACGAATTTTTATTTCAAAACCTTGTTTGTGCTAATTATTAATTATAAAAAATAGATAAATGCTTCAATATGGAAAATTGATATGAAATAGCACCATTTTAATTTAGTATATTTACATTTACTGGAGGTTGTAGGATTCATGGAATACCATCGATATCTTTTACTTGTTTCACTCATTGTATTGTGGTCATACTGTAGCACTACCTTGAAGGATTTAATCAAAGAAATGTACCCCAATATTTTTAAGTCTGGTACTTTATTGGTCTCTTTTGCCAGACTGCTACTCTATGGGTAGGGTGGGAAAACAAACCATCATGGTTGTTAAGCAGTGCATGGATGACACACATACATACACATAGACACGGCTCTGTAGTTAAGAAGCTTGCTTTTGTGACCATGTGGTTTTCAGGTGCAACTCCATTGTTTAGCACCTTGGGCAAGTCTCTTCTACTATAGCCCTAAGCTGACTAATGCCTTGTGAGTGAATTTGATAGATGGAAACTGTGTGGAGGCCCATATTTACGTTTGTATGTATTTGTTTTTGTCTGCAACTTAGCAGTTCAACAAAAGACCAATAGAATAAGTATCAGAGTAAAAGAGCTCTTCAGGGTAATACTGAAATAAGTAAAAAAGATATATACAAAAGGGGCTTCCATACAGTTTCTGTCTCCCAAATTCACTCACAAGGCATTGA
Source organism: Octopus sinensis (assembly GCF_006345805.1). Lineage (NCBI taxonomy): Eukaryota > Metazoa > Mollusca > Cephalopoda > Octopoda > Octopodidae > Octopus > Octopus sinensis. The sequence continues at coordinate 140,171,047 of NC_042999.1, forward strand.
TTGATCTGGGACTGTAATAGGAGACATTTTCCAAAGATGCTACATACCATGTGATTGCAAAGCAAACCTATTTCTTTACTATCCACAAGGGGCTAAGCACAGAGAGGACAAACAAGGACAGACAAACAGATTAAGTTGATTATATCGACTCCAGTGCGTAGCTGGTACTTATTTAATCAACCCCGAAAGGATGAAAGGCAAAGTCGACCTCGGTGGAATTTGAACTCAGAACATAGCCGCAGACAAAATACCGCTAAGCATTTCGCCCAGCGCGATAATGGTTTTACCATCTCAACGCCTTTGTGATTGCAAAGCAAACCTGTTAACCATACAGCTATGCCTTTACAAGTATGTATGTATACTCACAAACCTGCATGCAAGCAGGCAGATCTGTGCATGTATATGTCTATGTAATGAAACAGAATAAAATAAAAGTATATTGAACTATTACCTTTCCTGGTGGATGATGGAGTTGATAAAATATATATAATATGCAATTGCTGGTTGTCAATCCAAGAAGATTGCAGAGTAATATTTAATTTCAGGACTATTAACTTCTATTTCATGATGAAGCTAATAAACCTGAAAAATGATCTTATTAGCAACACTGCATCTCAGACATGATCAAGTAGATCTATAATCAAGAGTATTCAAGCTATGCCCTTCTCTTTTTCTGACTCATCACAGTGAACTAAGAACCATCTTAATGTATTTGTTTGTTCTAAAACAACAGTTTCATTGAAGCAGTTTGACAATTGTTCTTTGCAGATGAAGCGTCTTATGAATAGGTAAAAAGGAAAATTGTTACTTAATTGGTAGTTTATTTTAGATTTTGAAATTCTTATTCGTTATACATCTTCACTGACAAGGTTAAAGTATTTTTGATTTGAAAGAAATTATCATTCATTTTATTTGAAGATTATAGACTAATGCAGAAAGGAATTCTAGAAACTAATTCTTGAACACAATTAGTTTGTCATTTTTGGAAGTTGTTTTAGGACACTCAGGAAAATCACAAACTGTTCTAGAAGGCTAATAGATGACAAGAACTTTAGTTTGATCACAAGAATTTTTTTTGGTATATCTAAACCAGTCAGCTGGTTAAGATGTAAGAGTTATATAAAATAGATACAACCTCTACTCGACAAGGATATTAGGATATCAATGTACTCCACTCATTCTGATGAATTGCTTCAGTTATAAATTCCATTTGTTTATTGGAGGGAAGACAATGTTGTCAATGTGTTTAATATATAATTACAATGATTGATCCATTTATTGTATTATAAATAGCTAATAGACAAGTCTTATGCTAGAGAGATGATATATGTAACCTGTAAGAATTTCTTGATTACATTATACACCCACACATATTACATAGAGAACAACTTTACACAACACACAAACCCTTTCTCTTATCTCAAAAGATATATTTTTGACTTATTCTTTTCTTAGCTCATGACTGTTAAAAAGTTAGACATTTTCTGTTATTCCTACTCCCAAATAAATAACTATCCTTGAATTTGGTATTATCTTTTATGTTGTGTGTCTTTTTCTTCCTTTCTTCCATTGGTATGATTCTGTTTGGTTCACCATATTAGTATGACAACCAAAGAGGACATTAATGTTATTTGGGGATTATCAATACTTGATATGCCATATTGATAGTGAGTCATAGCAGCTACTTGCTTCTGAATGAGAAAGGGCAAAGTTTTATGATTGGTAAATTATTCCTCAAGAAATGAATAGTTCTGTTGACTTGAAAGACAAGAAAACCAAGCTGTGATGTACGAGCCTCCCAAAAGGGTAATGACTGTAAGTGAAGATAATTAACCATATCCAGAAGTGTAAACCAAGTTAGGGTCTTAGCTTATTCTGGATTTTATTCCTCTGAACTTAAACCTCTTCCTTCGCATAAATATATTTGAATCTTATTGGTGATGTCTTTTTATTTATTTATTTTTTTTAACAACTTAAATCTTCAGGAAATAACATCAATTGAAAACATTACCAACACATTCAAAATGTGGAAATGTTCCCCAAAACAGTCATCACCATAAGCTCATCATTGAGTTATTTCACTTTCGTTTTGTTTTAATTATATACAGAGTTGTCAGAAACATGAATAAAGGTATATTTAATAGCATACAAAATAAATTTTTGGTTTATTGAGGTTATCATTGCTTCCAAAGATAAGACAAATGGCTTAAGGTAATTGTAACCAACTCCAAATGAGAAAGAGAGATAATCTCAAAGATCAATAATTCTCCAATGGTTGTCTGAGGACAGCTTTGAACAAATTTTTGTCTCAGTAGGCATCACCAGTCAACCAGTTATATATGTGTGTGTGCGTGTGTGTATATATACTGTATTTATTCATGTATAGGTTACACTTGTGTATGTCACACCCCTTATTTAGTGCTCAGTCCTGGTAAAAAAATTTTTTCCTTAGTGTTAGCTTCGCACCAAATGACTTACATCCTAGTTTTTCAATTAAAATCAAGTACAAAATAGTGCGACTTATACTTGAGTAAATATGTATTTTATTTCTTTTTATTCATTTCACACCTCCCCCCCATTTTCTTCACCACGCTAGCTTAACCTAAATGGGAATTGTTATTGAGGTGGTACTGTATGATTTTCACTCACCTGCTTTTTCAGATAAGAGGTTTTTATATTCAACAATTCTTCAGAAACATGAAGTGACTGATCATAATGTCAGTAAAGATTATCACTCAAATGGTGACAGGCAAACTATCAACACACACACACACACACACACACACACACACACACACACACACATAAGTGTATATATCATCATCATCATCATCATTTAACATTCATTTTCCATGCTGGCATGGGTTGGATGGTTTGACTGAAAGCTGGAGAGCTGCACCAGGTTCCAATCTGATTTGACATGGTTTCTATGGCTGGATGCACTTTCTGACACTAATTACTCCAAGAGTGCAGTGAGTGCTTTTTACATGCCACCAGCATGGATGCCAGTTATGCACTCCGGGCATTGGCCACAACTATGATCTCACTTGGCTTGACAGGTCTTCTCAAGCACGGTATACCACCAAAGGTTTTGGTCACTTGTCACTGCCTCTGTGCAGCCCAATGTTTGAACAGTACTTTTTACATGTGACTGGTACGGGTGTTAGTTACGTGACACTGGCATTGGCCACAACTAAGGTTTCGCTTGGCTTGATGGGTCTTCTCAAGCATATCACCCAATGTTTAAGGGTGCTTTTGATGTGCCAATTACATGACACTGGCAACAGCTACAACTATGATTTCACTTGGCTTCACAGGTTTTTTCAAGCACAGCATATTGCCAAAGGTCTTGGTTACTTGTCATTGCCTCTGTGAGGCCCAACGTCTGAAAACCATGCTTCATTCCATGTCTTCCTGGGTCTACCTCTTCTACACGTTCCTGCCACCACTAGAGTTCAGTACTTCTTCACATGACTGTCCACATCCATACACATCACATGACCATACCAGTGCAGTTGTCTCTCTTGCACATCACATCTAATGCCTCTTATACCCAACTTTTCTCTCGATGCTTAAACTGTGTTTTGCATGCACACTGACATTACACATCCAGGATTTTTTCTTGTGGAGATACTTGAGAGGATTTACTTCAACAAACTGGAGATCTTGGTGCAATATCAATAGAGAAATCAGAAAAGTGGGGTCTGAAACTCTTGAGGGTGTTATGGTGCAAGTTCTGGCAAGAGGATGGGTGTGCGAAGCCGAAAATGGCTGCCATTTAAGCTATGTCATTTTTCATGTGATGTAGTGGTGTTGCAAAATTTGAATTGTGCATATTAATTTCCATTATGTCCTTTATATTGCATCAAAATTTCATGCATTTATTTGTAAAGTTAAGGAAGTTATTAAAAATTGAAACTCATCAGTGACTTTTGGGATACCCTGTATGTATAAGGGAGAGATCTATAAATAGATAAATATATGATCTTGATTCATAAGAATAGTTCATAACTGTAGTTTAGAAACATTAATTAAATAGAAACCAATCTATGCAAATTATTTCGATTGCCTTGGCAAGTAGATATTAGATTAAGTTTATTGAGGGCTCAATTTCTAAATAGATCTGTAAAGATATATTGGGTATTCATTTAGATTTAGGAATAATTAAGTCTTAATTTACTTCAAATTTATAAAATTATTTTTCTCAAAATGACTTTAAAAAATAAAATTGAAATGTGGCTCTTACTTGCAAAGGAGTATTGTTTTGATCATAAATTGACTTTATATTTCAATCAATATAAACACTTAAATTACAGGTGGTGGTGATTGGACAATAAAGAAAAGAATTTCTTCTGAAAATAAGTTGTTAATTCTACAGCTGTTGCCTAAAGTAATTCTATATAAGTGTATATATGTTATGTTGTAAATGTTTGGGGATTTAACAACTAAAGGATCACAATTTTGACAAAACCGGTCCCATTTGTCTTTAGAGCAGCCCAAACCATAAATGATATGGTTAGACTGTATGTTTGGTTTTGTTCATTTTACATCAGTTTTATCATACTACCATGTGTTGGATGAATATGTATTTAGACAATATTTTACAACCAGAGACCCTTCTTATTGCTAACCCTTACCTGTTTTTCAAATATTGGATTTTTGTTTTGTTCCACTCTTCTTTGAAAGCACAGAAACAATTTATTTTTAAGTGTCAACAAGTGTCATGGTTTTGCTCAACATTTCATGCAAAGTCCCAAAATGGAAACTCACATATAAATCACAAGTTTCCATTTCATTCACAAAGCATTGGTTAGCCTGAAGCTATAGAAGACACTTGGCCCAGATTCCACACAATGAGATAGATCTTGATGCTGTTTAACCAAGCAAATTCTCTGTGTGTAATCATTTTATGTCCACTTTCCATGCTGGCAGGTGTTAATCGTACATTGTTATAGATTTGGAAATAAATATATAAGAAAAATTGCATAATGCACCATAGAATTTGTAAAAGTTTGTATACGAATCAGAATCTTTACAGATCCCGTGTATAATCCCCAGCTATTGATGCTGAATGAAATTACAATACTATTTGAGAACAGTATATTTTCTTTGGAGTTCATTTTACATCCATTTTTTTTCAATTGATTGCTGGATGGGACAGGTCTTTTCCAACATGGCATTTCATCACTTCTTGCACCAACTTCCTGAAATAATTTTCCTCAACTTCTGTATCTAGATATTTCTTCTACATCCACCTGTGCCAGCTCAGAATTCTCTCTTGCACACTATTTGTATTCCTCTATTGCCTAGTTTTCCTCTCACCTCATTTGGTGCCATCATTCAAGCACACTGACATTACACATCCAACAGAGATGTTCACCTATTTCTTTCCTTAAAACATTTTACTTCTTACACAAGAATAATTCAATTTGTCTTGTATTTGAAGAGAGAATCCTTTTGTTACCAGCAGAAGTAATAGCTCTCTAATTTTTTTCCACAGTTGTTATTCTAGCTACTGTGCTTTGGAATTCTCTTCTTCACCCTTAGTTCTTTTACTAAGGTGACTTAATCATCAACTACTTCTTCAAGTGAACCTTCCAACCGCCTGAAAGAATACACTTCAAAGCTGTCCTTACTGTGCATGTGAAGTCTTTTTTCTGTTGTCCTGATTATAATCCTATTGTAACTCTTGTGCACCTATAGTTTACATTGTATACACTATATGGAATTTCTACCCACTCCTTTTCTGTATATTGATGATGACCATTTTGCAGATTGCAGTAAAGTCCTGTCATTGATAGTGTAATTAGGAGCATGTTGACTTTACAATTACTGGCAGATCTTTCCAGGACAACCCCTCCCCCCACTTATGTAGAGAGGATGGTTAATAAACCTTCTTTCAGTAGGGCTCAAATCCATTTGAATCAAAATTTCTTCAACTATTAGTACTTTATGGCAGTCCTCAGTGCAATCAGCTATGGTCACATTATCAGAGGCTAGATTGCATCAGTGTGCAGCACCATCTGCTCTGTTGTGAATTACACACTATCAATGGTATCCTCTCTTTTCACTCCTGTACTTCTTGGCTCTCAAGCCTTTCTGTGGAAACCAGAAGTATTGAATTTTATCCCATTTGAACTAAGACAAAGGAAGACTATTACTATGTGTGAATGACTTCACCATCAAAGCATCAAACATGGAAATCAGTGTGGTGGGTAGTGTAATGAAGGAATATTAGGCTGAAACAGAAGCACATATTAACCAGGACAAGTTGGTGAATTTCTATTTCATTACTTGGATAAGAAAACCCATGCTGGCAGCATCACACGTCACTGGACCATAGGCCATGTTAAGATGTCTGGGATCTGATTTGGGTCAGATCTCCTATTAGATACGAATTAAGATGAAGTTAAAAGCAGGGTAATTGGTCTCATCTTGAAATGGGTTGAAAGGAAATTGAAGGTCAGGTTGAGATGCCAAATATATCCATTATCATCATCATCGTTTAACGTCTGCCTTCCATGCTAGCATGGGTGGGACGGTTTCACAAGAGCTGGCCAGGCAGAAGCCTGCACCAAACTTCTGTGACTGTTTTGTCAGGATTTTTACAGCCGGATGCCCTTCCTAACACCAACCACTTTATAGGGTGGACTGGGTGCTTTTAAGTGGCACCTGCACTGACGGGGTCACCAAGTACTTGTAAGACAAAAAAAAACTTTCAGGGGGGGAGGGGACATGGGAGGAGGAGATCTTGTGTTGGATGATGAAAGGTTATAGTGAGACAGAAACAGGTGTCTTCCTGTAGAGGAAGTACAAGGTTACCCAGCCAGAGAGAGAGAGATCAGGAATGAAGACAGAAACAAGTGCACTACCACAAAAGAAATACATGGTTACCCAACCTGAGGGAAGTGCAAGAGAAGGAGAGAGAGATGGAGGCAAAATGCTAGGCATACTCACTCACAAAGGGACAAGGATCAGAATATAAATGGGATGGTTAAGTAAAGAAAGAGAGAAATCTAGATGGTGTTAAGTGTCAAAGCAGACCCTTGAGGTTTGAATGCCATAATATAAGTGGCAGGGTATTGCGAAGGGAGTGTGACTAAAGAGTGCAGAGTGGGGGGAAGGGGGTGGCGAATACCTGGGTATATATAGTCAGGATTGGGGAGTGGGAGGTAAGCAGAGTGCATGAAGCAGAAATGTGAGGAAGAGAAGAAATGTAGAGACTGTTTGGTTTGTAGAGTGTGTGAGAAGTTTTCTTGTTAAGTGTAGGTGAGACACACGCTGCTTCTATAAGTCAGTTTTGGTTGGGTCATCTCTAGAACTTCGTATCACCAGACATTTCAGTCCATTGTCATTTCCTTCGTGAGGCCCAACATCCTGAGATTGGTCCTTACCACTTCATTCCATGTTTTCCTGGGTTTCCCTCTTTTACAGGTACCATCTACTTTCAGTGATTGGCACTTCTTTATGCAGCTGTCCTCATTCATACATATCACATGTCCAAACCAACATAGTCTTCTCTCTTGCATGCTACATTTGATTCCTTTTATGCCACTCAATAATCAGGGATTGAACCATGTTAAACTTATGAATTGATTTGTGATAACATGAGTCAGTGATCAATCAAAGACTCTGCATGGGCTACAAAAGCATGCCTCACTGATCATTTACAATACTGAGGACAACTTGAAACAAAGCCTATTCTCTCCAGATGTTCTATTTATTTATCACTGATTCATTTAACACATTTGTTTTTTGGGTTTTTTTGTTGTTTTTTTTAAAAATCCAAATGCTCATGATAGACAAAGATAGATATACCATTATTGTGCTGGATTGATTCTGTTAACTGTAGCTTTTCCATAGAATATAAGAACACATTGTAAGTGTTGAATTATTATCACTGTCAGAAAGGAGCAGAAACATTACTGTCAGGCTTAATAACTTCACGTCCTGCATTCTTAGTTCAAATCCTGGTAGTTAATTTCACCCTTCTTTCACTCCAGGACTAATAAAATAAGTACCAGTCTTGTGTTGGTTTGATTAGATTGAATGCAGGCCTCCCCTACAAATGTGTCGGCTTCTATTTGTGTGTAAAGTTGTGAAATGGCAGAACTAATAGAATGCTGAACAATATTGAATTCCATCCTATTTTCTGACTACAGTGTGTGTGTGTGGCTATGCTGGTATTTAAACACTTGGCTATGCTGCAAGGAGTTTAAAAGATTACAATTTTTGAAGTTCTCCTTAAATCCACGACATAGTGTGTATATGATACACATGTATATCAGTTCAAAAATACCATCCAGTATTATCAGTAGTGATTTTTAGATTTTTAGAAACTGTTATTTTCATTTTCTCACATTTTGGGCAAAATTTCAGCACTTATTCACTTACGCATGTAATATTTTTTTTAGTCCTTATCTCCAACTTTATATAATTCTTTTTCAAATAGTCTTCAGATTCTTTTTGTTTTAATCCGAAACTGCTAGAGGTTAAGGTGTTTATGGCTGAAGTATTTTTCTTTGGATATAAATACTTTATTTGCAATTGAATACATTAGTTACTTCACTTTCAGCAAATTTAGAATATTATTTAGTTTCAATTTATTATAGGATTATCATCAACATTATTTAACATCTGTTTTCCATGCTGGCATGGATTGGGCTGTTTGACAGGAGCTGACCAGCTGGAGAGCTAGCTCTGGATGAAGATGTAATTAAAAATAACAAAATATATTCATACACTTCAAATGCAAAGAATATTTATATTCAGTATTGCAGCAGTAATATCTCCTTAACCTAATAAATTTATGATAAAAATTAGATTAATTTTTTTTTAATTGAAAGCAAATTTAGAGATTTTAGATAATCTCAAATTTTCAAAACAAAAAACCTGAAGACTATTACTAGAAAAAGTGATAGTAAAAAAAGTGACAAGGTTGGAGCTTTTAAAAATCCATATGTGAACAAATAAGTGACAAAATTCCAGTTTGCATGGTGTCTGAAAATGTTTGTTACTTTTCTGAAAAATGTTTTTTAACCTCGCGCATATATTGTTAAATTGTGAGAGTTTTGCTATTAATATTATTTGTTATAATTAACAATTACACTTTATTATTTGTCTGCAAAGGAAAGACAATTTGTCTATTATTGAAATGATATACAAATGCATATATAATGGAATTGGGAGGAACTGGTAGCACATCTGGTCAGATGTTTTTTAATATTTTAATTAGTAGCCTCTCATGTGTGAGTTCAAGCCCAGCAAGGCTAACTTTTTTCTCCAATTTACTAGGTACCACTTATATACTGGAATGATTCAAATGACTGCAACACTTCTCTAGAAAAGAAATTACACACACATTAAGCAAATTAAAATGCATTAAGGCAAATCCAGGATTAAGATTACTGGAGTAGCAAGCATAATTTGATGACCAAAAAAAAACTCATAAAAATTGAGATAGTCACTCTTGTGCACTAAAACAAATTAATTAGCTGGATCCATCACAGACAATCATTTAATATTCACTTTTCCCTGTTTGCATGAGTCAAACAGAATTCCTTGAGGCAGGTTTTCTACAGCCAGATGCCCTTCTTGTTGCCAACCCCTACCTATTTCCAAGTAAGGTAATGTTTCCCTATGGCCATACATGTTTTTCATGGTATGCTGGAAACACACAACATTGTTTGCATGACAATTATGCTCATTTACAACCTCTGTGTGCTGTCTAGACAAGAGCACACACACACACACAATGGACTGCTTTCTGTTGATATATTCGTAAAATTATATAGGGTAGTGAAAATTTTTAGAAATTTCACCACCAGTGGCCTAGCATGTATAAGAAGTCAATAGACAACAAATTCAATATAAAATATATATTGTTATATATATATATATAAAACAATAATCCCAAAATAGTGTAATGATAAACTCTCTGATAGCAGTTAACTCTTATGTCTGCTGGACTGAAAAATTCTTCCAACCACTACACTTCAGAGACATCACAAGTTTCCATACTTAAATTATTTTCATAAGTGTATATCATCTAATTTGTTTAATATACATGCTTCACACAAAAGATCATGGGTCAATTCTAAGTGAGGTGAATTCTGTAAAACTTTGGTAGAAATCAATTTCCAATCACACAGGAATGTATTGCTTGATTTTACACTCTTTTATTGCATGCATGTACTGAGAATTCCTGTTTTTGTACTAATGTGAAACCAAATTCATGCACTGTGTGTGTGTGTTTATATGTGTATGCCACATATATACATACATGTGTGTGTGTGTATCATACATATGTGTATGTGTGTGTATATATATATATATATATATCTGTGCGTCTTTGTACATATGTATGCATGTGTGTATACTGATAAATATATAGTCTCACATATACACACATATATATGTATATTCTATACATTCACAAGTGACATTTGTGTGTGTGTGCGTTGCGAATGTCTTCAATGATTTGTGTTTCTATTTTCATGTTTTGTATCACTTGCAGACGCATCGAAAATTCTACTAAATGCCCTAGTCCATGGCAGGTAATGTAATTGATTTCTATGACACTGTTCCTTTTGAACCGGTGCCAATCTGTTTCTAGATCCTTCATATCATGCAGTTCATTTTGCCACTGCTATTTTCTGCCTCTCTCTCTTTTTTCCTTTCTCTTTCATTTTTAGAAATACTATTCTTTATCTGTTCTTTCATGCTCTCTCTTTCTTGCTTTCTTTCTCTTGCTGCCATTTAGCTTATTTTAGCTGTGCATGAATAAATTGTTTAATGAAAATGCTATCACAATCCAAACTTGTACTTAATTTAATCTTGAACTGCACAGTATAATCCCTGTTCATTAACATATACTTCTCACAGTCAAACTTTAGTTTATTACACTGAAAAGCTCAAAAAATCAACATATGTACCATAATTATATATTTATATACAGATCCACTAATAACATATCAGTTTGATACTTTATGAAAATTTTAATTATGTATGATAATTTTGTTAAATCATCAAATTCTTTAGTGTTACCACTACTTACATTGGGATATTTTACCACTTACTGAACATAAAAATAAACTTGTCTTCTAAACATCTGCACTGAAACAAGACCAGAGGACAATTTAAACTTAGTAACAAGCAGAACAATTATATAATGTCTTTAGGAAAAATATGAGCGTCATAGCTGCTCCTAATATTTGCTATTAATTATAGAGTTCAGCTTTGCTAACAGTTATGAATTCTAACTACTGACTGTATTTATAGCTAAGTGGATTGAACCAAAAATGTTTGACATAGTTCAGTATTAGTGTCAGAATATATCTTGATTCAGCAGCTAGTTGCCAACATTCCCATTAACTCAACCAGAAATTATCAATACTGATCAAGCAGACCTATCATCGACAGTGCTCCAGCCATGACCATCCCATAGTTTTAATGATACCTAAGACTGCATTACGTATTCTGTCCTTTTTTTACTTAAGATAGTAGGGAGTGATTTGAGGGAGATTTGGCTGTTATTTCTTGGAACAGAAATGACCTAGAAGCTCCTTCATTGTTTTGTAGTCCAAAAGTGATTACATAATAAACTAGAAAACTCAAATGCATGTGTTCATTAAGCCTTTTATTTTCTTATCAATAATGCTTCTAATGCTCTCTGCATGACCTGATAAAATTATTCCAAATTATCCAGTGCTTATTGTCTGTTCTGTGTAGATCTGTCCAATCAGTTGATGGCTTTGGTGACTTAGTGCCTCATTAGATCCTACCAACTTCTTTCATTTGTATCATTATTGGTTAGTCTTGTGGCTTATTCCTAATTAATTTTTTTTCTTTTTACTTGGACTTATAAAATCATTTCTCTTTTATCAAAAATTGGTCTTTTTTTCTTCTAGGTACTTTTTTGTCTTTTATATGTATGTGACAGTGATATTTAACTTAATAGGTGTCATTTTATATTTTATTATTTATTGTTTTACTTGAAACCTTTCTGACTAATTGTTTGTCTTAATAACTAATTGTCCCACCACCAATTATAACTCTAATGATCAAAAGTATGCTATCATTTTGGGCTGTCACATATCATATGATCAAATGTGATTGGCTTCATCTGCATCTTGAGTCACCTCTAACAAGACTGACTAATCAGTGTTACTAATGTATAAACCTACACATCAGGATGGGGATGAAAACAGAAGAGTGTTCAATTTGACATTGCTGGCGGTAGGACTAAACCTAAAGCCATGTTTGACAAACTTCTTAACCACACAATCATGCCTGCACCTATATAATGTAACACAAATACACACATATATAATTGGTTCTCAGTATTTTGGATGAAATGTGATGTAATATTTTGTTCCAGCTTCCTAGAAATATGGTGCCCCAGCATGGCCGTGGCCTTCAGGCTAAAACATTTTTAAGGATTTTAAGGAAATTGTATATAATGCTCAGATGGATTACTCATCAGAAAAGGTAGCCTAAAGTGCATGTGCAGTACTTAGAATAATGCACACAAAGTGGACAATGAATGAGGCATTTAAAAAAGAAAGGTGTAGGGGACATTAGGTGTACTGTTGGTGAATTTCAGGAAGTATGGAAGTTTTGAAAGATGAAGTGTCTTGACAGCTAACAACTGATACAGGTAGTTTATTCCATGCTTCAGTAACTCTGAGTGTGTAAAATGTTTCTGAAGGTTAGGAGTGCTGTGTTGTTTCGATTTTGTAAGCATATCTATAGGTGTTAGACATGGAATTCAAAAAGGTGCCCAAAGTTGTTGTTGGAAAGATGGTGGATAATTTTGTGAGTGTTTACCAAGTTAGTTGCTAGACACTGGAGCCTTAATGTGTCCATGCCCAAGGAGGCAGGACATTTATAGTATGGTAGATACCTGACAGTGGGTATTCATCTAGTTGCATGTTTCTGAACAGTTCCCAAGAGATTGAGATGGTGATAAAGGTTCCAGAGTGGTGAAGCAAACTCTAAATATGGACACACCATAGCCATATATACTACTTTAAATAGATAGCTAGAGAGTAGCTGACAAAGGTATTACTGAGTGATGCTAAGACACCCACAGCTTTCTTAACAATTTTAAAGATGTGGTTTGTCCAATACAAATTGCTGTTGACAATAATACCCAGATCACATTCATTAGCAGACTTCTTAAGATTAATGTTGTAGAGGGAGTATTAAAAGTTGAGTTTTTCCTCCCAAAATGAATGGTGGTGCCTTGTCTACAGCCAGCTTGAGTTGCTAGTTAGTAATCCATTGCCGCACTGTGTCCAGGTCTGATTGCAGGGAAGATCTGTAGCATATAGGACCTGTTCTTTTAATTTCAAGATACAACTTGGTGTTATGTGCATAGAACAGATTCCTGTGGTTGACTAGATGTCATCTCATAATGAAAGAGTGCTGTCCTAGAACATGACTACCTCTTTTCAACCAAAAATGAAGGGCTTCAACCAGTTATAGAGATCATCTTTCACACCTATTCCAGAGAGTTAGTTTTTCTATAAGTCCTTTGTGTAGCACACAACTGAAGATTTCAGCAAAGTTAAGATAGATAACATCCACCCATAAGCTACCATCAGTGATTCAGTTGATGTCTTCAAGAAACTCAATGTGTTGGCCACAGCAGCAGGAGGTTTGATATAAGTTCCAAATTGTGAAAGTCTAATAAGGCTGTGAGAGTTCCAGAGTGTTTCTCTGACACCAGACTCATCAGTTTGGCAATGCAGCTGATTGGACAATAGTTGACAGGTGATGTGCAATCACCCTTTTGACACTGGTGATTTTCCACTGCTCTGGAGTGACACAGTTATTAAGACAGAATTAGAAAAAGAATGAAAGCTGGTGTGAAAGAAAGAAGCCACCATGTTTGTGAAGCAGTAAAGTAACATGATCAAGACCAGGAAAGGCATAGTTGCCTTATTCTTGAAGAGGTGTCTCAGCATTGCAGGTATATATTTCACAGATGTTATAGAATTTGATGTCAGAGGTTGTAAAGATGGTACATTTGAATTTTCAACACTAAAAATGCCAACATAACATTCAGCAATAAGTCCTATGCATTCTTTGTAATATGATCTGTGTGGGGATTGCAAATAGAGCCAACTAGAGAGTGAGGTGTCTGCTTTGCATGTACATATTTCCAGAACACTTTGCTGTCAGTGTTGGTTACTATGCATTGTTCAAATTCAAACACATCCTTTTCATGTCACCTGCTCTTTTGAATTAGTGCAACTCACTCAAGTTTTCATATCCTAGATGTTCCACTGGTGTAACCCCTTGCAGATGGGAAGCAGTACTGACCACATTGAAACACTGTGTGTGTGCGCAGTGTGATGTCTCACTCTGTGCAGCACCATGTTTTCAAATATACCACACTGAGAAGAATCTCTAAATACGCTGTAAAATTCTTGTATGAAAAATTATGTAGTTAATGAACAACTTCATACAAGCACATAGCACAGACTATCAGTACTAAATCCGTCGACAAGTGGTTAGAAATTGGTGGGTTGAGAGGGTGAGCACTTCAGACCATTACTGAAAGCATGGTACTTGCCAATACAAAATAATCCTCATTTGTATGTCACTGCTGTAGATATGTATGTGTGTATGTATGCCAATTGAGCTAAGATTTTTTCTTCATTATGGTCTACAAAGAGGTTTTCATAACTGTACTTTATATTCTGGAGTTTCCTTGACCTGTTTCTGGTTTCTTGTAAGATCCAGGTTATCCCTGTTGAAGTAACTGGCTGTAGGCTCGAAAGACTCCAGAGTGTCGGGCCACTGGATCAAGTTAAATAAACTGTGTGTGTATTGTCATTATTTAACACCTGTCTTCTATGCTGGCATGGGTTGGATGATTTGACAGGATCCAATAAGTTGGAGGACTGTCATGCTCCAGGTTCATAGCTTGATAGTTAGTGTTTGACCCATGATTATAACATCATAAGTTCAATTCCTGAGCCAGGAATTGAAAGTATATACTGTGTCCTTGAGCAAGGTATTTCATTTCACATTACTCCAGTCTATTCAGCTGAAAGTGAACACTTGTCTAGTACTGGTGCAGAGCCCTCTCTCCCTCAGGCTAGCACATCCTGTGTGTTCCCCTGGGTGAATGTGTTGGAGGACTGAGGGGGTGCTCATGTCTAATTGTGACTACATTGACACTTAATACAACTGGTGAAAGCATGGTACATGCTACAAGTTCACACATACCTACAAGTGACAACTGCTGTTCATTATGTATATGAGTGAGGAAAGAAGTTAGAAGTTGGAAGATGGACAATTTTTATAGTTTGTGTTTTTTTACAAACTATAGCAGACTTGTTTCATTTTCCATTGTCTTTTTATCAGTGTATGTTATTAACATACTGTAATGATAACAAGATGGAACAAGGGTAGGTTGCCAAACTAAATGCTTTGCAACTTCAGTTGTAAGAGAAGATACTGAAAAGATTGTGTGTTTCTATGGATATATATATGTATATATATATATGTGTGTGTGTATACATATGAAATATCTATGTCTATATGTGTATACATATAAAATGTGTATGTATATATGTGTATACATATAAAATGTCTATATGTGTATGTATATAAAATGTCTATGTCTATGTGTATATAAAGGTCATCATTGACTTACGACCAGAATTGGTTCCGACTGGCTGGTCATAAGTTGGCCTGTAGGTCTACATAGCTTTGTGTTATATTTTTGGGGTTAGTCAAAAATTAGACGGGTTAATTTCTAAGAAATTAAATCCATTAGATTTCAACTGGATTACTTATTATTGCTGCCGGGAACTGGTACCCCAATAGTCATAAAGTCAATCGGTTGTAAGTTGACGACAACCTGTATATATATAAAATCTCTATGTGTATGTGTGTATATATATATATATATATATATTCTCCACCTCATAACACTTCGGACTTTTCTTGGACTGTTCCTTTCTGAAACATAAAGGACTTTCTCACTTCCCAAGTGTGTGTACTTACATAAAAGAGACCAAAGTGTATGTACACCGTCATATGTGAACGCAAAACATCCAGACAGATGATACAAAAAAGGGACAAGAAAAAACAAGGATGGGTCATTTGGAGTTTTCTTTCTTCAGTCGAGTTCCAGATTATCTTTGCAATTTTGGCTGGTTATACTCGAAATTGCTCCAATCTGGCCAGCCCCAAGGAAATACTAAGTTAAGAGCACTAGATTACTTGGAAGAAAGCAGTGAATGTATGTGAAAACAAGGACAGAAAAAAACCCCAGAGAAATGGTACACTAATACAAATGCAAATAACAGGACATTAACAACAGGTTTCTTCCAACTAAGGACATATTAAATTAAGCAGACAGATAGATGATATGCCAGATTGGAGCAATCTCGAGTATAACCAGCCAAAATTGCAAAGAAAATCTGGCACTCGACTGAGGAAAGAAAACTCCAAATGACCCATCCTTGTTTTTTCTTGTCCCTTTTTTGTATCATCTGTCTGGATGTTTTAGTCCCTTATATGTAAGAGTATTATTTATATATATATATATAATATCTATGTCTATATGTATATTTATGTCTATATATCTATGTTTATGTATGTATATCCATGTGTATGGATGTACATGTTTGTATACATGTATGTATATTTGTTTATATATGCAAGTTTGTATATATACATATGCATATGTGTGTGTGTATATATAATATATATATATATATATATATATATATATATATATATATATATATATATATGGTAATGTGCATGTGTGTATCATCATTGTATGTCAGTTTTTCATGCTGGCATAGGGTGGTTGGGTCATCATTATCTGACTCACTTTCCATTGGAAATCACTGCTCCCAAACTCTCAGTGTTTATACATATTATTTTGTTTAATTTCTACAGTTGGATACCCTTCCTGTAACATCTAACATTTCATAATCTTTACATGTGTTTCACTCGTGAATACTTGTGTGTTGTGTAGTAATCACCTTGAAACACTAGATCTTCAGAAGAAAATAGTAATTCAACCCAGTTATTTACCAACCTCAGTTGGTAGACAGTGCTAAGTGAGAACTTTGTGTAAATTTAAGAGAATGTTCTATATATATCCATTAAGAAAAAGAAAGTTGTTATATTTATTTTATTAGAGAAGTAAAGATAGATAGAGGGAAGAGTGCACATATAAACCATTGTCTTATATGAGGAAATAAAGATGAATTGTGTATATATGCATATGGGTGCATATTTGGACTTACATACCTATTGTATATGTGTAGATGGATATGCTTAGATGTATGGCTGTATACATATGTTGGTGGGTGTAAGGGAATAAAAAGTTATAGATGTATATGGATGTGTCAGCATGTGTGTACAAGTATGTACAGTCCAACCTGTTTTTATCTACTACCAACTTCATAACTAACTTTTGATCCGCAATAGTTTAGGTGTTGAATTTTTCTTTTTTCCTTAGACATCCTGAACACAGCTATTAACCTGCCATCTTTCTCTATCTTTATTTCACCAATAAAATAAAAATAACTTCTCTTTTCTTAACAGCTATATATAGAATATTTTCTTAAATTTCCATGCAATTCTCATTTAGTACTGCCAACCAAGGCTGGTAAATAATAATGGACTAAATGACTATTTTCTTCTGAAGATCTGGTGTTTCAAGGTGATTATGCCATCATCTACCTATTGATGACCACACAACATATTAATGTCCACTAGTGAAACATTTGTAATGATTAAGTAATTTATGATGTTACAATAAAAAGATAAACTGAATCTGTTTTATTCTGCTCTTGGATATACACTCTTCAGATATATATAATACCAAATGAAAATCAGAAGACAATTATATGTAATATTTGATTGGAACATGGATATACACCAATTACCACGGAGTTCTAAGCAGTGGTTAACCATTATGCTTTTTCATTCGAAATAGCAATTTTTCCATATATGTTTCTGATTTTAGATTAACTCATAAAAAAACAACACCTCCATATTCCCTTGGAGATGATAAAATAGCAAAAATTTACCAATATTGATGCATTGTTTGTTTATTTTGTGATAATATATAATATAGTTTGTTGCTTTCTTTTTATATAGGAACTCCAATTTTCTGTCATTCCGACAAACGACCAGTCAGCATGGTAGCCGACATGAAGTATCTCCAGACCCGACATTGGAGCAAGCTCATAGTGGTTCAAACACCACTAGCACCAGTGGACGAAAACGATTGTGGCCGGCGCCACAGCCTTGTTACGTAGGATCAAAACTACAAGTACCTTGTAATGACAGACGACAGGTTGTATCTATGACTCCAAATTTGATGCCATGACCTAGTAAAATGAAAGCCTCCGCTTGCTTAAAACTCTGTCCTTCCAGTCAACAAAGCAGAGCCTCTTCCAAAATATATTTTCACTGTCTCAAATGGTTGAAGAAAAAGAGAGTGTAGATGAGAATATAATATTTTCAAAGCAAGCCAATGAAAATGGTTTCTGAGGTCCCCCCCTCTCTCTCTCTCTCTTTCTCTCTACTTTTTCTTTTTCTTTTTTATTTTTTCTGATGCAAATAACTCTTTAAAAAAAAAGAGGAAAAGAAAACTGTAGGGATCACAAAGCTTTCTATTTCCAATAGAAGGGAAACATTAAAAAAGAGGATTCATACTTAACAATGCAATGATATAAACTTGCTGAAATATGCAATGAGACTTCAAAATATCACCAGATTTTGAAACATACGCTGCCATTATTTTTAAGATTCTATTTAATTGATTCATATGCAATTTTTTTGTAAATATTCTTTCCCTTCTCCCCCATTTCCAATGTTCTGTATTTAAACTGTGTTGTGCATATTCACTTGTACTTAAATGATTACATCAATGAAGGAGTGATTGTTATATATTTTTTCCCATTACAGAAATTTTCCCAGTCCCTCAACTATTCAAAAATAACATTGTGAAAAGAGAAAAGATGAAAAGACCTCCTCCTTTCTTACAAACACACTCGAACACTTCAGGCTAAATAATAACTTGTACAAAATGCCATTATTAAATAATGTTTGCAGTGGTACCTCTAAGTACCTTGGATTTAAATTATGGACTGAGTTAAATGCCTTTAATAATAATAATAATAATGGTGCCAGCCTGCTATTTTGAAGCATGAAACGCCTGGTTAGCATCATTGTTCTGATTTGTCACTTTTTCGTCCAAAAAAGAAAAAAAGACATTTTTTTTTCTTCTGTTGAATAGTTTACAGCTGTTATGTGATGGTACACACCTTTATAAGGCAAAAGCAAAAAGAAAAGCAATTCATTCCCATTCACTCTCACCCTTTTTTTTTTTTTTTACTGAGTCCTGATTATAGTTGTTGGCATTTTTAGTTTCAAATCGTACAGCTGAATTGCAAGGAAGATGCAGAGAAGTCACTACTCAACACAAGTTTATAGTGTTCAACAGATGAGGGATAAATCTCCCTCTTATTAATCTCCTGGTCTTATTAATGGAGAATTTATATTCTATAATGCTACAACTCTTTACATCAGTGATTTAAACCCCATATAGTACCTTACAACTATTTAGGTTGGACTATGGAAAGTTAATTGCTTTGGTCATGGATATAAATGTGCAATTGAATCTCTTTTATAGTTGTTTGGTACCATAACAAATAAGTGAAGAAGATATCCAAAATAAAATGTTAATTTGCTGCAGGTAACTTTTCTTGAAAGATTTGAGTACCTGATACACAACAGGTGCAATTAGGTCAAAGCAAATAGAATTGTCTTTCTTAGAAACATCTGAACACCTGAAGTTAAATTTGAATTCATCATCTATGTCCTAGTGGTTTGATACCATATCTACACAGCCATTTCTGAAATTTTGATGAGAAGGGAACCAATTTTTGTCATCCTAAGGCAGCTATGCACTTGGAAAGAAAAAAAAGTTCCTTCAAAAACTTTTTCATAAAAAAAGTTGTCAATTAATGACTTCCTTACATTAATGTGAAAGAATGTCTTTAAAAACAATTTCACCTTTTTTTTTTTATATCTGACCTTAATGAAAACCGTTGTGATTTTTAGTTTTATATCCGAAACTCTTGCCCATGTTCCTAAATCTGTTACGAACTACTCCCTCCCATTTTTAAATTTAAGAATCTTGTCTTTTAACATAATTATGAAATGGCAGAAGTGGTACAGAGCTACAATTAACTTATCCCACTATGTTTCTGAGTTCAAATCTCACTAGGGATAATTTTTATCTTTCAACCTTCTTGGGATGATAAAGTAAGTACCTAGCATGTACTGAGGTTGATTCAATCAACTGTATCCCATCTCTTCAAATTTGTGGCCTTGTGCTATTGTAAAAAAAAAAAATCACTATTGAACAGAATATCTTGCATAATAAAGGTAAGCTCAGATTTGATTTCAGGTTGTACTCACTTCTATTAATATCCTTCAGAAAAGGTATCAATATTATGCAATTTTATTTCTATAAATCTGAGGCCTTGTCTGTCTATGTAAGAAATCTTTACAGATTAAAAGCACCAAGGTGCAGCAGTAAGCTGAGACACTGCAAGTTTCTATCAGTTATATAGACATCCTAATGCACATGGGAAAAGCATAAACACAACTCCTATGTATAATTCAAAAAATACTATAGGTTATAAATAAATGTTTATTCTGCATAACTTAAAATATCAGCCAAATCAACCCTCAAACAAATCCCTTATAGCTTAAATGATAAAGCCTCGTGCTTTTGTGGTTTTTGAGTTTCACCATACTCACCATATTGAATTTCAGAGCAAAGACAATGCTTGTTCATTAGCTTTTAATAATGGGTTTGAATCCTATTCAGATCCACTAAGCTAGACCTAATAAGGATAAATATTTATCTTGCATATTGGTACAATATTGTTTTTTTTTGCTTTTCACCAGAAAATCAAATAGGTTTCCCCAGTCTTTAAGACATCTAGAAATGTGAATAATGTGAAAAATAGAGTATTCAGAAAAATATGTCTACAATGGATTTTCCTCTCTTGGTCCATGAGCTGGCTGTCCAATATCTTTTATGTCTGCTGTCATTTCATAGTATTTTCTACCTTCACTACCAATTTTCTTTGTCATATAACTCCATCTTATTGTCATTTAATTATTAAAAATATGATTATCTTATCTTTTCCTTCCCCAGTACATCAAGAACTACATTAATGCATGTTTTTATTAGGAAAGACTTGGCTATTTTCATCAAGCCAAGCAACCATATAGAGGCTGATTTATTGTGTTGTTGTTGTGCTCTGGAGCTTATGTTGGGAAATGGCTCCTCATTTTGCAATGAGATAAAACAGGGCTTGTTCAACTCCATACTACGATTTTTGCCTAGCACTATAAACTAATAAGCACTTTTCAATCAAAACAGTAATCCTGTTATCTCCTGTTGTAAATTATGTCACTTCATAATATCTATTTGTCAGTGGGTGAACTGTATCATCATGATATAAGTATCTTTGCCTGCTGATAGTGTAGCACTAGAGACAGAATCTGAAACCCACAATCCTACAGCTTTGTCAGCTGCCAACACTTGAATAAAAAAAAAACATATATGGTGTGTAAATCACTATGTCACACATTGAAGAAAACTTTATAGAACAATTAAGCTAGAGCCTATCATTAATTAATAAGCTATTCATTGTAAATGATCTATTTCTTTTAGGACAGTTGAATTACAGAATCAGAAGGGTGCCAGGTTTAAACTTCTGACATTTATTTACATCCCTTTGTATTCCAAGTTTAAATCCTGTTGGGATTGGCTTTGCTTTTTCTAAATATGCAAAAGTTGTCCTGGCATAAATTTGATCCATTTTCTGACTGTGACCCACTATGAGGGTTTCTATTGCATTAATAGAGAGATAAATGTTTAATTAGGACCCTAGCCTATCATATTTTTTCTCACAAGTCAGATTGAAACTAAAACTGCTGGCCAATGAATTGGTAGTCAGAATATGATTTGTTTGTTTTACATCCGTTTCTTCATGCCTGCATAGGTTGCTTGAATATGTTAAGGTATTGTCTTTCAGCCAGATACTCTTCTTGATCTTAACCTTTGTTTTTCAAGTAAGGGATCTTTTTTTTTGACATGGTTTTGAAAGCACAAAGTGACTGGACAATTTGTTGACAGGTTTGACAATACTGCCCGTCATACTTTTGTATAAACAACTGCAGATGTTAACAAAGAGGACAGCACACAGACATATATTTATTTACAACAATCTTTCAGTTTCTCTCTACCAAATTCACTCACAAGGTTTTGGTTGTCTATTAGAAGAAAGTTCAAGGTGCTATGCAATGGGACTGAAACCAAAAGCACATGGTTGGCATGTGAACTTCAGTATTTTTGACCCTCTTTATACCTGAGTTTAAATCCTGGCAAAGTTGGCCTTGCCTCTCATCCTTCCAGGTCAAAATAAGTCCTAGTGAAGTACTGGGGGCTGATTTAACCAATATCCTTCCCCCAAAGTATGTGGCATTGTCCCTAAGTTTAAAATTAATCTACAAAGCTGCTGCTTACATCATATGCACCATATTGTAACATTTACTTTCAGCTTAGAAGACTCATTACTGAAAGCTGAGTTATACAATATTGGTGACAGGATATGAAACTACTGGCCCTTACTAGATTTTTAAATGTTTATGTAGTGTATTTTGTATGGGCAATGAAATAGACTAGTGAACCAAATGCATGTTGCATCTTACTCTTGTGTACAGGAGTTTGAATTGTGTATATTAATACTTTTGTTTGAGCACTGTAATATGTAAGCCATGAACACAATCTATCAAATGCTTGGGAATATTTCATACATCCAACAAGCTTTATAGCTCTACCCATCTGGTCTTCACTGTTAGGAAGCATGCTGCTTTAAAATAAATGGTTCTCAATTTAAAATTAGTAGGGAATTTGTTATGGGAGATTTGGCTGCTGCTACATTGGGTAGATGTAACAACTTCCCACTGTTGGTTGCTTCTTTGCTGACTGCTCAATGAGGTACTTTTCTTTTATGTCTAACTGCAATGACAATCAGATGTTTTTTTTATAGTAAATATAACACTATCCAATTTCTCTCTGTAGCAGAGTAAACAGATAAAAAAAAAGAATAGATAAATGAAGTTTAAAAGCTTTAATTAGTCATCTTTAACAACCCATGTAATTCTTTTTCTTTACATCAAACAGATCTGCATCATTTAAAAAGTTCATCATTCTTAGACATTCATAAAACACACTCACTCTGCTTCTTAAAAGATGTCAATGGAGCCCTAATTTCCTTTTTTTTTTTTTTTATCTTTCTGCTGTTTTATTTTTCTAATTAACCTGTAGAACTTTCAGGAATTGTCAGTAGGACAGCATGAAAAACTCTAACATCTGATATTTCAAGTAATATTTTATGTTGAAGTCCCTCATATTTGAGATGAGAATGGCTTGCATATAACCAAAATCTTTTTTCATTTTAAAAGACAGGAATTTATTTATTTAATTTTTACTAATAAAGCTCAGATTTTTGCCTCATGAGTTTTGGACAATTATTTAAATTACATGGAATTGAAAATTCTAAATTGTGAAATGAATTTTTTACTCCCAAATACATTTTCAGAATTTTGTCCAGAGCCCAGTTTTATATTTCTGTACATTTACAAAAAGAAATTGTATATAAATTCCAGCATATATTACTCAATATCTTTCTAGTCACACAAATTTAATCAAAATTCAAGTCTGATGCACCATCAATTCACATTAAAAACTAGATTTTTCTTTTCTTCTTTTTTTCCCCCCTCTTTTTTTTTTTTGATTGGAAGGGTGTAAAATTGACACAAGTAATTTTACAAATTGTGCAAAGCCTGAGCAATTGTCTGTACATGATTTAAGACATGCTTTCTTTTAATTATTATTGATGATAATAATAAAAGAATCCATAAACTATTGTATACAGTTTACCGATCCTTTGTTTTCCCAGTTAACATAAAATCTTAAACAAGACAACCTCCAATCTGATTGCAGCTGTAATTGTATGGCTTTACACTCTGAAATCCTTGTGGACAAAATTTCAAATATTTTTTTAAGAAAATAAATTAAAAATCTTATTTAGTGAGTTTGTTATTTTTGTTTCTAGACGAGTTTTGATGAGGTGAGAGCCAACACAAAAAATAATAATGGGTGGCTTAAGGAGGTTTACTCTACTAAACCTTCACTATCTTGCACACACAGGAAAAAAAGCAAAAGAAAATGTTTAATCAAATTGTTTTGCAGTTGTTTGAGCATGATACCATTTGAAGATAAACTTAAAAACTCTACTGATGTATATAACTCTGAAGACATTTAGCTTTCCCTACATATTGGTTGTTTTTCCACTTTAGAGGGGAAGAGTGTACAGCTAAAATGCCAACTGCTCTACATACAAGTTTAATGTTGAGTGATTAATCAGTTTGTCTGGTTCAATGAACCAAAGCATGAATTTAACCAATTAACACAAAAGATGCAATCCTTCATTTAGTTATTCTATAATGATCAATCATATAGATTTCACCTTACTTAGGATGGTTAATATTTGTTAATGCATACCAACAACCTCTTCACCCCTTACTTCAGAAAATTTAAGAGACATACAAAAGTAAATCACAAGATAAGCAATTCTCTTTTGGCTATGCTGTGTTTTTTACTGTTTAAGTGAGAGCCTGCCTGCAAACTTATCTAAACTGTTAACAAATAACTGAATTTCCAAATAGAGAATTGCCTAACTGAGAATGTTACTTGTAACCAGTGAGCCACTATCAATACATCGTTGTTATGTAGGGCTATAACTACAGCTGGAAATATCTCCAAATAAAGAAATATGATATATTTAGGGTTTTCTTTGGAGGGGGTATTTTGTATGGAAACAAAATTCTTTACTAGACAGCCAAAAAAATTTTTCCAAGATAAAGGAAAGGGAATACATGTAAGTGTCAGTTATTAGAGAACAATCAGCTAAACTGCAATTCTCAACAACAAATTTTAGTGAATTATAGAGATGTTAAAGATGGTCACTAGAATTGGCAGGCTTAGAGACGGCCTGTGTTGGCACAATTTGGAAATAATAAAAATAGAAGAAAAGGATCCTACTTGAAACAGTAGAGTTATGAGCCTCTTGAGTAGAAAAAATTATTTGTAGTCACCGATACTGTGATGGCCCCATTAGTGGGAATGTAACAGCAAAGTGTAAGCTAATGGGTCGTCGCAGAGTTAATGGCACAGTGTGACAGGGGTGTCATAATATTCATCACAAAATTCACAACTCCTCTGAAGGGGTTGGATGAGTAATGAAGAGTTCTAGTAAAAGTAGGGAATTCTGAGTAGTAAATTGAGGTCTTGAATGTGAATTATACTAAGGAACCAAGCTACTACCCACCCACTACCCTAGCAGAATGGAATGAATTAATTGGATCACAGGGATTAAGAAAATATACAAGTGAATATTAAAAAAACAACTAGGTTGCTTAAATGAAGAACATGTTTCAATCTCTTTTGGTTTAGATATGTGATAAAAAAAATTCTGAAATTTTCTTTTTAGCAAATTAGCGAGCTTGGAATTTTAGTGAGCTGTTATCAAAAGAATGAAGTATTGACCCTCTTTCTATAAAAATCCCAGGATGTTCCTTTGTTGGCACGAACATGATAGTTAGTAACAACAAACAATATCAACTGTGTTATTAGGAACAAGATTATAAGTGGAATATAGAAAAGTACAACATTTGTTTCTTCTCAGAATTCTTAGAGTAGCAAGAGGCAAGTGGTTGGCAACAGTTAAACACTAGTATAGGCCCACTCTGATATTCATTCTTTTGTAAAGATACCTTGTTTATTTCTCAAAGGTAGTGGGGAATATAGACATTAGTTCCTGTGACAGAATCATAAAGTAAAACCATATTCTGTCGTTCTTTTTTTTTTTTTACCAAGCTGAGGAGTGGTAAACAACATCAGTTGGTTTATCACACGGGATCCCGACCACATATGAACTCAAGTCCTTTAAAGTGAAATATAGCATAAATCTGTTTTTCTCCTTTTGTGTGTTGTGTGTGTGTGTATGCATGTTATATAACCAGCTTACTTTTATAGTAAGGAGTGAACCTGCTATGATGCTTATTCAGAAAGCACACCAAATAGGATCTGGGTTAGCACCAAACATTTTTAAGGTTCCCAGTTACACAGTAAGTCTTCAGACTGCAAATAGAGAGGTTCTAATTTATAAAACAATTTTTTTCTGATCTCATTTTTCTCACACATAAATATAATTATATATTTCCCTCTATTGCCCTTCTCTCTCTCACATGCTTTCAGTTTTGAGCAAATTACACATACACACATTAACATACATACATACACACACTTATAATGATTAAATTTTTAAAATCTCAAAATCACTTTCCTCCTCCACTCCAATATTGATTGAAAGGTCATTAAAGAGTTAGAAAGGAAAAAAATAAACATTATGAGGTTTAAAGAAGAAAAAATCAAACATTGGCAGCGAAGTAAAAAGTTCACCAGTTTCAACAATGTTCTTTGATTCAGATTCTCACAGGTTTGAAACACAAAACACAAGAATTGAAACACATACAAACATATACACACACACTTGAACATATGAATACATACAACCACACATACAGACATAAATCTAATGTTTACTGGCTGCAGATCACAGACAGACAGACAGTCTCTTCAGCAACAATAAGGCCGTTGTATAGAACCAAGCAGTAGTATGAGATCTTAGCAAGGAAGAACTCAGTCTATCAAATTCATTCACATAAAACAACATCAATGTTTTTGTTTTGTTCATTTGTGTCATGTGTTTCTTTTTTTTTTTCTTTTTATTATTTCTGTATTGTTCAATGTAATGATAACAATGATGACGATACTGATGATGGTGATAATGATGATGATGAAAGTGGTGGTGATTGATGATTAATAAGTCTTGATTGGGAATGGATGGAAGAATGGGAAGAGGAGATATGCTAAATCAACACCTGACACTGACAAGAGATATGTTTTTGCTACAGCCAGCTGTTTGAGATAAGGGAGTCAAGATTTTGGTGGTGTTGGTGTTGCTCGTTTCTTGCTCTTTGATTTGCTGGAACCGGAGCTTGACTGTTGTGATGAAGAAGAGGTTGACTGGGGATGCTTGTACTGCAGTTGATGAAACTGCAGCTGTTGACTGTTGGACTGTTGAGTTATGGCAGTTTGGCTGGAACCAGCAGCTGCATTGCCACTAGCTGCTTGCAGTTGTCCAGTTTTTGCAGTCTGAACAGTGACTGGAGTAAAACCAGCAATTGGCTGAGCAGTGAGATTGGCATTAGTAGCCAGCAGACCTGGAGATACAGAAACATCAGATATTAGCACAAAAAAAAGAGACAAACATTTGATGCCTAAAAAAGCCTTAAAACAAAAACATCATGAGGGTAAGTAACCCCCTCTAGAATTAGATATTCTATCAATGATGTTTTAAAAACAGATTCTTGACAGATGATTAAGTAGATTAAATCAAAACAGCTTGCTTTAGATTTGCTATACTAAATATATTTACATATACTAAATATATTTACTGATTTAAATCACACTAGTAAGACCCATGTAAATTCCATGGAATCTGCCTCTCAATATGACTGTCTCCGCTGTCCACTTCTCTCTATCTACTTTTCCCTTCAACTAACTTTTTAACCACAATATAAGTATTCCTTCCCTCATCTCACCTCATGTTGTTAACACCTCTCTCTCCCTCTTTTTCTCCTGTTCTTCACTTCTACCTTCAGCTGACCATTTGGCTTAAGTTATTAATCACCTTTCTCTACTTCTTCCACTCTTCTTTCTTCACTCCACCTCTCTAACTAACTAGTGTATAATGGGTGAATAAACAAGTAGATTGTTATATAGATGTTTCAAGTCCTTAAAACCAATCATGAAAATCTCCAGATAGTTATTAAAACTAATATGCAACATTATATATATTCTAATCGACTACACTAAAACTGATAAAATTTCACTTCACCCAAGGAAACAACTTCATCTTTGTCAACCCTGTATACAGGGCATAAATGCACTTCACTTAAGGGCATTGCATATATATATATATATATATATATATATATATATATATATATATATATAATATATATGAAGTCATGGCCACACACACATATACACATTTTATACTGCATTAAAAAAAATTATAGAAATAAGTCATTCAGAAACTTTCATTCATAAATACATAACTACAACCATTAGCACACTTACACATGCCTTTTCAATTCTTGCTTCTCTGAACATAGCAGAAACCTTCCCCTCTTTCTCTTGTCTTCCCTAGCTCTTACCTTTTATAGCCTGTCTAAATCCTTTAACATTTAGCCCAACCATATCCAACCCAAATATTCTTCCTGTTTTCCATTCAAACTAGCCAGATCCAGCCTCTCACACCTATCTTACAATGTGATTCCAAAAATAAAATAATTACATCATTGAAATCTCAAAGCTACAAGATAATGCATGATAAATTCAAAACAAATGTGAATAAATAAGCATTGCATCTGGCTGAGTAATCAGAATGCTAAAGAAATAAACTTCATTCAATCCTCTCTTCTCAGGAATGCAACTTGTTTTACACTCAGGAATCAACATGCAGAAATTTAAAATGAACATTAACCACATATACTTCTCCAGCTGCCCAAAAAGGTTACAGATATTGCTTACCTCCTCAGACTAAATTTTAAAAACGAGATAAAGTGAAGGATGCTATTAACTACACATGGCAACACTAAAAAAGCAAAAAAAATTAGTGAATATAGTACTGAACTTCCAGTTCATTGATCTCAAGTTCAAATCTGGCAATTCATCGTGATTTTAACTTGTACACTTAATTTTTATCTGAAGAATAAGTATCAAATTTTTAGGGGAATGTTATCTGCAAAAGTCTAGGGATTCATCATTCACATTCTGGATGTTGTGAAATTGGAATTAAAGACAGCCTCTTGGGAATGCTAAAGATATTTATCTTGCACATGGCAACACTTACCAGGAGAATTCACTGAAATGGTAGTTCCTGTACTGGCAGAAGTGCGATTGTTGTTTTGAGTGGGTGTGGTGACAGTTGTTGTCTGAGGTTGAGTTGCTTGCAATGCTGCAGGAAGTGAGCCCCTTTGTTGTGAGAGATTTAGAAGCTGGAACTGTTGTTGGTTTTGTAACTGAACAAGAAAGAACAATAAAAATATGAAATAATTGTGGATTAGCCAATCTTAAGATATTAGCTAAAACGACCTTAGATCATCATCATCATCGTTTAACGTCCGCTTTCCATGCTAGCATATAACAATTAAATACAATCTCTGAGAATGCTAACAGACCAAGATGATCCAACTGACGGAGCTAAGATGGCCAAGAACATATAACTAGATGCATAGTTTTCGTGTCCATCTTAATATGTTGTATAATTTACAAGTTGAATCAACGATTTCTACCTTACTAGGTTCACTGACTCACTTTGCTCTGTACCTCATCCTCAATTCCCCCTAACCTAAAGCAGTATTCAGAAAAGTTGGTCCCGCAGTATTATAAAAGATAATACAGGATATTTCAAATAGAGTAAGCATCTCTTCAATTTCTGAGCTATTACCTACTTTGTTGACATAATTCTAATTTCTAAAAATATATTTTCTTTCTTTTAACCAAGTCTGAATAAATCAAAGAAATTCGAGACAATGAGTATGTCTTCTTTTACCTGCATCACTGACATTGATGGTGCTCTCAAGTTTTGAGCAGTTCCTTTCATTAACTGGGTGAGTCCAATAGGTGGAAGAAGTACAGAACCCGAATTTGTTATCATTCCTGGAATTAGAGAAATTATATTCCTTATTGAGATCTGAAACCTTTCAGCTATAGAACAGAAAGATGTAATGTACATACAGAATTAAAATAGAAAAATGTGATGAACATAGAAAGATGATGTATACACAGAAAAGAAAGATGTGATGTATGGGTTTAAAAGAGAAAGCTATGATGTACATCGAACAGAAAGATGTAATGTATCTACATTTCATAAAGTGACATGGATAAACAGGTAATAAAAACCAGACACATGAAAGTCAGTGAGGAACTTACATCATGTAATAATTTCTAATAAAATTACACATTTTTTAGGGTAGGTACAATAACTTGATTTTATTTTATTTTATACATCAGAGAGAAATGAAAACCAAAGCTGACTTCAAAGGGATCTGAGCTTATAATGTAATGTAA
Source organism: Octopus sinensis (assembly GCF_006345805.1). Taxonomy (NCBI): domain Eukaryota; kingdom Metazoa; phylum Mollusca; class Cephalopoda; order Octopoda; family Octopodidae; genus Octopus; species Octopus sinensis. The sequence goes on from NC_042999.1 coordinate 140,201,387, forward strand.
CTAAAGAAAGGCATTTTTGTCTATTGTTCCACTCACTGCTTTATCTATCAATAGTAATAATGATTTCTTACATGAGTCCAAAATTAAGGAAGTAGTCAAGTAAACTGATCTTAATAAATAACTGGTACTTATTTTATCAATGAGCAGCAATATCTAAACTTGTAATATAGAAGAGCCAAACTAAATACTGTAAGGCATAAGCAATACTAATAATAATCATTTATTAGGTTCACGGTTAATTTTGTAAAAACAAAATATAGTCAATAATATTGACATTTTACTGATACATAATGTATCAACTTTAAACAAATGTAAAGCAAAGACAACCCTAGAAACGAAGTTACTAACCAAGGGCTGTAAAGCATCAAGTCTGGTGCTCTACTGTTTGTGCCAATTCAGCTGGTTTCACAATACAACAATGATTTCTCATATAAGCATAAGACCAGATTTTTAAAGTAGAATAGTAAAAACTGAATGACATTTAAGGTTTGTTCAAATACATAACTGAAATAGTTACATCTACTCTGTAGCACTGACCTCACTGTTATGACATAAGAACTTATTTTACTTCATAAATGTTATAATTATTGGTTACTTTGATATAAAACAAACTTTATGTATGACACATCCAATGGAACAGGTCTTCAAATGCTTTGATTTAGGGAACACCAAAGCCTTAAAAAGAATTGTGCTGTTCAGCAGTGGTGCATTGTGAGTACTGAAACAACACGGAGTGCTAAAGTTTAGAGGGTAAACATGAAGATTATTTCATAAATAAATTGGGTAGTGATTTATAATGAGCATGGAAAAGTGTGAAATAGACAGTACAGAAGTGTATTAGTATCAATCTCTCTCAATACATGATCATAAGAGAGACACAAAAATCAATATGATTGTGCTTACTCTAAGTTAATGAATAAATGCTACATGCTTAAAATGAGAAGGTATTTTCAATTTAAACAGGAAATAGATAAGAATAGCATATAAAGAATGTCTTAAGATATATCCCCGGAAATTATCTTTATCTGTAGTTAGAATATTTATTAAACTGAAAATACTTGTAGTACTGGTCTGGCAAAACATTCAACAATTAGATTTTTAGTTTTAATTTATTATTAGTATTATTATTATAACTATTATCATTATTTGTTTTATATTTCAAAATGTATGTTATGTTAGGATGTTTTTTTTGAAAATTTAGACATTTGCATATTATTGGAGTCAATAATCTTACAGCTGGATCTCTTCCTGCTGATAACTACTCAACTAGGTTATAGGCAGACTGAAGCAAAAGTGATTTGTGTCTTTCCTAGGAGAATAATACAATATTATTGAAATTTTGATTGCACTTCAGTTCAATGCTATTTACAGACTGTTATAAGCAGACAGTTTATCAGCAAAAATATACATTGAGAAGAGAAGAAAAAAAAAATAACAAATATGATTTCAGTGATATGTACCTGTGGTCATGGCGACCTGAGAATTGGCAGGATGGCTGTTGACAGTAGACGGGGTTGATGTTGTCTGAGGGAGTGAGGTGACCATAGTAACAAGTGCTGGTTGGGACAGGGTGGAAGCTGACTGAAAATTCAAAATATATTCTTTGCATGAAATTTTAAGCGATAAGTGAGATTGTGAGAAATAACAGTGGAGAGACAGACAGCAGAAGGGACGAGAAAGGGTACAAAAGAGGTAACATAGCTAAAAAGATTAGATAAAGCAGTGCATGTACATTGGTATTTATGTAAGGTTAGTATTTATTTCAGCAGATACACATACAGGTATAACATTTTCAACATATATGTCTGCATATATGTATGTACAAATTAAAACTGGGACAAGAAAGTTAGTTATATCTTGCCCAGAGGCACAACAGAATTCTAAATATCTCCATCTTAAACAATTTCAACCATTCACCTCTTATCCCATTCAGGCATAGTATATTTACTAGCAAGTATCGGATTAAAAGCTAGCGACTAAAAGAAAAAAATTGAACATGCATAAGCAAAAAAGATTAAATTAATATTGCTTGGAGACAGACTGCTATGAAATGAAATGTAAACGAAAAAAAGAAATAGTTTTATTTGTTTACATATGGCTTTATAACTTCTAGTTTAGGTGTGTAAGACAGAGTTAACTTGCCTTTTAGACCCCAAAAACGGCCCTCCTCATTTTGCTGTACCTGTATTATCTCATTTCACAGACCCAATCCTACTAGCTTCCTAAAACCTAATGGTGAGCTATTCAAAACTACAAGATTTCACTAGATTTCCTCTGACCCGGTGTCTGCTGGACCCTACCATCATTTTATTTTCTTCTTTTTTTTTCTTTCAACATTACTTTTTCCCTAAGATTGCACACAAACTCTTCATGAAGAACTGCATATAAGTGACAATTTGTATGGCAGTGGCTTTTGTTTACAATTAGCGAGATCATACCAGAACAAAAAGAAACATACATGCAGTCACTCATGCATGCACACACACACACATGGCTATAATAGAAGATACAAGTGCTCACGCAGTAGGAGCGAACTCTAAACTACATAGTTATGAAGTAAACTTCTTAACCACATGACCATATATATATATTGTGTTGGCAACTAAGTGCTTGCGTTTTTTTTAAATTTTGGAATTTATTGTTTTTAAATTTTAGAATCTATTTTTTTGAGAATTCCATTTTTGAATCATTTTGGAATCTTTTGTTATTTTTCTAGTTAAGTTTAGTTAATATTTGTTTATTTTCAGATCACACACACACACACACACACACATACCCACACAAAGAGCAGTAATTATTTAAGTTGCCTCATTGAATCAATGATAAAATGGTTGAATGACAATGATAATGATGATGCTGATGATGATAGAACAAGACATTTGCGTGTCCATTACCATGTCTTTTTTTTTTCAGTTGCACATATGCACACTGATATATACAGGTAGAAACATGCACCCACAACCAGAGATCCTAGGGGACATTACCAAAAACAACAGGGAACTGTAACTGAAGAGATGATGTATAGATATGGAAGGGGTCAGGAACCTCACACTGTAAATGATACAGTGGAAGTAGAAGAGACCAAGGCTTTTGGTGAGGACAAAGAACTGAGTTAACTTACCTGATTCTGTAACAAACCAGTATTGTTATTGATCATAGTAATGGGTACAATGCCACTAGCTAAGGAGACCTGCATGTTTTGGAGACTCTGTAGATTGGCAATGTTCATGCCAGACAGGCCAGCTGTTGCTAGATTCTGGATGTTCAGATTGGACGGGAGGCTGGCTAGATTAGCAATGTTAATGCCAGAGGTAAGGCCAGCTGCAGCAGCAGCTACAGCTTGACCAACTGTAGCTGATGATGGGTTGTCCCCACCTGCAAAACATGTGAAATAGAAATCAACACATTAACAATCTAGCTAAAAATGAAATCAAACATTACCAGAGATAGCTCTTTTTCAAGAAACCAATGTCAAGATAATTATAATAAATATTGTTGTTATTATTATTATTATTATCATTATTATCATTATCATGATTGTTGTTTTCTGAATTACTTTTACTTGCACTAGACTCATGCACACTAATACTTGTAGATGCGAGCATCAATTCACAAGCAGTCACAGATGGACTTGTAGATTTCTTTTTAAAAACAAGTCTAGAGTTATTTGCTTAGAAGCTTTTTTTTTGCTCTCTATAAATTTCTTTAATCATCAGAAGCATTTGTTATGGTAGTAGAAACATTTGCATTTCGTTCAAAATTTGGCTCTTGTGCTTGAAAAATAAAACTCGTAAAGTGGGTCATCATAAAGTGAGGTATTATTATATGTCAAAAACTTAGTTCTCATTGTTAAATCAGTCAAAAATTTAGAGAAACTGTTTCTAACAAAGAAGTAAAAATCTACAAGCTTTATAGTAAACCTAGTAAGGACTTAAGTTTTTAATTAGCAAGAAAGAAGACAGGACCCTGTAGGAAAAATAGCCAGGTTTGATACACATACATCATCATCATATTCAGTTAATGGCCTTTTTCCATATTGGCATGAGTTGGAGGGTTTGGCAGGATCCAGTGAGCCACAGGGCTTTGCTAAACCCAGAGTCAGTTTTGGCATGGTATCTATGACAGGATGCCCTTTCTAATGCCAACCACTTTATGGTGTATATTGGATGCTATTTTCATGCCATCAGCACTAGTAATGTTGCCAAGTAACTTGTAGAACATAAAGAACAGGGAAAAAGCTAAATGGCGGGTGGCTTTATGCCATGTGTCAAAAAGCTAAAAGTATGAGAGATGGATGGCAAGCATATGAGTCTTGCGACAGTGGGGATACATGGCTACCTCACATTATATAGTACGGAGGTAACAAGGAAGGAGATAAAAATGGTAGTGATGGAGTGCCAGAATGAACCCTCCAACTCATGCCAATATGGAAAAAGGCCATTAACTGAATGAACTTTCAAGGCCCAAGACGGTGAGCAAAAGAGAGAGTGCAGACAGTATGGAGAAGGGGTAAGGTGAAAGACATAGAAGTGACTTAGGATGGATAGATCAGAAGGTAAGAGGATGATGTGCAGAGGTGTAGGAGTGGTGAGGTGAAAGATATAGGGGTACATAAGGGTGGCTATAGGAAGTGGGGTATGGTGGCAGATATGAAAGTATGCTGAGAATGAAAGTAGATATGTGAGGTGTTAAAATGGAGTATGAAAGTGGAGAGACATAACTGAAGGCACAAAAAAGAGGCGATCATTGAAAATACTGTGGAGGGGAAAGGGAGGATCATCATCATCATTTAGCATCCGTTTTCCATGCTAGCATGGGTTGGACGGTTCAACTGGGGTCTGGGGAGCCCGAAGGCTGCACCAGGCCAGTCAGATCTGGCAGTGTTTCTACAGCTGGATGCCCTTCCTAACGCCAACCACTCCGAGAGTGTAGTGGGTGATTTTATGTGCCACCGACACAGGTGCCAGACGAGGCTGGCGAACGGCCATGCTCGGATGGTGTTTTTATGTGCCACCGACACAGGTGCCAGACGAGGCTGGCAGACGGCCACGCTTGGATGGTGTTTTTATGTGCCACCGACACAGGTGCCAGATGAGGCTGGCGGATGGCCACGATCGGATGGTGTTTGTTACGTCCCAAAGCACGGAGGCCAGTCTATGCGGTACTGGCTACGGCCACGTTCGGATGATTTTCTTGTGTGCCACCGGCACTGGTACCACAAAGATACAAATTCCATTGATGTTCATCTATTTTGATTTGTTTTGATTTGATTTCATTTTCACTTGCCTCAACAGGTCTTCACAAGTGTCACAAGAAGGAAGGTATGCAGAGGTGGACTGACTACGTCCCAGGTAGGGGCCACGGGTTATGGCCTGACTAGTCTTGCCGGGTCTTCGGATGGTGTTTTTATGTGCCACCGACACAGGTGCCAGATGAGGCTGGCGAACGGCCACGATCGGATGGTGTTTGTTACGTGCCCACAGCACGGAGGCCAGTCGACACGGTACTAGGTATAAAGGATGGAAGTGGTTCCTGTGAGGAGGAGGTAACTGGTAATGCAAACTGCCAGTTACTTCCTCCCTCTTGAATCCAGTCCCATCTATCCAGAGTAAAGTATAAACAACAACATGAGGTATAGTGGGATCACAGGCTGGCTATGAGGAAAAGCAAACTTCAAAAGTAAGAAATGCATATGAATAGTTAACAGCATAAAATAAATTCCTCCCAATGTTCAAAAGGATCCCTAGCTTTTGTTACGTAGCTAATGCAATTAGGAGTGGTATAGTGTTCTGCCAGCACAGTTTACAGAGTAAGAACATAGGGGAAAGGTTCAGAGAGCTATTAATTCTGCTGGCAACAGGTAAAGTAGATTTAAATGATACTTACTGGTGATAAAGGCGGTTGCATTTGGGTTCGCTTGTTGCTGAAGTTGATTCTGAGGTACTACTGCAACTGAATCGGCTGTTGAACTTGAGCGTCGAATTTGGTTCAGGGGTGGAGGTGTGGGTGTTGGTGGGGGCGTCGGCGTTGGGGTCGGAGTCTTTTGGCTGCTCTGACCAGCAGATTGGTTCGATGGTGGGTTACTTGACTGCTGTGCTGTAGATAAATAAAGAAACACATATACGTGTAGTTATAGAACTTCTTTCCACCATTCCTATGCTGCCACTTATCACCTTCTCCTTACTGAGTCACACCTATTTCTTTCACCTTCCACCCTATACTGATATTTAATACTAACCACACCTCTACTCTTGTTTATTATTTCTCACATTCACTTCTGTCTCCATCTCTCTTATGAACTTACTCACCCATGCTTCCTGATCCTCTGTCTTTATTCTCTCTTAAATTTACCTTTTTATACCTTGAGAGTATGGTAACATCTCATCACCACCTTCCTTGTCTTCCTTTCAGCTACTCCCATCCACCCTTACAGAAGCTGGGTAACCCAGCAAGAACACATGTGCCTATCCCAATACCATACTTTAGCCTCCCAACACCAAGCATAAAGCCGCCTCTCTCTCTACTACAACCCTACTCAGTTGAGGGGGCTTTTTCTGTAAGAACCATTTACTCTTGTAAATGGTCCTTACAGTTTCACACTCTACAGAGTGTATTGGGTGCTTTTTTTGAGCTACTAGTGCTAATAGGTTTCCAAGTAACTTGTTTGAGAAAACCCTCCACCTTCAACTGAGTGGGGTTATAGTAGAGAGGAAGGTGGCTTTATGCCAGGTATTCTTGAGTGGCTAAAGTATGGAAGTACGGACAGGCAGTAGGATTAACCCTAGGAACTTCAAGGTTGTGAAGCAAACTTCCTAACCACTTGACCATGCCTGCACCACCACCACCACCACCACCCCACACACAGGTGTAGTATGGCCAAATAGTCTAATGTAAATTCCTGATAATGTAATCAGTAAGTAGTCTACTATATTGAACAATCCTAAATACTGTCAACACAGTACTGATTACAAGGATAAGTACAATACTACAAATTCGAGAAGAGTGGTACAGTTCATATATCCGCCTCAATACTCAACAGGAACTCAATTTTGCTTAACCTAGCAGGATCTGAATTCAGAATATAAAGGGAAACAACTAAATGTTTCAAGAAATTTATTTATCTAGTATTCTATGAATATTCTGAAGCACAGTAGTAATAATTTCTTTTGACTAGAACAGTGGTTCCCAACCTGTGGTCTGCAAAGATAGTATTGGGGGTCTGTGGGAAAACTCATTTTAATAAAAGGGGTCCTTGGTAGTTTTCACTACCATGTAATGGGAACCACTGGACTAGAACATGGAGTTAATTATATAGAAGAAACCCTTAAACAAAAGAAGACATGTGAAGATATGGTATGCTCAGATCTAAAGTTGGCCTATCATTGAAAAGACAACACAGGCTAGTAGAAAATAGCAACATATCATGCTGCAGTTACTTCAAAAGCATTTGAGCATACCAATAGACATTAAAAAATACACTGGCAATGAAGATAAAAATTACATATTTTACAAGATTGAGAAATACTTACAAATATTGCTAGAGGCTGGACTTGGACTGGAGTTGGGTCTGAAAAAAAAATGAAAGTGAGAGAAAAATATTAGTTTCAAATTTTGGCACAAGGCCAGTAATTTCAAGGGAGGGGTAAATTGATTAGATCAACCCCAGTGTTCAACTGCTATGTATTTTATTGACCCTAAAAGAATGAAAAGCAATGTTGATCTCGGAAAAATTCAAACTCAGAATGTAAAGTGACAGAAAAATATTAATTTTAATTACATAAGGACTTCCAATCTGCAGGTAGATTACCTACATTCATGGCTTCCCCCTCCCTTCCATGGATACTGGTATCATCTTGTTATTTTAAAGTTGATTTCACATAATAATCCTCAAGAGTTTCAAATCCATTACCAACTCATGTGTGATATTTTGGCTGCAATTCAAACCATGTCTTTTAAACATGATCAGTTAGAGATTTCTACAAGAAAGTTTTTGGTTGAGTAGAGAATAAATAGTAACATTTCATATACCTTATTGAAGATTACAATTTATCTGATAAAGCCTGTCTATCTCTTTCCAAATTATTAACCATAACAGAATGTGTATGTACAGAGAGTATATGTGTGCAATGACTGTCTGAGTGTACGTGTCATAGTAGAGTGTGTGATGGCAAAGAGTATACATGTGTGAAGGCAGAGTATATACATGTAATCTCAGATTATATATGTGTAATAGAAAGAGTAAAATATGTTTGAAGGCAGAAGGTATGCAGGTGTTAAATGACAAAGAGTAAAAGTATATGTAAATGAAGGGAGAATATACCAGGTAGCAAGCAGTATACATGTATCTGGTCATGGTGAGTTAGAATGTCTAAAAGTAAACAAAAGCATAAAACATAAGAATAAAAATCTTACTTACAGTACATGTTGCCGTATCTTTTGTGGCTGATTACTGTGGGATTGAACTTGCGATGAAGCTGAGTGTTGTGTGGATGAAATAGTACTAGATCCAATACCAGGACCTAGAAAAGACAATAGAAACAAGAGTTTATTTAATATTATGAACCATGACTAATATTAATGTGACATTAATGACTACAAAGCCATGAGTTTAAATATAATCACATTGCTGTAAGTTAGTATTTAGAAAAGTCAGTTGAAAACTCTTCACATTTGTTGTTAGTTTCTGTCACTTCTACATATGTAAACTATGGCTCAGTGCATGCCATTCATATATTTAATTCAATCAGAGTTTCTAACCATGGCCATTCCAACATTATTGTGTGAAGAGAAAATGATCAAATAGATAAAGTATTGGAGTACCAGTTCAGATTTTGAATTCAAAGCCATTTGAAGTCCCTATCATACATCACTCTTATCACTATCATTCATGCCTTTTGTTCAGTAAAGAGATTGGTGGGTGAGCAGACATAAGTGGTTGTGAGATCCTTTTCTTCAAATCAAGAACATGGCTACCTCTTTTGTGCTGGTACCATGGAAAAACTACCAAGTACACTCAGCAAAGTTTAAGGTTGAGGACCTTTTAGTCTGGTGAAGGATATGACACCTCTATAGTGCTGGTGGTTTGAAGAAAGCACCTTGTACACTCTGTAAAGTGGTTGGTATTAGGAAGAGTACCAAGTCATAGAAATCAAACCAAATATGAAATACATGAGTAAGATGTAGTTCTTCATCATCTCTAGGTGAGCAGTACCTCTATTATGACTCTGGTCATGGATTGTCCAAAACATCATGGAAAGCAGATGTAAAACGATGATGATAATGTTGTTTACAACATTCTGTGTTAACATCTAAGACAAGCTGAGCCACTAAAATTTAAATGTTTACACTATAGATATAATGCACTGTCCTTAAAAGTATTAGATCCTCTAACCTTTCAGCTAATTGTCCTGTACCTTATCAACTGAATCTACCACCTTCTAGTAAATTATGCAAGAAGAGATTTATTTTTCATCTCTTATCTGCCTTAATATCATAAAACTGGAGCTAAGCACTGGCCTTTTGGGGTTCTTGGAGACATTTATATGGCAAACTATTGTAGTTCAATATGTTCCACATTTAACAGGCTTTTTCCTCTTGGATCACTTAGCATCTGAATAATGTCTACACTTGTACAGTATTCTCTCTGGCACACTACATCTGATTTTTCTTGTAAACAGTTTTTTTCTCAGTTCATCTGTGTCATTCATTACACATCCAGCAGAGCATACTTGCCTCATTTCTATTCACCCTTCATACATACTTTATTTTAATGTCCATGTTTCACTATAGTGCAACATGACATAAGTTCATACCATTTGTTCTTCATTGAATAGAGAATCCACTTGCTTTGTTGCCAACAGAAGCAATAGCTCCTTGAATTTTTTCCACCTTTGTCTTTAAGACAAAACAAGAGACACCACCATTTTGTATGTCAGTTAACTTCCAAAAAGCAGGTAGATTGGATTATCAGAAAATGAAGAAAAGTTTTCACCATTACTTACTAACAGCTGTTGTGCTTGGGCTTATCGTGTTCTGTTGCAAACTATTAGTTGCCATTGTTACAGACACAGACAAATGTTGGGGATGTGTCTTACGAGATGTTGAAACACCATTGCTTAAGTCCTTTGAAAAAAAAAAAAATTCAATACATTAAATTAATAATTCTTTTTTCACAACATGATGGAAGTAATTAAAAGTTTTGATGTTTCTTATTTCTGGAATGATATTTAACAACAGACCCTAAAAGCAGTTTCCAATGAGGGATCAAAACTAGATCAAAGACAGAAGCCAATCCACAATATTTAATGACTCATTAAGGTGGTAAGCTGGCAGAACTGTTAGCACACCAGTTAAAATGCTTAACAGAATTTTGCTCATCATTATGTTCTGAGTTCAAATCTTGCCATGGTCAATTTTGCCTTTCACCCTTTTGGGGTCAATAAAATAAGTACCAGTTGAAAATTGGAGTCAATGCATTTGACTAACCCCTTGCCACAGGGCCTTGTGCCTATAGTAGAAAGGAGTATTTAATGGCTCATAATCATATTTTATTTGAATGTATTTCCTCCTGAAGTTAGTCAGCATAAAAGTGCAAAGTTATGATCAATTAGCTGACCAGAAGTACTAGAGGTTGTTGTACAGCTGGATGAGATGAGTTGCTTTCATTAGGCAGTGATAAGACAAATCGAAAAGAGAAGAGATAGAAATATCTGGAACATCTGTGAGGCAGTTCATGACAAATGACTCATATTCTGCACTATTGGTGTTAGTTAGGGAGAAGTTCCATGAAGAGTTGTGTGCATTGAAATCATTTAGGATCATGACTTTAGAGAGAGATGAAGTGAATATTTTCAATGTACAATGAGATATTCTAACAACTGCATGTAGATGGTAGCAGTGTAAAGTGATTGGCAGATGAACAGGGATGAACAATATTAGACTTGCCAAAGAGATAACAACTTCTCTTGTACTTGCGTCATGTTAAAATACACTCATTATACCTCTGTAAAGTGGTTGGCATTTGGAAGGGTAACAAACCATAGAAATACATGCTAAAAATAACTCCAAATAACAATTGCCTCAAATAGTGATGACTTGTCTAACTCCTGCCAACACTGAAAGTAAATGTATGATGATGACGATGGTCTCACACACATACACACTGTGTAATGTTCAAGTGAGTGGATAGTCTTACATCCACTTTTTTCTTTAAGCAAGCATAGTTCTTCAAATTAGGACATTTGTATATTTTTGTAATAGTTGTCCTAAAAGCATAAATTCAACATAAGTAACCCGACAGCTTGTTATATGAAAAAAAAAAGAATTCAATAAAGAACAAAAATAAAACAGAAAGCAAAATATTTAAAGTGCTAATAAATAAATGAGCAACCAAAGTAAATATGATTGGTACCTGGCTAACTGCCATTGCAACTGTGGACATAACATTGTTGCTTGAAGAAGGCTGAAGGTATGTAACCTTAGGTGAGTGACCAGGTTGACTGGTTGTAATCTTAATGTTGCTGAGGGTGTCATGCTTCTCATTCATAAAAATCTTCTTAAATTGCTTGAAATACCTGACAAAGAAAAAACAAAGATCAAATGTGTAAGCATCATAGTGTAGCTAACTGAATGTTTAAGAGTGTCCTCTTCCATCCTGTCTCAGAGAACACTTACACTATATTTAATCTAGTCTGTGAACTGTAGCCACTTTGTTATGCTGTATGGAAGATCATGTTGTGTGGAAGGCCAAGTGGTAGTACCAATTTGTTGTATAGAGCATAGGGTAACAATTTGTAGGTGCAGTGGCAGTTTGAATATATAGTATAGCAAATTGGGTACATTGTGATATGTGTCCTATACTAAATCTGAGCTTTTGTGCTTTATTAAAACTAACACTTCTTTAAATAAGAACATCACTTACTTGTCGACATCTTCTCTTGTCCCAAGGGAAAATCTTTAAAAAAAAACAAACAAAAAACATCATTTGTTGTTTGAAAGAAATAGAGTCAAGAGAGTCATTTAGATTAGATTAACAGAAATAATTATATTTATTAGAATAAAACAATCTGTAGTTAATTAGAATCGTTAGATTTTAATAATTGAAACAAACAAAATTTTAAACCTATTTCCTATGCCAGTATATACCAAATAACAATATGCAAGTGTTCAAGTTTGAAATAATTACTTCATAAGTAACCACTTAAATGTGACTTGTTTTGATAACCAGCTATACTGAGGTAAAGAGTATTATATGTTGTATAACAGCACAATACAATCTGCTGTTGTTATTGTGCTGTTATACAAGTACATAAGATTTGAACATATAATCTGGTTATCAGTAGTTCAGGTATTTAAATCTTGAAATTAATCTTCTAACAAGATAGCTGTCATTGTTCTTCTCATTTTGGATGAGAGAAAACTGTCCATTAGAACATCATTATCATCATCATCATCAGTTAACAACCACCTTCCATGCTGGCATGGGTTGGTCAGTTTGAAAGGAACTGGCTCAGCAGAAAAATGCACCAGACTTCTCTGTCTATTTTGGCATGGTTTTTATGGCTGGATACCCTTCCTAACATTAACCATCCTGCAGAGTGGACTGAGTGCTTTTTATATGACAGACGAGGTCAGTTTTGGCATGGTTTTTACAGTTGGATGCCATTCCAAATACCAATCACTTTACAGTGTGGACTGGATGCTTGGTACTTATTTTATCAACTCTGGAGGGAGAAAACACATATTTCTGGAGTCAATAACATAAGCACTAATCAAAAACTTGGGAGTCTATCTACTTGACAGTACCTACCTCAAAAATTTGTAATCTTGTTCCTTATAGTATAAAGTATTGTTATTGAGTCACATACTGGAGTCAATTCATTTTATTATACACCTGGTCTACAAATTTGTAGCTTTATGATAATATTAGAAATCTTTACTATGATTTTTTTATCATCTATGAAACTACTACAATCTACACTTCACATGAAGAGAGAATCCTTTTATTGCAAGCAATGGTAATAGCTCCCTGAACTTTTTCTACGTAAAATGCACTGGTACACTCTGTAAATTGGTTGGCATTAAGAAAGGCATTCAGCTGTAGAAACCATTCCAAATCAAGACAATTGGAGCCCAGGCAGTGCTCCAGCTGGCCAGCTTCGGCCAAACTGCCCAACCTATGCCAGCATGGAAAATGGATGATGATGATGATGATGATTTTTCCACAAATATAATATTCACAAAGTCAACTATTTTTGCCTGACATTGGTAAAAACAACCAAAAAAGGTTATGAATTCATAGAGCTTTTTAGCAAATTAAATCATTAATTAATTAACAGTTTAAAGTAAAAAATGCAATTAACTCTTATCACCAAATTTCTCAATAGCATATTTCTGCTTAAAGCTTTTCTTTTCTATATATATAGAGAAATTATCTATGAACTCTGGTGAGTTGTTAATTGTACAGCAAGATTAAATAACAGTCCTTAGGTGTCCTATTAATTCTTGAGATTGGTTACATTGACCTTGTCACCACATAATTTCCAAGAAGCTCACCTGCATTTCTTCTCTCCTGGACCACTTCCTTCTACATGTTCTCCAAAGTAAAATTCATCACTTGGTCTTTGTAAGAATGTGATACGAGCAATAACTGATTGTGTTCCAGCATTATCAGCTTCAAGAACATGCTCCTCCACGAATGTCTGAAATTATTTATCAAAAACATATTTAGATATACAACACATACATACATTTAAAATAAAGATAAATGTAAGAATCATTTAAGATAATAAACACTTGTTTCAGAATTTGAGTGAAATAAAAATTAAGAATAGGAAATTAAACACGTTTTCAACAGGAAAATTAAACTTAATAATTAAAAAATGATCCTGAGTTGCATTAAATTAAACTGTGTTTATTCTTGGTCCTTTTTACCTCTATCATAACTTTAAATTAAGGTGTGGTTAACATATTATAAAGTGATCACATAATGTGCAATTATATATACACATATAATTCAAATTACATATATGTACAAACTTGATTTTATGAATAAATACATATGTATGGACATATTTAGTCTTGCTGTGAAATTAGGCCCACATGGTTTTTGTGTTTTTTAGCAGCTTGGGATAAAGATCAACCTGACCTGTGACATTGTTATCAGGATTCACTCATCTCTCTTTCCCAAACTGCTACTAATAATAACTAAAGGTTACTGATTAAAACATAAACAAACACACACACACAAAGTAATTTACATGATGGTACAAAGTTAACAGTCAGTCAATAATCACTACAGTACCAATATAGAGTGGGTTATGAATAAATATATGGACTAATCCATTTGTATTTAATTTCACTGTAAAATTGGGCCCAGCGATACTAAGTCATCATCGTCATCATTTTTATATCCATTTTTTCCTTGCTTGCACGGATTGAATTAAATAAGATATTAATATGTATATTGTTATGCTAGTAATCACATAAGTCATGGCTTTCTGTTGGAGGAGTCTTAAAAGCAATAAAAAAACTTTCTCTTCCTCAAATAAATTTAATAATTTAAAAAATGAATTAGAAAGAAAATGATACTTAAATGGTGATCACTTCTGATGAAAAACAAAAGCAAGAAAACCTGCCTCTTATGAAGTTAGCTATATCATTATGTAATAAAGTGTTTACATACTTGACTACTTCACAGTGAGTCTTTCAAGGTCTACCAATAGTGAGGGTTACTTCAACCACTACTTGACAGCATTGTCATGATATACCATTCATTCCCACTACATGTCTATACCAATCTAGTCATCTCTTCTGCACACATCAATCAATGTGTTTGATTTCATTTAGTTTCTCAACTCACTTTTTCAGTGTTTCTGTAAGTTACTCAAGTCAACTATTTCAAAACAAAAGTTTCTCTACCACACAAAATACACTTCTTAGTCACGCTATATTTATATAGAATGTCTATAAATATTTCATAGATATAATATCATCAGCAGAGCACTAAAAGTGTTGAAAAGAGAACAAACTAAAACTTACAAGATTGTTATCAGTGCATTTCTTTTCAGAGTTCTTTTCAACTCCTTGAACATACTTCTCCACCTATTTTCGGAATACAAAAAAGAAAAGTCATTAAAAAAGAATAATCCAAGTTTTTGAAACTGATAAAGTATGGTGCATGCCCTTGGGTTGGCATTTATACAATGGCAAAATTAATAAATAAGAATTCAGGGAAGAATTTACTGGCTTGTTGTTACTTTCTGTAGTGGCCAAAGGGAGAAACTGAATCTGACAGAAAAGTTCCCCTCACCAATGATAATAGTTGTGAGCTGTGCCTCTTGCATTTACACTTTGTGGTTTGATGTAAGGGAATTAAAGGATATTTCTAGAGACACAGCACAATATTGGTGATAAGAGCCAAATAATCTTTCTTTGGACAGTAATCAGTATCCTAATGAGTTGGTCAGATATTAATCAATTTCAAAAATATCAAAAGTTAATGAAATAATTTGAAAATATACAATTACAGTCTAGATAAAGAAATATAGGAAATAAGTATCTAATAAATTAAAGAATATTGTTGCAATCTATGGTTTTCCTCCATTCTATTGTAGAATAAACAGGAATAAATGGAGCCAACAGGATATACGAATCTGAAATATTAGGTGAAAAAACAAAATATTCAACATGTTATAAATGGAAGTTGCTTACATCAAGTGACTGTGGTGGAGATAACTGCAATGTTCGATAATTCCGAGGATCTGGGATCTTGAAGTGAGACAGAAAATAACACAGTGAAAGCTTTTTTATAGAGATAATAAATAGACATAAAAAATAATAAACATCATTATCATCATCATTTAACGTCCATTTTCCATGCTGGCATGGGTTGGATGGTTTAACTGGGGTCTGGGAAGCCAGGAGGCTAACCAGGCTCCAGTCTGATCTGGCAGTGTTTCTACAGCTAGATGCCCTTCCTAACACCAACTACTCCAAGAGTGTAGTGGGTGCTTTTTATGTGCCACCAGCACAGGGGCCAGAAGGGGCTGGCAATGACCACGATTGGGTGGTGCTTTTTACGTGCCACTGGCACAGAAAAAGCACCAACTGACTGGCACGGAAGCCAGTCAAGGCGGCACTGGCATCGGCCACATTTGGATGGTGCTTTTTACGTGCCACCGGCACAGAGATCACAACTGCAATTTCCATTTGATTTTGGTTTTGATGTACTTGACTCAATAGGTCTCCTCAAGCACAGCATGTTGTCCTATGATCCAATAGAAAAATTAAAATAATTGTAGCGTAGAAGCTAAGATTACAGCAGCAATTCCACAAACAGTTACTAGATTGTACACGTTTATGTATACACCTGCTTGAAGGGTTATATAAAGGTTACTTTATATAACTAAGTTAAAGGTAAAATCTATTTACAAAACCATTTATTACAATAAGCTACACAGAAAGAGAGACAAGTTAAGAATTTAATTTTACAAATATCGTCTAATTGTTTCAATTTAATGTAGAATTTCTCAATTCATCTAGCTATTTAATTAGTTGCTGAATTAGGAATACATCTTCTATCTGAGCTCTTCGGACCCTTTTCTAAGATGTCTTCATAAACTTTCAGCGACCCTTTATTCCTTCTCTACAGAAACCAGACAGCTGATAAGGCCAAATCAACCACTATTCCCAACTAATTTCATTTACAATTCACTTTAGTTTCATCTCTTACTAAGTTTGACAATTTTCATGATGATGATGATGATGACTGTGGTGGAAGTGCATGAGGTAATAAGGATATTGAAGCTGCTTATGATGATAAAGAGTGATAATTAGTTGTTGAAGATGGACTAAAATCAATCTGTTTGGCTGATGTTAGCTGCAACTAACGAATAGACATTTCTGAATAACCCACAGTCAAGCACAACAGATGCCTCCTTCTTCAGACAAGTTGCAGACTACATTGCTGTCTCTGCAATCTACTCAAGAAGAGCAGTCTAGTGTTAGTTAAACAAAAGTGAAGATGAGAAAGATGGTCTCGCTAATAGTATCTGAGAATCTGATAATGGTTTTGGTAGTAGTGATGATTGCAATGTGGTTAT
This sequence comes from Octopus sinensis, assembly GCF_006345805.1. Taxonomy (NCBI): domain Eukaryota; kingdom Metazoa; phylum Mollusca; class Cephalopoda; order Octopoda; family Octopodidae; genus Octopus; species Octopus sinensis. Next base: position 140,218,489 of record NC_042999.1, read on the forward strand.
TGACAGTAATCATAAAAAAGGAAAAAGATATTTTGCAATAATGAATTTTAACGGTGGTATTTTCCAACCTTAAATATACTTACTGGCTTCATAGTCGGGTTTGTGTTTCCTTTCTTTGATCTTTTTTTGTTGATGAAGTCTAACAATCGCAGTTCTTTCGGTGCTGGTGCCTGTGCAAATTTCCTCTTTCGGTTCAAGGCCACCTGTGAGTGCTTTTGCACTGACCTGCAGCAAAAAAAAAAAAAGAGAGAGAGAAAAAAATGTTTAGTAAAGAAACTATACAAAATGTAGATATAGCCTTTTTTTCTTTTTTCATAGTTTTATTTATACCATTATATTTCATTTATTCTTTTTTTTATGAAATTATCACAACAAAGAAGCACTGAAATAAAACCTGAGGAATGCCTGTTGAGAAATTATGGTATACTAAGCACCATTTTTCTGCATTCAGTTTCTCAAAGAAGTGCAGTTGGACTTACACCAACATTCTCCACTATAAACAAATTGTATGTGGAAGATGATTAGTCTTGATAAGATGATTAGTATGGTATGATTCTGGAAGCAGAACTAAAATCCTTCTACTGAACTTTTAGATTTTCGTAAGTCAAAATCATCAGATTACATCATATATATATATATTGAAAACAGAAACAAAAAACATGTGTGTTTAATAATACAAATCAGTAAAAGGAACTTTTTTAAATATATATTCTTTTATTGGATTCAGTCACTGTACAACCCCAGTATTTATTTCAGTGCTGGTACTATTTTATTTAAAGCTATTTATTAAGAGTGAGTGTTTAAGACATACCTTTTCAGATTGGGGTTATTGAATATTTTACTTTCATATTGTTGATGGTTGGTGGCAAAGAAGACAGAAGGATTCGGGTCAAGACATAAGGGTTCCTGAGTTGCCAGTAGAAGTTGGCTCTCCAGCTGAAAAATGTCTTCTTGGGTCCAACGGTGTCCATCATTGATCATACTGTTGATGTCACACAATAGCGACTGTAATGTGGAAACAATAAATCCATCAGTTATTGAACAATCTTCACTGATTGAAGAAACAACAGATAAGAAATATGTAGGAAGATAAAGAGGTCTATCTACCTACATCTATAACTCTACAATTGATAGATTTATAGATACAGAAAGATAGACACATCTATTGTCTTAATGTAGCAACTTATATGGGGGAAAAATAAAATCCAATTTCTATATGTAATAAGTTAACAGCAACAGACTAGATTGTGTTGAAAATAGGTAATTCTCTTGCAATTTTATAAATAAAACTAAAGAAACTATAAAGAAGAAAACTTGATATATGTTTACAATACCTGCATAGTAGGTTTCAACATAATATATTCACTATCGTAACACCCATCAGTAGAACGTCTGTAATCTCGAACTTCAACAATCACACAGCCACTATAAAAAACATTCACCTGAAAAGGTAAAAAGAAAGATACTTTTTTATAATAAAGACAAATATAGGTCAATACCTGAATTATGTTCAGATTTTTGGAAAAAAGAACTTGTAATTTTCCACAAATATTTATGGTTTTGCTTGCTTTCAGATTCCCTGGAGCAGAAGCTTGATTTAAATATTTCATTTATTGGATTTAAATACCGGACTATCACAGATTTTGTCCCTGGAAGAAACTGAACACCACAGTACAAGGTAACAGAACATTTGATAGCCATACAGTGTTATTGATGGTCACAGTGGTTGAAGTAATTCATTATGGTGTCTATTCACATCTACATGTAGTAGATTCATCATCATTTTCGTTTACATCTACTCTTCCATGTTTATATGCATCAGACAAGATTAAGTTGGAGCAGAGTTTTTCTACAGCTAGATGCCTTCTGACAACAACCCACAATTTTTTTCCTGCAAGGTAATCTCCCAGTCCATTGAATGGCAAAAATCCCAGACATGATTACACAGAGAACTGGAAACAAATGACACTGAATGAGCCTCTTGTTTGCAAAAATTGTGCAACATGTTAAGTCATGTTAACAAGCCCAGAAATACTTTTGTAGCAGACTACAAGTAAACAACATTATGTTACACCATCATTAAGGCCATTGTTTACAACCAGCAAACACATATGAAGGCAAAAGAAAATATGAACACACACAAATACACAACTAACTGATGAATAGTTGATAAAATTTTATTTTTTTGTATTATACTAAACTCTACTAAGTATATCATTGTAGATTATGATATTTTCTTCTGAAAACATCATAATCTTTTTACGTTTTGTAGAAAATGTCTTTCAAAAGACCGATGGAAGAACAAACATGCATAAGTGTCTGCTCTTAGAAGATCATAAGGTGCCACGCAGTGGACTGAACCCGGAACCATGGTAAGCAAGCTACTTACCACACAGCCATTCCTGCACCTATATATAATGTGTGTGTGTGTATTAGGATTTTGTAGGTTAGGCAAATCCTTTTCACTCTTGCTAGTGACTTATGACAAATTATGCAATTGTTCACCAGTTGTGATATCAAATAATAGTAACAGATCTAGTCCAAGCATTTGAAAATATATATTTTCATGTACTCTGTAAATTAACTTTATGATCTTCTAAGAGCAGACACTTGTGCATGCTTGTTCTTCCATCGGCCTCGGGCCGACCAAAGCCTTGTGAGTGGATTTGGCAGATGGAAACTGAAAGAAGCCCGTCGTATATATGCATATATATATGTGTGTGTGTTTGTGTTTGTCCCCCCAACATCACTTGACAATCTATATATATATATATATATATATATATATATATAGATAACCAAACTGTTAAGTTACGAGGATGTAAACACACCAGCATCGGTTGTCAAGCGATGTTGGGGGGACAAACACAGACACACAAACATATATATATACATCCCCCATTTTCCATGGGTGTGTGTGTGCGCGTGTGTGTGTGTGTGTGCATGCGTGTGCGCACACACACATATATACTTTCACACAGTTTCCATGCAGCAAATTCCACTGTTAAAGCACTGATCAACTCAAAGCTAAAGTAATAGTTACACAAGTTATCATGCACTGGAATTGAATCTGGAACTACCTGGTTGCAAAGTAAACTTCCCAGCTACACAGCCATATCTGCACCAATACTACATAGTACTTAAATCTGCACTCCTGTGATATTTTACCATAATAACCAGCAAAGTTTAAAACTTATACATTGTGAGAATATACAGCACACAATACTCTACACTTCACTGAATTGGCAAGTAAACAAAGCATTCCATTTTACCCTTAATGGGCTATTATAGCTTCACCCATACTTATGTCCTCATAGTGGTCATTGTTATTTTGACAGAATACTTGATAGCCATATAATGTTGCTGATGGTTACAATGGTTGAAGCAATTCATTGTGATGCCTATCTAAAACCATTTCAGTATTATATCTTGAAGACTATTTCATCACTAATGTTCTCATTTTTGCTCAAAAAACTATGAGGTCTCAAGCAATTTCACTATGCCTAAATTAATTAAAATCTTTAAATAAGTATTTCTAAGATCTAAGAACACATTATCTCTAATGTGGGTCTCTGGCAAGTATCCTTTTACGTATTCTTCTTTCTGTAACTGTAAGTGTACACATTAATATTCCACTTTAAAAAGATCAACATGGCATGATTGTTCTAGCTATAACTAATTATTGCACTAATTAAGCTTCAGCTGAAAGCTAAAGAGATGAACTTTCACATGGTATTTAATAATAGAAAGGAGAAAGCCTCATACAATTCTAATCACAACGTTCACTAACCAGATTAGATAGAGCCATTTGGCAGTTGCTGTCAGTGGATATGGTTTGGGATAACAAGTTAATAGTTACTGAATTTAAATCCACAACAGGCATTTTATTATCTCTGGGCAAAAGACTTAATTCTCCATGCCTTGGTTTTCCTAGTGAACAGGAATGGATACCAAAACTTTAGGGAAAGTTACTTTCAATATATTTAAATCTTATCCAGAGGAGATTGTTTCCCATCTATTTAACACTCCAGAAACCTGTGTTAATCAAGGTCCAAGAAACAATTAAAATTTTATTTAAATGCACTTACTTGAGCTTTTTCAAGGATGTCTACAAGTAAAGGAGGCAACTGAAAATAGATAAGATACAATATGTTAGACATTTCTTCATTAAATATTTAAAAAATCAGTATAACAATGCATAACAGAAAGAACAAAAATAAAGAGAATTTTTTTAGATCATAATGTAATTCTTGAAGGATACCTTTCAATTATCATAATTTTCACATCATTTTGATAACAGTATGTCCTTCCAACCACATACTACTCGATGAAGAACTAAAATGGTCTCTATTCTTGGCCAGAGAAGACTTGTGCTTTGACTAGGTGCACCACAACAGTTGAAGCAAAATTTGAATGTTTAACCAATTTATTAATCAATAGTCCAATGCCTTAACTTTACATACACTGGAACTTACACTATGCCTGGCTTTCTATATCCATGAAATTCCGCTGACTGTACAGAATTATTTTATCACAACTTCACTACTTATCTCTAACTTATTTTTCAACCAGTGCAAGATCATATAACTCTTACATCTGCCTTGTTTCCACCCTTCTATTCCCAAATTCTTCATTATAATGGAAGTTGTATGCAGTTACTGACACATAAATCTTCCTCAACAAACTCACTATCATCTTTAAAACTTTAATGGCATAATGTCTACAATAAAAAACAATGCAGCCGTGGCTAAAATGTTAGCCAGTACTTTAACTAGTTACCTTAATGTCATATGTATACTTATGAAGAATTGACAAAGGCTACTCAACAATAATCACATAATCATCAATAAGTGCAGTTCACTCAATACTTACAGGCCATCTTTATAATCAATCCACGCCACTTCACTGTCTGAGGATATTTATTCCCACTCTGAGATCATTTCAATCCATTTCTATTCATATTATACATCTCTTTCAATCAAACTTGCTGAACATTAACTAAGTTCAAACATTAATAGTTCTTAAATAATTTCACTACTGTTCATTATCAACTATCTTACATACAAGTGACTTGTATCAGAAGACATACAGCACATAATATGGTGAGAGCCATGTAAGGAAAAAAAACTGGAGGCTAGAGTGCAAATAAATTGCTTAACTTACTGATTACTTGCAACACCAATGAGGACAGAACTCAGTATGTTTCCTTGATACAGTAAATATTGTACCTAAGGCGAGTCATCCATTGCAAAATCTAAAAATCTAGCATTACAGCTAATAAAACACTCAACTACACTGTGCTTTTACTATTTGTGATTTTGCCTATTTGAGAGTTCAAATGTCTGTAATGCCAGTACAATACTTACAGTAAAGGTAAAATTACCTTCTCAAGTCATGTCGACTCATAAGAGCTGCTTTCCCGGTTTTGTGGCATGTAAATTCCCAACCTGGATGGGACACTGGTCCATCGCAAGATTACTCATTCTTGCCAGCTGAGTGGAGTGGAGCAACGTGAAATGAAATGTTTTGCTCAAGAACACAACATATCACCTGGTCCAGGAATCAAAACCACAATCTTATGATCATGAGTCCAACACTCTAGCCCATGCGCCTCCACCAGTACAATACTTGACCAAAATCAATTCAAAATAATAATATATTTTTGTAACAAACCTCAGAAGCATCAATATATCCTAATAACTCAGACTCCTGCAAAAAAGAAAGAAATAAAATAAATCAATAATTTTACTCCATATAAATTTCCTTTGACAAAACATAAGTCGCATTTTGTAAAGAAAGGTATATTTGAGAGAATTGCTTCTCAACCTATTTTAGCATCAGTTATTTCCAATGCTCATTATTCTGTTCAATATTCATCACAGAAAATTAAGTTGGTGAGCTGGCAGAATTGTTAGCACATCAGACAAAATACTTAGTGGCATTTCTTCAGGCTCTTTACTTTCTATTTTAAGTTCAAATTCCACCAAGGCCAACTTAACTTTTCCTCTTTTTGAGGAGTCAAAATATGTACCAGTTAAGCATTGAGGGGCAATGTAATCAACTTGCCCCTCCCCTCAAAACTGCTGGCCTTGTGCCAAAATTAGAAAGAATATTAATCACAATAAAGTCATCAAAATGTTAGCCAACTTAACAAAATCACAAAACTATAAATATAAAAATGACATGAGCTAACATACCTGACAGAAAATGTTATCTAAATTCTACATACACTGACATACCAAACATAAACTAAATAGCTATGTGTGCCTATTAGTGAATATCACTCAACATTTTTCCCCACATTTTCATTTTACTATTGTTTACAAATTATTTTCCATTTACTATTGTTTGCTTTCCATTTGCCTATATTATGTTTACATTTTACAAAAATACACACACAGTAAACTATTTCAAACATTTGTTACAATAATTTGTGAATGTCCTCTTACCCAGTATACAATGGAATTTTAAAATATATGTCTCAATTTTAAATAAATGTTTGGACAAAAGGATGTTTCTAATAAGTGCAGGTTGGATAGAGTGCTTCCAGAATCAGGTGATTAGCATTGATCATTGGCCAGAACATAATAAGCAAAATCAGTAATTGCAAAGTATGCCATTTGATGCTCTACCAATTCTTCCAATCCTCTGACCTGGACTGGAACTTTTTTTATTGATTTTGAGAAGATGAAAAGCAAAGTCAACTTCAGCAGGATTTAAAATCAGTGTAGATATAGAAAGAATACTATAACGTGAACTATCCAATACTCTAATCATCACCATTATTTTAATGCTCACTTTCCCCATGTTTGCATGAGTTGGGCAGAGTTTATTGAGGCAGATTTTCTATAGCTGGATGCCCTTCCTGGCACTAACCTTCACCTATTTCCAAGCTAGGTAATATTTCGCCATGGTCAGAGATGTATTTACAGAATATAGGAAATGAATGACATTTGTTTACAATCACTTGAGGTCAGAACTAGAAGACACAAACAATCACGTGCATGCACATGTGTGTGTGCATGCATGCATGCGCGCGCACACATACACACATTATGTAGACATACAGACATACAAAACACACAAGCATACATTCATGTCTTGATATATGGTAAAGCCAAAGAGGAAAGCAGCTTGAAAATTAACATAACAAAACACAAAGTATTATTTTTTAAAAATTTAATTCTGTTGAAAATATACTTACTTCATATGGTAGCTTGATAGTCTCAGAATCAATACCATTTCGACCTTTTAGCATAAGGGTATAACCCTCATTGGCAGGATAGAGATTTAATACCAAGCAGTTAAGCCGGTCCCTTTTGACCAACTTGGGAAGTAGGTGAGTTGCATAGCAAAGTGGCTGCAAAACAGATATTTTTTTTTAAATGGGAAAATATGAAATTTTTTAAAATATAAAAATAAGAAAAAAATCAAGATATCTATTTTTCAGATTCAATGGGGCTCATATGTACATTTATACTGTTTTCATTTATTTCATCTCCAATTACGTTTTGATTTCTAATTCTTGAATGTCTACATCATCACTTGTTGAACTTAAATTGGGAACTTTTATTTCAAGTAGTTGTTCTTGTAGTTTAATGAATGAAGACCTTACTACTCTTTATTTCAAAATAATCATCTCTTGTTTGAATTGTGCTTGAAACAATGTATATATTGAAGTATTAGTCACTACAGAATAATAGATCATTTAAAATATAGTGGTGTATGTATGTGTCCACATATGCATGCATGAATTATTTAATATATACTCAAAATATGAAAAGATTACCACCTTAATAATTCATCTCAGAACTTGGATATTGAAGCACAATTATCCACAATAAAATACAATAGGGCTTCAGAACATTAGAAAACAACCTATTAAGAACACTAATTCACTTTATATTATTTATTTCACTCACTACAAGAATTGGTTGACCAAGAGAAGGCTTTTAACAGAGTACCACATTCTGTTGTTTGGTGGTCACAAGAAAACTAGTGCAGATAAATGTCTTGAGACCCAAGGCAAGCTTTGTGCACAGGTGCTATCAGCAATGAGTCCATTGAAGAATTTAGGATGCATCTAACTGTCCATCAAGGTTCAGCTCTCATCACCATCACCTGTTTATTCTAGTTCCCCAAACAATAACAATTTAATACTGGATATCTGTTGTAAAAGCATGATGGCCATGGTATGTAGAGAGTGAAAAAAGATCAGATAGCTATTGCTTTTATTGACAACAAAGGGTTTATCTTTCTGTACAAAGTGCAATGTTGTATGGTAGTAAGACATGAATGTGGAGCATGTACAAAATCTGCAAAAAAATAAAGCAAGCATGCTCTGCTGGGTGCAAAATGTCAGCATACATGAACAACAGAATTCAATTAAACTGGGTGAGAAAATAGGCATTGGAGGGGTTAGCTGTGATATCCAATTTATGTCAGCATAAAAGAACTGACATCAAATGATGATGATGATGGTGTTGATGATGATGGGCTTTTGTGGTTCTAGCCATCTTAGCAGTCTAAAGAACCATTAGACAGCTTTTTTCAGTTTCTACACTTCTTTTGCAGTTCTTCAATTCTATTCTCCAATAAGTGAGTTAAAGGTATAAAAGTCATCATCAGCACAAGTGTCCTGCAAAAATCTATTTTCAGTAACTAAGATGGATAGATGAAGGTTATAGACAGAGCCTTACAGAACACACCTTTAAACACCCAATTCTTTCATGATTTCACTAAAAAAACATGTATCTAGATCTACCCCCATTATTTATGCTCTTTGTTTAAAGGTATTCTCTAGATCAGTGGTTCTCAACCAGGGCCCAAATGGCCCCTGAGGATCCATATAAGATTTTTGGGGGTTCATGCAACAAAATAGTAAAATGGGAATCCATGATAGTATTTTAAGGGCCTTTGAAAAATCTTTGCTTTAGATGTATGTATTGGTATGCATTGCAAGAAGCAGCTAAGTTTCTTTGTCTAACATTTTACATAGTTCAAGCTACAGTTAACGAGTGAAAAATAAAACAGGAATTTTGAAAGAAGTTTCTATAAAATTAGTTTTTAACCCTTTCTATACCAACCTGGCTGAAACCGCCTCTGGCTCTGTAGTACAAATGTCTTGTTTTCATAAGTTGAATGAAAATCTTCCACCAAACCTTAGTCACAATTATGTTCCTAACACTAGCTTAATGATAACTAAGTTATTTTAATAAATTCTTTGTTATATTTAAAATTAATTGAAAGAAACACAAAGCATCTCAAAATAAATACGGTAACGAAAGGGTTAAACATCGAATGGATGTGGGAGGTCCACTAGAATAAAATAGCAATCAAAGGGGTAACAAATGCAGCATACTTCTCTTGCATTTGTGTTTAATAACATAAACCCAAATTATATCCTGCTTAATTTCTATTGTTGCTGCTCTCATCTAGCAGATATAACATTCAATAATCTACTTTATCTCATGCTAATTCTTAACTTACAGTAAAAACTGTAGAAGTAACATACAAGCAACAGTAACCACAGAATGTGTTCTACAATAAAACTCACCACTATTTGATTGTTTGTGAAAGAGCAAGTTAAAAGAAAAAATGCTTACATGATCTTCGGGTTGTCTGATACGTTCTTCTTGATACAATTCCCTTAGTCGTTGGTTCACAGATTTGCTGCAGAAAAAACACAATGATGAAAGAATAGAAGATAAAAGAAAAAAAGGGTGATGATTAAAAAAAAAATTATTAGATGGGAAAACTCCATAATAAAGCCTTGTATAAACCAACTTTAGACCTTTTGGTTGAGTTATAAAATTCAGTTTTAACTCTCATTCTTCTTCCATCAATACCCTATGTGCCAACACCCACAACAGTACCCTTTCCTATGCAGATGATATCAACCTTCATTTCTCTCTAATCTCCCACAACCAAGTGTCATCTATATGCAACCTTATCACCTCATACAGAACCCTTTCTGACTTCACAAATAGAAATCTTGTAAACATTTTCTAATGGGATCATATCTTCTTAAATAGCACAAAAACACAATTATTCAATCACTACACATATCAAGAAAACAACATATTAGCCAGTTATCACTAAACATGAACCGCATGCAACTGAACCCTCAAAGTTACAACAAATGCTAAGCCTCCTCTCCACTGAGGATCAATGATGATGATTTCTTTTATCAGACACAAGGGCCCAAAATATAGAAGACAAGATCAAAGGATGAACAATACAAAAGGTGGGGATTATATCAATCTAAAGGAATCAACAACAAAATTATAATAAAAGATTTGAAAATAGAATTCAGAAAAATAAAATCCCCAATGGCAGAGCAGTTCACCAAGGGCGAATCAAGGGAAACCTCCCACACAAAAAGGCCCAGATTACTCTGCCATCTCCAAAGTATCAAAAGTGCCCTCTTCAGTATCTTTCCTCCTGAATAGGAAAGCATACTTAGGGTAAGCTCTTTCAGACTCACCAGTCTTGCCACTCTCATCTACCTTTTGATAAACACACTAATCCGACCGTGGCCGTTGCCAGCCTCGCCTGGCACCTGTGCAGGTGGCACGTAAAAAGCACCCACTACACTCACGGAGTGGTTGGCGTTAGGAAGGACATCCAGCTGTAGAAACATTGCCAGATAAGACTGGAGCCTGGTGCAGCCTTCTGGTTTCCCAGATCCCCAGTCGAACCGTCCAACCCATGCTAGCATGGAGAACGGACGTTAAACGATGATGATGATGATGATGATGATAACTAAAAGACAGTACCTCCCCTTCTACTATCATCTTCCTTTTCAAATGAAACTTGAAGAAGTTGATGAAAGCATGGCCAGAGAGGAAAGTGCCTATCATCAAACCTGCAAAAATACTAAGTACTTTTGAAAAAGTTGCCCATAGTCCCTGACCAGAAAGTCCGCCGGAAGGATGATCTCATCAATACCCAGAGCCAATCTATGACCATTGTCACTCATACCTTCAACTAATCTTTTATA
>NC_042999.1:140236990-140244490 GCF_006345805.1 Octopus sinensis
GACGAAAAGTCACTAATCTCGAAAAAGTGTAAACAAGCAATAATAAATCTCTGAACGAAGTATAAACAGTAGCTGCATGACAATATAAAGTATATTTGCCACTTAATGTGGCTAACCACTAAGGGTGGATGCTACTGCAGCTTATTTTAATACAATATTTATGTGTACATTTTCACAAATGTTTGTTTGAGTATAATTCTACACATGTGTGAAACATCGGACGAAAGTGAAACATTGGAAGCAAATCGAAATATTGTCCAAATATGACCTCAAAATTGTGCGACCCAACCTAGTTGCCGAGGTTATTTTAGTTGTAAAAAAAGAGTTATGGAGTCAAAAATATAGTTTATTTGGTAGATCTATTATATAAAATCCATTCTGTCTGTCTGTTTGTGTGTCTTCTAGGATCTCGGGTATCCTCCATCCAATTGCGCTGAAATTTGATATGTAGATACCGACGGTATCGAGGCGTGTATAAGTCTTGAAAAAATTACAAAAATCGATTCCAGGTGAGAATGCGATCGATAAAGCCATGGGAACGTGCATTTGTACATGCAAGTACATCAGCTGTTGTGATCAATAATATGCATACGCGAGAAAAGTGCAAGTGCAGTTTGCACAAAAAAAGCCGGCTAGCTTGAAATAATGCCACAAAATGCAGCATATTTAAGAGACCAAAAAAGTAAGATGCAAAAGAGATATTTTCTTCAAACTTAGCATGAAGGAAGGAAAGACTATTTGGTTTCTCAAGAAGTTTTTTTGCCTTAACTTTGTTTAACAAAACCAAAAATTTTATTGAAATAAAGGTATGCTTAATTATTTTTTAATGAAAAGAAAACACTGATTGCTTTTTATTCAGCAGATATGATTCAGCACCGTTCATTGGACGGGGGGGGGGCGTTTTGCTCATAGATAATAAGCTTTCTTTATTATAATACAGATGTGACTAATTTGGAGAAACATTACTTTCATTATTCATATATCATCACTCTCATAATGCAACACTTTGTAATTTTGGTTCAAACTGAAAGTATGAAACTATTTTCATTTTCCAATGAAACCTGGTCATTGTAGAGAAGTGTATTTGAAGTAACTATAGCTGGTTGTTGAGATAACATAGAAAATATGTAAATGAAAATATAATTTATCTGACATGTGTAATTCATTTGATTATTTTGGTCTTGATAAGAATAGAAGTCATTTGACAACACCTTTCTGTTTGTAATTGAAATACATAGCAAACAATATAGTAGCAGGAATATCACCTTGTTTTACACCATTTTCTACAGAAATTGGATCTGATAAGGTACTTCCAACATTAACTCTCACTTCCATCGTCATGAAACTGTCTAAGCATTCTCACAAATTTTTCAGGGCATCCTAGCCTATTCAGGATCTCACAAAGTGCAATTCTATTGATAGAATCAAATGCTTTTGTTAGATCAATGAAAACCTGATATAAGTCCATATCCTGTTCAATGCACTTCTCTTGCAACTGTCTAGCTGAAAATATCATATCCATAGTACTCCTACTATCCCTAAACCCACATTGCGATTCTGGTAGAACCTCATCAGCAATGTGCAGAAGCAATCTGTCCAGCATTACCCTACAGAGGACCTTTCCAGCAGCAACTAACAGAGAGATGCCATGATAATTATCACAGACATCCTTTCCACCTTTAGATTTATATAGTATCTCCATAGTTGCATCATGCCAATCTGGAGGAACATCTTCATTATGCCATACCCTCTGAATCACATGCATCAACATTGTACAGAGATGATCACCACAATATTTATATATCTCTGCACCTAGTCCATCCATACAAAGGGCCTTTCCACTGTTCCATTTCCTGATTGCTGCTTTTATTTCAGACAGGTTTGGAACTTCTGCTATAAGATGTTTTATTGGTCTCTCAGATATATTATCAAGAAAAAGAGAGGTCAACTTCAGTGGGTCTATTGAGCAACTCATCAAAATGTTCTTTCTATCTTCCAACAATATCTTTAGAATTCGTTACTCTGAAGTGGTGCTTACTCTGAAGTGGTGCAACCTTTGATGAAACTGGTCCATAAACTTTTTCAAGAGAGTAAAAAAGTTTGGAATTGTTAGCATTTGGAACTTGGATTTCACTGCACCAATTTTCCTGCATCATCCTCAGCTTCCTCTACACTGTTGCTTTTACTGCCTTGAAATATGTAGCCACTATCTGTTTGCTGAGATGTCAAACATTTTGCAACATGTTAAATGCCTTTCGCTTCTCCTCTAAGATAAGACTAACTTCATCACTATTGTCAAACCAATCTTGGTGTTTTTTTTTACAACAAAACCAAGAATGTTACTACAAACCTCGTATACTCTTTCTTTGAATGACTTCCAACTTCCATCACAGGACAAATTATTTATCTCACTCACAAACTCATTGCGTACTGACAGAATCTTAAGTTTATTGACATCAATCCGTTTAAGTAACTTGTCATTATTTGCTCTAACCTTAGGCTTGACAACAAAATTCACCTCGGCACACAAAAGCCTATGGTCATTCCAGCACTCTGCACCACACATCACTTGTACAATAGCACAGTCCCTAGTATCTCGTTTCCTGGTGAGGATGTAATCTATAAGATGCCTATTTTCTTAGAACCAGGATGCATCCATGTTTTATACTTATTCTTTAGTTGAAACATTGTATTCATGATAGACAAATCCATCTCTACGCACATTTGTAACAGTAGTGAACCATTACTGTTGGAACTTCCAACCCCATGCTTTCCTAAGACACTCCAAGTCTCCCAATCTGCACCAACACGAGAGTTAAAATCACCTAAAATGACAACTTCAATCATCATGAGGGATAGTGCATATAATCTCTGTAAGTGATAGACAGAAGGCAAGTTTATCATCCTCTGATGAATTCTTAGTTGGAGCATATGCACTTATAAGTGTTGCATAGCAGCCTTTTCTTAACGGAAGTCTTAAAGATATCAAACGATCAGAATGACCATATGGTAGTTCTTCAAGTTTTGAAACCAGAGTAGTTTTGATTGCAAATCCCACTACTGATTCTTTCTTATATGTTTCCTCTCTACTGCTCCAAAATAAATGATACCCAGCAGATTTCTCTACAAAATTCCATTTTCCATCAATTCTTGTTTCAGCTAACACTACAACATCCATATATCACTGTAACTCTTTTGCAACAAGCACAGATCTTCTCTCTGGAGATTTCAGACAATCATTGTCTAATAATGTTCAAACATTCCAACATCCTATATTCATAGGCTTGCATTTTAACCTGAATTTACTCACAGTTGAAAGATGATGACCGTGGTGTTCTGGGACACCTGCCAGGCCAGACCACAGAACAAAATATTCCAGAGCCCTTTTTGCCATTTGCTCCAGTATCAATATCAACTTTCATTGTTTAGTTGTGGCTTTTTAAGCTTCCGCCAGTCATGTACATACAAGATGTTCATTTCTTTTTCCTCTCTAGCAATACCTGTGCTTGACAATTTTTAAAGTGAGGTAAAGTTTTGCACAAAAACCATTCCACTCTATAAACTGCAAAGCATGATCCAAAAAGAAGAGCAAGTAGACATCATTGAGTGCATTTGCAGTCGCAGGTTTTTACATCAGTGTCCTTCTCCCAGTCTTTGCCCAACCAAAGGCTAACTACAAGATAGCAGTAAAGTATTTAAATTCAGAGTTACTTTCTCCTAGATACACTGCCTTTGAAATGGCTTGGGTAAACAGAGGAACTCTATCCACCCCTCATCTTTCATTAAAAAAGAGAAAAAGAGACTAAAATAAGAATTTTAAAAAATAAGATAAAATTGACTAAAATTAGGAATAAAATTGACATACAATATATACAATTTAAAACACAATATGCACACACACTAGCTGAAATACAATATATACAATACATACACACACACACACACAGAATTCATAATGCAATATATACAATACACACACACAAACACTCCACACGAACATACACAAACACACATTGAATGTCCATTGACTATGCTGTAGTTCCTCCGCTCTTTGACAGGTCTTATTTTTTGTCCCATAGGGTGTCCAACAAGCATGCCTGGTGGGGTTGCCAGTTTAGTCACCGACAACCCAACCATGTAACAGGTTGTGCTGGACTACAAGATGCCAGCAGCATTCAAGAGTTACCTGACATATATACATATATGTACGTGTGTGTGTGTGTGTATACATATACATATTTATTACACACACGTGAGTGAGAACACTGAGATATTTTTGGTATCTAACATATGTCAGATACTGCGCACGCTGCTTCTGATTGGTCAATCCATGGTGATGACCCGAGGTCACGGTGACGGCACTACTTTTGTCATTCATAAGTTACAACTAAATTTCATTCATTACTTTCACGAGCATGTAGAATGTAGCCATGTAATTAACCCTTTTGTTACTAACCTGGCCAAAACCGGCTCTGGCTCTGTGGTAAAATATCTTGTTTTCATAAGTTATTGAATTAAAATATTCCACCAAGCCTTAGTCACAATTTACGTTCCTAACACTAGCTTAGTAATAACTAAGTTACTTTACTAAATTCTTTGTTATATTTAAAATAATTAAAAGAAACACAGAGCATCTCAAAATAAATACAGTAACGAAAGGGTTAAACAAACATACTATCTTTTTTATACCAGATATCACTTAAAGTCATATACACATAAAATATAAACATTTATGGTGGTAATTCAATTTTTTGTTGCCAAAAAAATCACAACATATTTCGTCTGCTCGTCGATACTCTTGCAGTGCAGGTAGATCTATCAACAAGATGGCTACTGTTGTCGATATCAAGGTGAATGATTTTGTTAAGATTGATGGTAAAGATGGGGGAAGAGTGTTATCCGGTGTTCCTCACAGATAATGAGGACTGTTAAGTTTTACTGGACTGCATGGACTGTTGTGCTCTACTCTGACTGACATTGCTACTCGAAAACAGGTTTCAGTATTATTAAAGTTATTGAAGATTCAATCTGTGTTATGTATTTCTTGAATGTGAACTTGAATGTTAACAAAATGTTAAACAGTCATCAGTTATCAGTCATTTCACCTGAAAACTTAGCGCTATAAAGTCGGACTATCTTCCTGCGGCATGACATCTTTTACAGTTACACATTGTGACGTCACTGATGTGAAATCAAGCTGTATTCATGCGTGCTTCAACACGATGTGAAGAATTTAGTTATTGGGTTAATAAAATATGGTTGTTTATTCGTGTGTAATAAATAAAATACCAAACTCATTCCCTATGGATACCGTATTTATTACAACTCGTGGCTTGTAAACGTATCTAACTCGCTTTCGCTCGTTAGATACGTTTACAAGCCACTCATTGTAATAAATACGGTATCCATAGGGAACTCGTTTGGTATTCTCTATATACCAAATAACGTGAGTTCATGGCTGTTTCCTGCACCAGCTTCATATAGCAGCCCCAGCCCATCCAAAGTACCTTGGATTGCAGGACGGCCTGCTGTGCTTACTTTGGATCGTAGGACGACCTGCTGTGCTTGAGGAGACCTATTGAGTCAAGTACATCAACATCAAAATAAAAATCAAATGGAAATTGTAGTTGTGATACCCGTGCTGGTGGCACGTAAAAAGCACCATCCGAACATGGCCGACACCAGCGCAACCTTGACTGGCTTCTGTGCCGGTGGCACGTAAGAAGCACCAACCGATTGTGGCCATTTTAAAATGCGATGAAGACATTTTTGGTGTAATTGTTCAAACAATTTAAAATGCCTTTCATAACAAGTCCAAGTTTCACAGAAATACAACAGGGATGGTAAGACAAATGATTTATAAAGAGCCAGCTTTGTACTCTTATTTATATGTTGCTGGCACCAAACACGTGACTCCAAGCTACCAAATGGTTTTGCTGCCCTTTGAATTCGCAGCTGTATTTCTGTATCAAGATTTCCTTCATTTCGAACAGAGCTTCCAAGGTAGATGAATGAATCGACAACCTCAAGTAACTTTCCCTTAAAAATTTTAGGGGAGTCAAAAACAGCACCACACGCAGGTCGATGCATTACAACTGTCTTTTTTTCAAGTTGATGGTCAAGCTAAAATCATCACAAGCAGAATAAAATGCAGATACAAGAGATTCCAGACCTGTTTCAGAATGACTGACAAGATCACAATCATCAGCATACAAAAGTCCCTAATGAGTGAAGTAAAAACCTTCGTTTTTTAATTTCAGTCTGGTCAGATTAAAGACATTCCCTGTTGTTTGATATTTTATGTAAATACCCTCTTCAGAGTTTTGAAAAGCATGTGACAACACACAGCAAAATATATTGCAAAGAGGGTGGGTGCATCAAGGTCTCCTTGCTTTACTCCATTTTCCACAGCAAAAGATTCAGAGAGCCTACTACCAAAATTAACTCTCGCTTTCATATCTTGATGCAAAGCCCTGATCATGTTCACAAATTTTTCTGGCAACCTATTTTCCTTAGAACTAGCCACAGAGCATTTCGATTAACAATATTGAATGCTTTACTCAAATCAACAAAGCAATGGTACAGAGCAAGATTCTGTTAAATACACTTGTTTTGTAATTGTCTGACAGTAAAGATACAATCAGCTGTGCCCCTAGAGGAACGAAAATCACACTGAGACTCAGACACTATATTTGTAACTATAAAGGTATTTTCAAACATTCTAACAAAATGCGGGCAGGGCCTTTCCAACAACAGACAAAAGCAAAATCCCACGAAAATTACCACACAGATCCTTTGGCCCTGATTTATACAAGGAGACTAAAATGGCATCAATCCAGTTTTGAGGCACTTTCTCAGTTCTCCAACATTGACAAATATTTAAGAGTTCAAACATTTTGTCACCCTCATATTTCAAGACTTCTGCACTGATTCCATCAGACCCTGGAGACTTATTGTTATTCAGCTTATTCACAGCTAAATAAATGTCATTTAGAGTTGGTTTAAATGCCATCTCTTCCATAACTGGAAGGTGTTCAATTTTTTCTATTGTCCTCATGTCAACAGATGATGGTCTATTCAAAAGTGCAGAAAAATGTTCTACCCAACGTTTATGAATAGAAGCAGTGTCAGTCAGAAGAAAACATCCATTTGCTATTCTCAGTGGAGCTATTGAAGAAGATTTTGGGCCATATACCTCCTTAACATAAGAGTACAAACCCTTGGCATCATTTCTTGTGCTTCTTGTGCTCCTTTTGCTCTATCATTCCACCATTCCTGTTTAATTTTCCTTAGTGCAGTCTGCACTTTCCTTTTCAGCTTTCTGTAAGCTACGTTCGAGTTAGGGTTCAAGGACTGAGAAAGAAGTGTATTGCCTAAGTTTTGTTTTTCTAAAAGTAGATCATGAATTTCTGCTGATCTATCTGAGAACCAGTCACTCAAATTATGTGATTTAAATCCCACTGAAGAACTTGCAGCCTGAAATACTTTTGTTTTGAAATC
>NC_042999.1:140246990-140334490 GCF_006345805.1 Octopus sinensis
GCTGGCGAACGGCCACGCTTGGATGGTGTTTTTTATGTGCCACCGACACAGGTGCCAGACGAGGCTGGCGAACGGCCACGCTTGGATGGTATTTTTTATGTGCCACCGACACAGGTGCCAGACGAGTGTGCACTCGTTTTAGTCATTGAACTGCAGGCATGGTGGGTCACTGTCTTCAAGGATTTAGTCAAACTGATCTCACTACTAATTCTATTGGACTCTTTTGTTGAACTGCTAAGTTACAGGAGCATAAACAGATGAACACCAGTTGTCAAGTGGTGGTAGTGGACAAACACATACAAAAAAAAAACACACACAAATGGTATATCCTTTTAGTGCTCAGATTAATTTGTCAAATGTAATGCTTATCTATTCACATTAATTTTGATTTATTCAGGTTCAAGTGGGCTGTTAATTTTCTACATACAGATTTGAAATTTTGTAACTGGGTGCTTATAAGCCAGTGGTTTATAATTACGTAATTTTAGCTGATATATATAAAAGACAAAATAGAGTGAAAAAACTATAGAAGGCTCGTGTTATATGGTTAAAAAATATATTTAAATCATTATGTTAGAGAAATGTTATAAAATTTAGCGTATAGTACATTGTTTTTGGAGAAATAACCAGTTTCGTATTTTCTTTTCAACTTTCTCAAATTTCTTTACCTATATTGTGTCGTGCCTTCACTATGTTGTGAAATATGGAGTTCCAGACAGGAGAAGGTAATCAGGGATTTTTTCGGTATAAATGTTGGGAATGACTAGGTTTTATAAATTTAACATGATTTGGTTTAGAAGGAATAGAATGTTACAAGTGGTTAGGTTTTGCTTTATATTTTTTTCAATGAAATCACCTACAACCACCATTTTTGCACCACCTAAACCTAAACAGTGAATAAGCTGACAGCCAACACATTTATGAAATAGATTACACCAAATCTAAAGATCACCCATACACCAGGGACAGAACATACCAACAACGTACCAATACCAAGCATAACCACCCCATAACAACACTAGGATAAGAAGCACACCACATACCCAAAGTTACTGGTCCCCACCGAACACAAGAACAGCACAAAATATCACTAGGTCAAGAAGCACCCCTCATACAAGAAATTCCAAACAAAAATATACTGCATACAGAAATGTTACACACATCACTAACCCAAACACCCATAGACACCCACACTCACATAACAATCTGAGGCAACAATACCACCAATCCCTTGGACCAATCCCATACAATCTCACAGACAGCTCATGCAAACAAAATTGCAACTAATATTTTTAGCCCCATACCAGAGACACCAGGACACAGGTTGGAACCTGATGATCAGGAAAAACCGAAGATAATTAACCTCTCAACTAAACCTCTTCCAAGCACAAAAATAGACATCCTTTCAAAAGAGTTAAAATTCACCCCAACTTCATGCAGAGCCAACCAAAATGAAGTGAAGGACAGTATAATGGAAATCTGTAGAAAATTAAGACTCACAGAAGCATTAACCAATTACAATACTGAAGGTGACTCACAAACAAAAGTGAACATATTCCCCACAAAGGAAGAAATAAAAATCTTGATGAATTCTGCAACCACATTGAGAACTTTCCCTCCACATCATGCATAAACAGACAGTTAACTTAAACTTTAACACTACACAATGGAAGGAACTAAGAGAACTTCCAAATAGTGAAGATATACTGATTAAGGAAACAGATAAAGGAAGTGCAGTGGTAATAATGGACACATTATACTATAGAAATCTAGTAATCTCCATGCTTAATGACAGTCAACATTATGAAAAAATCACAAACTACACCCCGCAAAAAATAATGAAAACTCTATCCTCACTATTTAAAACCCAGGGAAAAGAACTGACAACCAAAGAAATTGACCTTCTAACAAACTTTAAATGCAAACATAACCTTTTCTATGGTCTACCGAAAATCCACAAAAGCCAGATGAAACCATTAATAAACCACCAAAGACATACACACATACACCAGTGAACCTAAAATTATGACCCATTGTAACTGGCCCAGCCTGTGAAACACACAGACTAAGTCTATTTATGAACATCCTCCTGAAACACTTCCTTAAACACATCAATAGCCATATCAGAGATGACTTGGATATGTTAAATCACCTCCCCAAAAAAGTCAAGGAAGAAACAATCATGGTTTCATTTGATGTAATTAATTTATATACCAGTATACCTCATAATTATGGGCTAGAGGCAATTCAGTTCTGGCTGGACCAATTTCTGGAAGAAATACCAGAAAGGATAAGCAAAGAATTCATAATTGAATCGGTTGAATTCATCTTACAAAACAACCACTTCATGTTTGACAATACGTTTTATCAACAAAAATCCGGAATTGCCATGGGCACTAGGGCAGCTCCAGTCACTGCGAACCTAACAATGGACTATCTGGAAATGATAATATACCAGGAATCTTAATGGAAACCCCCTTTCCCAGCCGAACAAAGGGTGATGAGAAAAGGAGAGACAAGTAGATCAGGAATGCATTATTGGAGGTGCCATGAGCATAGTAGTTGAAAGCAAAGGTAGCAAGCTTATGGACCAGGGACTGGAACAATCTGAGTGATTTTATGCCAATCACTCAGGTGGCCTTTTCTCTGGATGTGACTAAGATGTCTATGTGCATCAATCCAGATGTGAGAACAATACATCCGTGCAGGCGTCACCCAAACTTTTAGGGTGCCAATAATTTTGTGGGGTTGGAGTATGTTTGAGCATTAAAGGGAAAGGTCAGTCACTGGAATGCAATCTTTGCTATATGTCATGGCTGTGATTTCAGTAGAAGTCCTCAGTGATAGTCAGGCCCAACATTTGAAGCAACAGAGCAGGCCATATTGCTTGCTGATCTTGATCTCTCTTATATCCAGTTATTCATTCAGCTTATTTTTACTCTGACATTCACATGCACAAACACATAAATTCATCGAAGCATGCTTGCTTTGCATCTTTCTAGCCTTTACAGGTCTTCTGCATTTAAGGCCTACATATCTTATTATCATGCAACATCACAATACAAACACAAGTATCAACCCCACAAACAATAAAGAAACTTACCCTTTGTATATGGAATTGAGTCCTGATGATGTGTTGTTGTTGTTGCTGCTGCTGCTGCTATTGTTGTTGCCATTGGAAAGCACTGGATAATCCATCTTTAGTGAGGGCTAACTGCAGTGAACAGTTATAAACTGTTAATAAATGAAAACAACAAAAATAGAATACAATTTTGAATCACATGACCATACATGTGTATGTGATATAGAGTGAACACTAATTCAATATAATGTAACAGACTTAGTGAGACAATGCCCCATCCTATTTGATGCTGTTTTGGCTATATTAAGTTTTGCAAAACCTCCATAAAGAGTGTCTCAGATCATTAAGCTTTGTATTTGAAAGAAATATGACAGTTTGAGCTATGTTAGAACATGTATCCAGTGCACTGGAAAATGATGCCAGTATCAATAATAAATGAAGTAGTCCTTGAGCCAGTGACCACTACTTTGCATCAAGTTTTGGAGAATATACCACCATGATCCAAAATCATGAAATAGATACTTTCAAGATCACAACATACATGTACACTGCAACATAATTTCTTTTCCTCAACAGGCCCTGCCCTATTTAACATTGTCCCGAGGGAGATCAAAGAGGAAAAGGATCCCATCAACTTTAAACAGAGTCTGGATAGATTCCTTCAAAGAATACCAGATAAGCCACCCATAATTGGATACAACTCACCCAACAAGAACTCATTACTTGAACAAAACTGGATACAACTCACCCAACAAGAACTCACTACTTGAACAAAACTTGACTTAAACAGGATTCGAATAATCCTATCAGGTGGTGCTATTAAGTTAGACATGGCCTGGACCAATCTCTGGTCGAAACATATCTAAGTTTATCTAAGTTTATCACATGTTAACTGAAATATACCACCAGTTCTTTAGCAAAAAGCAACCATTGTTTCTGGTTTGCTGGCTGCCTTGAGGAACCATGGTATTCTGCTGACAAGTCACAGCTTAAAGCTGCATTAAAAATATTGGTTAGCTTATAAGTGAATAAGTAAATCTACATATTGATATTTCTTTGATAGTTGTTTGAAATTATTTTTACACCCAAACACAGCCTGAGACATCTGTACATGGAAATAATAACCAGTATGAAACCAACATGCCAAGGCTACTACTGTTTCTATGACACAAACGTCCTGTTTTAAAGTGATGTTAATTATAACCTGCCATCAACATTTCAAGTAAATCTATGTTCTAAGCATATCTGCCTTAGACAAATAAATTAGAAAAATATCTTTGTTGTTATTAGGCTTAGAATATAATTTACATCATCATCATCATTTAACGTCTGCTCTCCATGCTGGCAAGGGTTAGCTGGTTTGACTGGAGCTGATGAGCCAGAGAGCTATACTAGGTTCCAGTTTGTTTTATGGTTTCTACAGATGGATGCCCTTCCTAATGCTAACCACTCCAAGAGTGTAATGGGTGCTTTTACATGCCACTGGCATGGGTACCATTTACATGGCACAAGCAGTGATTCCGGCAATTCATGGTTGCCATTTGCATGGCACCAGCGGCCACAATTCCTGAGGTGCCAATTTATATGGCATCATCGATGACCATGACTACGATGCACAGGTGTCATTTACATGGTACCAGCATTGACCCTGACAATTCACAAGTGCCATTTACATGGTACCATCAATATCTACAACTACAATGCGTGGGTGTCATTTACATTGCACAAGCAGCAACTGCAACGATTCATGGTTGTCATTTGCATGGCACCAGCAATGACCATGATTACAATGCACAGGTGTCATTTACAAGGCACCAACATCAACCATGACAATTCACAAGCGTCATTTACAATACAAGGGTTTATCTTTGGCTAGGTACTTCTCCTGTAGCTGCCTTACTAAGAATATAGCATCAGTGGTGCTTCTCCCTGGCACAAAACCAAACTGCACCGCATCTGGATAAACTCTGCTCCTAATTAGTTGGGCTATGACCTTCTCCATAACTTTTATTGCCTGATCTAACAGTTTGATACCTCTGTAATTATTTCTGTCCAAGGTATCACCTTTACTTTTGCAGCAGTTGACTATGATGCTGCAACACTAGTCACTGAGCATGACTCTATCATGTACAACCTAATTTACTATATGGGTAATCAGCCCATAACCTACATCACCAAATTTTTAAGCATCTCAGCAGTAATTCCTGAAGGACTGGGGAGGGGGGTGTCTTGGTTTTCATATCCTTCACGGTTTTGTCTATCAAGCTTCTGTCTATTCCGATTGCTACCGCTCTGTTGGATCCACATTATGCAGACTCTCCTCCCATGAGTTCTCTACATTCAGTAGTCTTTCATAGTGACATTTCCAAGCCTCTTTCTTTGCAGAGTTACTAACTGCAAGTAAACCATCATCCATACAAACACACTTTTCTCCCACAACATCACAATTATTCCTAAGCCAAAACATTTCAAGCCTCTGGTCCTCATGCTGTAAGACATTGGTAAACTTTTCCCTTTCTGCTTCACTCCCAGCTAAGTACACCTGCTTCCTAGCTTCTCTTCTAGTTGCCTGACATAACTCTTTGCTATCACCATCCTTCTAGTCATTCCAAGCCTGTTTCTTTGCTTTAATGGCCCTGTCAACCACCACCACCACATCACCCTTGGCCTGGCTGGGACTTTGCACCAACCACAAATTTGGTCTGCAGCAATGTGGTCCTGATGGAACTTCCACTTAACCACTTTGCTACAAGTCTGTAACTCCTCCTCTTTCTCATCATATGCTTCATTTAGGACATCTCTAAATCTCTGGCTAATCAAAGGATTTTTAAGCTTCCATAGCCTTCTTTTCCAAACTGGCTTGCTTCTTGGAATCTAACAAGCCAGTAGTTTAAAGTCCCCAATGAGTAACCTATGCTGTGGAGTGTATTCTTCTCCAGGAAAGGCCTTTGGATTTATGAGCACCCATGAGTATAGTCAATCTGGCTTGTATGGCCACTGAATTTACAGGTTATCAAGTGAATGGGTGGCTTTCTGGAGTTAGTGTTGCAGATCATTAGGTCATTTGTGTCACAGAACTCCAGCAGCCTTGTACCCGCCTCATTTCAGGAACCAAATCCGTGTCCCCCCATGGAATATACCTGGGTGCCGCCCAACATGTCCATTGAAATTACTAACCTCAAAGATAAGGTCATGATCATTTGTCTTTGAAGTGGCCTGCAGAAGAGTGTCATAGAAGCAGTCCTTCTGTTCATTTGGCAGACCTGGTTGGGGGACGTAGGCCAAGATAATTGTTGCCATGCTATTCTGCAAAACTAATCTAAGCTTAAGTACCCTATCACATATTCTGACTACTTCAATCATCTTATTCATTTCTCAGCTAGAAGTATGCCAATATTTCCTAGCCCATTGCTGTTGCCCTCCCAGAAGAATTTATACCTCACTTTAAAAGAGAAGTTTGGATCATAGAATCAAGGGTGGCCTTGGCATGTAGGGTAAAGGAGATGCCTTAGATAAAATTACAGAGGTATCAAACTGCTGGACCAGGTTTTGAAAGTTACTGTTGTAGCCCAATTAATTAGAAACAGTTAGAGTAGATAAGATGCAGTTTGGTTTTGTGCCTGGTAGAAGTACTATTGATGTTATCTTTTTAGTCAGTCAACAGCAGAGTATTTAGCTAAGAGCAAACCATTATACTTGGCATTTGTCAGTCTGGAGAAAGCCTTCAGCCAAGCCCTTCACTGTGATATGGTGGTCTCTGAGGATGCTAGGGATAGATGAATGGCTTGTGAAAGTTATGCAAGCTGTGAGTACAGTAATGAATTTCAGGTGCAGGTAGGCATGCATCAGGCCTCAGTTCTCAGTCCCCTCTGTTTATCATTGTCCTCTAGGCCTAAGACTGGCTGCCCCTTGGAACTACTATATGCTGATGATAATGCACTCAGTGGAATCTGTTACAGAATTAGAAAAGCAATTCCAAGTGTGGAAGCAAACTTAGAATCAGGTCATTAACTTAGAAAAGATTAAGGTTCCAGTAAGCAAGAAAATTAGACAAGACCCTACCTCCCTCTGGTAAATGGCTCTGCTCAATATATAGAAAAAGTGTAGGTAGAAATTTCATGTAGTGTAATCAATGCAAGCTATGAACACAGAAGAGGGACAGTGAAATCACAGTAAGGTTAAAAGAGAAAGTAGTTTTTGTATGTAGAAAGTGCACAGATGTCATAGTCTAAGATCACACAGGAAATTGATGTTCTCAAATTCCCTGGAGATTCCTTAGAGGTAGTAGATAGTTTCTGTTATCTAGGTGACCTAATTAGCAGTGGAAGATGTTCTGAAAATGTAGTCAATAGAATAAGAATAGGATGGAGAAAGTTCAGAGAGCTATTATCTCTATTGGGAGAGGTAATACAATCTGCCTTTATGAATGAAAAGCAGATAGCATACTTGTGAACATACAGCAATGCTCCCATGGTGGTAAGATTTGGGCCCTGAATGCAGAGGACATGCGAAGACCAGAGAGAAATAAAGCTAGAATGCTCTGTCCAATAAGGTGCAAATGTACTGAGAGAAAAGTTAGGCATCAAAGGAATTAGATGCAACATACAGGAGAGAAAATTGAACTGGTTTGATCATGTGATGTGTAAGGATGAGGACAGTTGCATAAAGAAGTGCCAATCACTTAAAGTGGATGGCACCTGCCAAAGTGAGAGACCAAGGAAGATATGGGACGAAGTATTGAAAACTGATCTGAAGATGCTGGGCCTTACAGAGATGACAAAGGACTAAGATGACTGGCATTTTGCTGTACTTAATAAGATCCATCCATTACAGTAAAAACGACATCCCATAACCACTCAGTTATACTTGCATGTACATGCAAGGACCTGTACCCCACCATTTTCATCCCTTCCTCATCTATGATACTAATCAGCTACTTTATTCACTTGAGAACAGAATATGCACATATTACATCCCAGCCCCTCCCTAACTGTCCCCAACATTCCTCAATCATTGTTGCCCACACTATTTCAACCCATCACCACCCACTCCTTTCTGTGCCATACTCCATTCTAAACACCTCTCTTATTTTGCACCTACTTTAGCCATTCCTATATCTCTCATTGTACCCCTCTCAGTACTAGTATTTTCTATCACCTACACTTCCACCCTTGCTAATCACTCACAATATTAACCTCCACCTGTTTACTCCCCCTCACACTCCAATGAAAGCATCTAGACACTCTCTCACTCTTCCCATAACCACTGTTTGCATCCTCTCTTTTGCTCACCTCCCTGTTCCTTGAGAGTTTGCTCTAATATCCCATCACTACCTTCCCTTTATCTCCTTCAGCCATCTATCTCCTCTATAGCAAGACACCTATGCTTGTCCCTCCATCATAATTTAAACTTTCAACACCTGGCATAAAGCCACTCACTTCTACCTTCCTCTCCCAAATATTTCCTCTTAGTAGCAGGGGAGCCTTTTCCCTTTCCTTCTTGCAAGTTTCATGGCAACCTCACTAGTGTCAGTAACAGGTAAAAACCTCCCAGTACTCTCTGTAGAATGGGTGTTAAAAACATCCAGCTGTAGAAACCATACTAAAGATGGCATCAGAGCCCGACACAGTCCTGCAGCTTGCCAATTTCTTGTCAAACTGTCCAAGCCATGCCAACATGCTAAGTGGAAATTAATGATGACAATATTTTTCTAAATTCGTTGTTATTTTCAAAATTAATTGATTCAAACGCAATATATTTAGAAAGAAATATGGTAACAAAAGGGTTAACAGTCCTAGTATTAGCATAGCTGAGCTGTTTGTGCTTTAATCTTAGCAGTAATGTCCAGTAGGGGTTGAAACAAAATTCTGTCTCAGTGCGTGTGTCATTGCAGGTGAAAGTGTCAATCATTTCGACCATCAACTGCCTCAGGGTGTCATCAAATGTCATCTTTCTAATGACACTAAAGTCATGACTTAGCATTTTCAACTCTTTCCTATAAATTTGAAACATCATGCATGACAGCAAGTTCTTTGTTAACTTGGTTTTTAACAGCTAAATGGAATCATAAGTTTTATTTAACTACTAATGCTGCTGGGAAAGGCATTAATGTCATTACTATTTACCCATCCTTCCAGATTTATATTTGAAGTTTTATGTCTATCAAGGAAATCAACATCAGTCTTTAAAGTGAAGATATGCAAAATGAAGAACATGTAACAAATTGTTTGATATCACAGTAATAATGATTATGAAGTCAAGATCGACATTTTCACGCATGAGGCACAAGATCACAAATTTGCGTTAGTTGTACACGCCTTGGATTTTATTGGCACACTCGACCCCTAGTTGAATAGTCGATGCGTACAACTGTCAAAGATTTAGTACTGTGCTCCTTCATTTACGCCACTATAAGGGGTTTTTTTTATTAACTTTAACCCAGCGGCATTTAATGGGGTCGGTAAGTAGGGTTTGTGAGGTACGTACCTGCCTCGAGGATTTTAACGAGGCGTGTGAAGAGAAATGGCGGTATTCCTTAAATTTCAAACACAAACAAATACAAGAAACTAAGAATACATAGGAATGATGAAGAAGTATTTCTCACGACAAAAATAACGTTTTTTCATACTCTTATTTTCGTTTTCATTTTGCGTCAATTTTGATGTTAAACATATTTCTTAATCATTCAGGTGTATTTTTTGCTTTGAGCTTATGAAAATCTGGATAAGAAACCGAAGGACCAACAGCACCAATTGGAAATCGAAACCTAATGGCAGACTCCAATGGCCAAGAATTTATTTCTACTTTACAGCAACAACAGAGCAGCCATCACATGGACCATATATTACACATATAGACATATCAACACTGCCACAAGTTAAAAATAGGTCATTTTTTAACAAAGACTAAAAATTTGATCTTGATATAAAATTAGACAGAATTAATCGATTATTTTGTTCTTTCATATATATATATATATATATATATATATATACGCGCACGCGACGTGCGTATGTGTGTGTGAAGCAAAAGGGGGAAAGCCGATTTTCCGAGATATTTTTCTTTACAATAATATATTTAATTTATTAGAATATCAAAGACCGAAATTCTGAGTATTCAATCCAAACCATTATTTATCATTATTATTAGTAGTAGTGGTGTTAGATAAGTAATAGACATTTATAAACAAGCTAGTATGAGTGTAACGAGGAAGCAAGCATTCGATCTGGTTCAAAACAAATAAATAAATAGAAATAATATATGACTTAGCGGATTTATTGTAGATATTTTGGCAAGATAATTTGAAGAGACATCACGATCAGTAATTGTGGAAGAATTTTAAAACAAAAACAAACAATAGTGTACGTCTTTGAGAAAATAAAAACATTACTATCTTACACAGGTACATGAAAATTTGACACCTTAGAGGTACAAGACCACAGATATTCAGACAGAAGGAAATGAACATGTGTAGCTGTCAATTTTTTCCCCCCAAGGATCTTAATTAGTTAAGTGAAATGCAGTAAATTGAAACCGGGGTGCAAAGTTAGATCGGCTCATGGAAAGCAAAATCTATGTTGACAAAGTAGATACGAATATAAAACTGATGTTTCAAAACATTTAGGTTTATAATAAACGAAACGAATAAAAATTAATCACACGTCCTTAGAAATCTAATTCCATAACTCAATTAAATATATATATGTACATACACACACATATGCGTGTGTATGTATATATATATATACACACACACACATGTATATATATACACGAGTGAGAGATCGTCTCAGACATAAATTCCGTATTATTATATGCTTTTTTAAAGAGAAATATTACTTGAAGTTACATACAACAAAATAAAAACTGTTCTGGGTGAGTTTAAAAATAAACAAGAAGTTGAGAAATAACGTTTCTAAGATAATTTTCGTTATAAAATCAGAGTACATTTTATAACGAAAATTGCTTGAAAACAAATAATTTTGTTCACATACACACACAACTACTTGATCTAAATAAACAAGCACCAGACAGCTTGTGAGTAAATAACATAACCAGAAGATGTGAGGTTCATGCCGTTCTCAGACATTTACAGACCAAAATAAATAATTTCCTAATTTATTCATCAAAATGGATTAAATGGGGTATTATTATAAAGATGGTACAATTTTAAATATATACGCAATAATTTTAGCAAATGCATGAACGTCACATCTTCCTTCTGCACGATACAACAAACTGTTTGCTATAATATGTATTTTGATCAGGGACAGAGCAGAGAAATGAACATAATTGTTTGCAATAAAAAGAAATCATAAATAGAAAGAGGAAGGTGATGTATGAAGTAGTAACAAAAAAGACACTGTTTTCACGCTAGTTAATTTCTTTTGAGAAAATCATGATCAATCACCAACCTTTAATCGAGAATTTATCAGAGAGAGTCGGTTACATGTAGTATCCGCAGACATGCCGTCGCCATTAGCATAGTGTATTTCCGGTTGCAGTATGGATTTTGAGGGAAACTTCATTAAATGTTATTATCACAGATACTGTTTTATTATCTTAAAACTAAGTATTTTTCACTGAAATATATTCTAATGATGGAATCATATTAAAGAAAATACGATCAGGAGAAATTTTTTTTTCTTTATAATAAATTTCCTAGTTCATCCGGTTTCGTCTTCAAACGGTGATTATTTCCCCTGGTATTACACACCCTTATTTCAACACACTTGTCAAAGGGAGTGTGAAGTTTAGTGAATGTGGTGAGAGGAGTCACGAATGCACATGGGTAGATGGCAAGAAGTTAAAATAATCGAAAGATCAGAGACTGTTGCAATAAAAGATAGAATAAGCAAATAAATCATACAGATCTACAATAGTTGACGAAGATTAAAACTAATGATTAAATAAGATTTATTGCTATTTGAAATGGAAATCATTAACAAGTATTAATATTCTTAGAAATAAAGATTACCTCTCTTACCAAAAGGATCTCCCCTAACATAGCAGAATCTTCCTTCTTATCACTCCTCAACCTCAGTTGTTCCTTATATTTACTGTTCATTTTACTTTCAATTCCTAGAGGAAAACCTAACAGAATGTTTCGTTTCCCGAAAGATCTTTCTGGACCTGGCAACTTCCAGTATATTACCCTCACTTCCAATATCTCATGGTGATAGATTCAGTAGTAAATAGCTGCCTCATTGATCACCTTAAATTTATTTCCTGTCACACAAACCAACAAACAACTTGCATATATGATTGATCGGAGATTTGCTTTCTTGCATTACACACCAAAAATCAATCACTCTTGAGAAATTAGTTGAAAACAATGTTGTTACCCTTGATATCAGCAAAGTATGCAATTGTATAATGGTAAGAGTACTACCTACCAAAGTTGCTTGCCTAAGATCTCCAAAAATCTTATCTTATGAATTGGGAGTTTTAACAGTCTACATAAATGGGTTCTTTCAGATCAACAAACTATTTCTACCTTGTTGTTATTTCAAATCACATACATTCTTATGATGACAATACTATATTTTACTCCTTTCCAGCATTTTATACTTACAGTTGTCAATCCAAATACAATCTAGTCACCTTTCACTGATTTAACTGAAACCTCAAAAAATAGCTTCTAATGGATACATGATACAACCAAGACACAATAAATACTTGCATAAAGGAAACAATCCCACATCAGTTCACTTCTCTTCACATGAGCAATACATTACATCCTCCCAACTTATGAACTAAAGCCCTTAAAATATCTATAAATGCTGGACTTCAAAATCTCTGACAACCTTTTATAGCTACCATCTATACAACATTACTAAAATTGCATCTTGAAGACTAGGCTTTCTCTTCTAACTCTGATACAGCTTTATCCCTAAACAGTTGGTGGCCCATTTCAAAGTTCAAATGTAACATCATCAGAATGCAACATTTGTATTTAAGGCAATATAGCTGCTATAAAAACATTTATCACAGCACACCCATCAAAAATAAAAACCACCCAGCTAACTGGAAAAATTCACTCACTAATATATTGTAACCACTAGTTCAGTTATATTATTTCCTTTTTCTGTCTTTTCTACTGTTTCTATAATCACTTATATATCTCTAAATAAACAAACTGTGATACACCTTTGTCCATTTAAATCAACCCTTAGCCAAACTCTGTAACACCCTGAACCCACCCTATAACTTCTTCCTTATAAGTTCAAACTGAACATCACCTTACCAGTCATGGAAAGCCTGCGAAGGTCATAAATTCCTTATCCTTCACCAACTTTAAAATAAAATAATAAAAGATTACCATTGAACAGTTGTGAATCAACGATTGCAGGAAAAAAATGTACAGGGTATTCTAGAGGGCAAGTTTTAGTTTTATTATTATCTGGGATCACCAGGAAAAAGCATTTGAGTTTGTGAGGTCTAGTTTTTGTAGCAATTTTCAGGGTCATAATTGCATATTGTCCAAGACTATAGAGAGTGAGCTACAAAGATATTTCCTTGCTATAAGCAGTGATTGTGATTTTTGCAGTTAAGAGTCAAGATTGTTATGTTGATATTGGAAAATGTTTTGGTGTCTTTGTTCATGAAAGCAACAAAGATTTGATGTGAAGTTATATGTGAGTGATACTTGTGTGCTACAGAAGGCTAAACAGGAGTGAACAGTGGTATCATATGTGTAAATATAAGTTGTTATAGATGTCAATAAAGCAGGTTGTTAATATACAGAAGAACAAGCATAGGAGACATAATAAGCAAAGTTTGCTTCATACAAGATGCTTGAAGATTTCTTGGTGTTATATATAGGTTATGTTCTCCACTTGCATCACAACTACTTATTAAGTTTTGTTTGAAATATTTTTTAATGTTGCAACATATTCTGTGTACACTACCACTATCATTCCTTTCATGCTATACATCCAGCCAACAAGCAGAGATATCAGAAGTTTTATTAAATTTGTCTGCTTTATTGTTGCTCTAAGTCAGTGTATTTGAGCAGACCTATGATCATAGAAATTCCAGCCATGCCCATCTTGTATTTTTTCTGGTAAAGTGTACTCTAGAACACAATATCCAATATGCCTTTTTTAAAAGTTAATTTAAGTAGAAGATTTAGCCGCTATTTCTTGCAAGTCAAGCAACTATATAAAGATGCCCCTGTTTGACTGTTTAGGTGTTCTCTCTGGCATCTCAGAAACTTGATAAAAATGATTTTTAAATAAAATGAAAAAAATTGCTTTTGGTTTTCAATATTTTGCATTTTTTAACAAGTTATTCACCTAAAGTAAATAGCCTTGTGCTGTATTGAATAGGATATATGCAATTTGCATACATGGGTTATATGAATAACTGAAATCAGTAACATGAGAAATAAAAGGCAATAGAAATATGTAACATAACAAGAAAATTCCTTTCAGCTATAATTTTGAGTTACTTTTGTTACAGCCCTAGAGGTCATGTAAGTAGAGGAGTAGTCGATAGACCAGAGAGCAAAAGAAGTGAAAGAAGAAAGATATAAATTGCATAATTTTCATTTCACTGTGGTGGGGGTGGGGGTGAGACAATGCATTGGGTTAAAAGTTAGAGCATAAGCAAACAAACACAAGAATTTTATTGCTATCCTTCAGATTCTTTATAATCATTGTTCAATGACAATATAATTGCTTCAATCTTTGTGGATATCTAGCATATGTTATCATGAAAAGAAATGTATAATGAATAATTTCACATACATTTTCAAACAGATAAAACCTAACAGAAAAGATTGTGCATCATGTCAATAACAAAAAATATTATTTAAGTAATCTTATTGTAATAATTTTCTAAGCATGTAACTATAGCATGATTATAAAAAGTAAATTACTTAAAAAATATTATACATATGTGTACATGAATGTGCATGTGTGTGTAGATACCTGGGTGTGAAAACTTTAAGGTGGAATTTAATGTTACACATTGGCTATCAAATGTAAATAAATATTACAACTCAGATTTAGATCCAATGGTTTGGGAAACTACTTGGTAAAATAACTGGATCTTCTGATTTGAGTCTTGATGTTAGAGTGACTACCTTTTATTTACTGTAAGAAACTGAGGGATTATTATTTAACACTACTCATGCAGTAGTTACTGCTGTTGGCAACAAAACAAAGGGGCTTCTATATTGTTGCTTAACTCACTAGAAATAGCACCTAAATCTCCCTTGTATTTCTCTCTACTATCTTAACAAAAGGAAAGGTATATTGGATAGTGTATTCCCATATGCCCATAAGGAGACAAGGAGAGGATCCTGATTGAAGCACCTTTCCTCATAGGGCCAAATGATCAGTTCTGACCTGGTGCCAAGCAACAACAACAAAAGTTTTCTTTCTAAGTGCAAAAGCAGACTAATATGAAGAATGTTTAAAATATGTGCTGCTGTATAGTAGGTGGTAGTGGTGGTGGTGGTGCAGTGGCAGTGACGGGGGAGGTCGCAGCAACAATGATGAGGACAATGCTAATGATAGTTGCAAGCTAAGGAAACTTTAACTGTATTAGAATATGGTTCCCTTGATAGCTACTCCAGTGAACATCATCCTTCCATAAAAGCTATTTACAGTTGCTGACTAAGCTAACAAGAGTTAAGCATCTTCATCACAGACACAGTTCAATGTTTGTTATGAGAAAAAAACAACCTGGCCTTTCCTTGATTAATGCTTTCCTATTGCAATGGTTGTCAGGGAACTCATAAAGAAAAACAATCACCTGGTCTTAACTCAAAACAAACCAAGAAATTCAGTTTCTAATGGTCCCCAGAAACACAGGTTGTCCCTTCTTACTAATCAGCCTCCAAGTGTTGTGTGGGTCCTTCTTTCCTCATAAACACATAAGCACCCTCTTATCACATGTCACATCTACCCTCTATCTTAGACCATCACATTCCATCCATTCCATTCTTGATATAAAGATTACTTCATACAACAGCAAACCAGCAAAAAATTAAACTGACAAAATAGACAGGGAAAAAAATAGCTGCCATTTCTATGTACAACAATTTACAATACAAAAATGCTCAACCTAACTCTAACTCTCACACTATTTTGTAATCACTCATCCAGCCAACCAGCATGGAAACATTACAGTAAATGAAAATAAGGGAGAATTGGAGGTGAGGTGCACACTGTTCTGTCAATGTGCAATCAAAGAATGGGTACAACAGAATTGTTGAAGTAAGCTTTGAAGAAGGAGAAATTTCTTAGAAGGTGGAGGTCGAGATTTTCCAGGTAGAGTTGGAGAGCCAGCAATAGGCAGTTGAATGGTTCTCAAAGTGAGAACCAGCAATTAAGAATTAAGTTGAGCTGTTTCGAATGTTCTTTTGAAAAAGATGGGATGGGAATCCAAATCAGGAAGGAGAGATGGATAAAAAAAAATGCTTTGAAGAAGGAGAGGACAATAGAGTGTTGCTACTGATGGCTGTGGCTCAGTTAACAAAAATAAGATCCAACCAGTTGAGGAGTTGAATGACCATATGGTATGTCACATATACAGTGAGGCTCCAGACATAAGTGAGAAGAACTAGTAAGAATGGAAACAGTTGAAAGGAGCTTCTTCAATTTTTTTCTTGAAAATAGCCTACTTAGAGTTTTCTGTAGTTGAGAAATTGTGGAAATATCAGCTGTTGAAATGTAGAAGCAAGATATTATGTTAGATTAGGATAGTCCAACAGTTCAGGTGGACTGAATTCTGTCTTAAAGGTCACAACAACAATCCTCAATACAATACTGAGAAAAGTGAACTGAGTAAAAGTAGTCATTAACTTCAACATAGGTATATTTTGGGAAACAAAATAATATTGACAGCAGGAGAGTAATTTGAATTCCAAGAGCCATCAAAAACATGCTTGATCAGACAACTGATCCTTTAATTAGTTGGCTGACATCCTATATGCACAATCAAGGCTATCTCAACATGAAATAAGGCCCTTATGACTCTTTTAGACAACTCAAAATGAGGATTAAACCAACTAGTTTCATTGTTAATTAGTAAATCATCAAGATTTGCTCATCCATCTCACCAAACTGCCAATGATAGTAAATGAAGGACACTTATTAAAATATGAACAAGTACGTATCTAAGAGTAAACTCATTTGAATGATATAATATTCATTAAATCCTGATTAATTAGCCTATTAATAAATTGTGACAGCTGTCAATTAGGTCAAATTCAAAGTAGGAGACAATTATCACATTTTGTCAAGGTAAATCATTAATTGGATCAGTTAATTGCTCAATGACATATTCTTGTGTCAGTTGTTATGGAAATTGGTACTGTAAAAGCTGTCACTTATTAATCCAGTTTGGATACCATGTATTTTTGGGTAGAATAGTAATTCTGCTTTTGGTGTTTATTTAGTAAGCATGCATGTGAGAGCTCCCAGCATGTAGTATATAACTCATACATGGGTATATTCATGTAGGGAAGTAACTTATTTATTTTATATTTAATTTTTGATTTCATAAAATTTCAGTCCTTCCCAATTTGTTTTTAATGAGATTTAGCATCAGTTAACAGAATTACTTTAATTGACCAAATTAAAAGCCATCAACCTAAAACCACTAAATGAGGACAATTACAGTGCAATATCTACTATCAGAAATGGGAAGTAAATAATCTAGAAGTTGAAGAAGAACTTAATAAATTGATCTGTAACTTGAAAAGAAGTATGTTTAAGTGTCAAATGTAAATCAGAAGAATTATCTAAAGATCCAGATTAAGAGATTCCCCCCCAAAATATGTCTGGTTGTCCTGATGAAAATCCAGCCACAACATAAAATTTTAGAAAATACATAGTAAGACATAGTGTTAATAACAAGAAAGGAAAACAACAAAAATCACTCAAGCACCTTGGGCAAATATTTTCTACAATAGCCTTGGGCCAAAAAACCCTTGTGAGCATATTTGGTAGACAGAAACTGAAAGAAACCTATCATATATTCATATCATCATCATCATTGTTGTTTAACGTCCGCTTCCCATGCTGGCATGGGTTAGATGGTTTGAATGAGGGCTGGCAAGCAGGGAGGCTGCACCATGCTTGACCATGGGTGTTGATGTGTTTATGTCTTTGCAACTTAGCAGTTTGGCAAAAGAGACTGATTGAATAAGCACCAGGCTTAACAAAAAATATATCAAAATATATTATGTAATTTTAATAAATATATCTGTTAAAATGAGATGTTGGTGTTATTTTCATTTTTGCGTAATTTAGAGGAGACTTTATTCACCGCACCCTGTAGAATTAGAATTAGAATCCTGATATTATTTCCATTTCTACTCTATACTATTTTGAAGTTGGTTTTCTTTCTTAATTACCACACACCAAAGTGAATTTTTCGGGACATATTGTATGCAAAATTTCTGTATGTAGCATTTGATCAATTTTATTTTTAATTTGGTTCTTTACTTTGTTCTTAAGGCAAATTGATTTGTCACAACTTCACACAGCTGTTCATTTGTTCTGTTAACTACAATTAATTTGTTCTGTTAATGGTTTTTTAGTTCACAGCTAATTATATAAATTCTATGGGAATAAATATTATAACAACTATTTCTTTTCATTCTGCTTCAATGGATCTATTTTTCTCTAAACATTATGTTGTTTTCAAACCTCAAGCAAAACCATCACTTAGTGTTGCTAAAGCAGTAATTTCTGCAACTTTTCTCACAAAATGGTATCCTTCATCAGTGGCCATCTTAAAATTGATTACTTCGACCCCACTTTTACACACAAAAGATAACAATATTGCAATCTCTCATGTCCTGTAATACTGCTCTTTCTTTTCAAACCAGAACTGAGACCACAGGATACTCTTTGAACACTTGATAGCCACTGATGAAATACCATCTAATCCCATTGCCTTCTAAGTGGCAAAATTGTCAGTTGCTTTATCTAGTTATTCAGCAGTCAGTAGTGTATCTAGTTTCTCCACCAATGGCAGACATTCCATGGTGTCTAGCTTACTGTCTTTGTCATTGTTATTTCATCATCATTATTTTAATGTCCACTTTTCCTTGCCCACATAGGTCAGACAGAATTTGCTGAAGAAGATATTCTACAGCTGGATGCTCTTTCAGTTGTCAGCCTTCACCTGTTTCCAAAGCATGATCAAGTTAGGAAAATCTGAGCAGACTCAACTAAATAATGTTAATGATAATCTTGATTGGGAAACTAATGGCGAAGTTGAGTGATCAACTGAGATCATGTTTTGTTAAAGTTGAACAGATCTAAGGAAGCAACTCTTCTCTTAAAACCTGAATAAGAAAATTTCAAAAATGGCAAAGGTAAGTGAACCCCAAACAAGAATGGCACTTCAGGAAAATTGTTGTCAAATACCTTTATTGAAACTTGTTACAAAGAGATGAAAGAGGTTATTGCTGTGTTGGTTGGAACTGTCAGAGGAGTTACAAAAGGGAAATGACACTGTATTACACAGTATTTTATACACAAAGATCAAGTATCTCCATTCATGTGATTAAATTTTGGGATCAATCAGGCATTCTGGATACAAGAGATTTAACAGCCAAGCTGTTTGTTCAGAAAAATGTCTCTGAACTTGTTCTAGTCTATTTACATTGTGAATATGAGATGGGTTCCAAATTACAGTAGGATATTTTAACCCCATGACAGCAGTTTTTTTGTGTTTTTTTTATCAAGCAACTAGGTTGCATTGATGGTAATCATCTTGACTGAGATCAGCAATTAGTGCCCAACTATTGTTCAGAGTATATTTATATCAACCGCTTTAACCAGTTTATGATGGCGATTCATTCAGTTGCCTGTGCACAGCAATGGTAATTGCACCATCTGAGGTCAGCACTCAGTGCAAGATAAAGTTTGGCGTATATTTATGTCAACCATTTTAGAGCAAATATATCTCTGTGTAGGATGCTCATAAGTTATTCCTGAATAAGATCACTTGACAACACAAGTCAGATCAACTTCATGTATTTACAATCACGTCAATTCAAAAATTGACTTTAGTGTGATAGAGGTACAGGGTACCACACACAGTGGCATATCACATTGTGAACAATGGTATCTAGTTTCCTTACATTTCCCTTTTGCTTTACATATTGTGCATCTCTTTGAAGCATTTGTCTTTTTGGTGGTGGGGGGAAACAGTCGTGGAAAATGTCCACGTCCCTTCACCATGTGGTGAGGAAAGA
The DNA here is from genome assembly GCF_006345805.1 of Octopus sinensis. Classification (NCBI taxonomy): domain Eukaryota; kingdom Metazoa; phylum Mollusca; class Cephalopoda; order Octopoda; family Octopodidae; genus Octopus; species Octopus sinensis. The sequence continues at coordinate 140,267,297 of NC_042999.1, forward strand.
GTCCAGTGTGGAGACTTCCACACATTCTGTACTTTGGCAGGTCTGATGCTTCTACCATTTCACGGAACAATAGATTTCTGAATGTGAATCCATCCTCCACACCACCAAGCATCTGCCAAATCAAATGTGAGTTCATGATACACATGTCAACTATATACAAGAAAATTTTTTTGTACCATTTCACAAATTTTCTCACCAATTTGTGTGTTGTCGCTGAATGATTGACCCTGCCCATCCCTTCATTGTATGAAACAACTATTCAATTTCATTATGGCATTCCTGTCTGCATCTTGTTTCTTAGTGTCCTTCATGCTTGCAGAATGCATTGTGGATAACATGCAGACGTTTTTCTTGTCACACCACACTAGAGTGAGAATGCCACTATTGGTGCATTGGTACGCTATTTCCCTCTTTCAGGCGGCATGTTTTTCCAGTGCAGCCTCACAGTTCCACAGGCATTAGTCCTCCTCACCTGCAGCTGCAGGAAGAGGTCTGGACTGGAAAACCAGTTGTCCATATAAATATTGACAGTTTTCATTCAGCAACAACACATCAGTTGACACTAGAGTAGATGCTGGAAGAAATAATCTGTCCTCACCAGTTAGATTTTGTAATTCCACATGTACCCACAGGCTCTGCCTGTTGACTGGCATACTTTATAAATTTTGATTCCAAAGCAGGTACATTTGGTTCGGTTCTATTGTTTGAATTGGAGCCTTCCCTTGAATTTTCACAAAATCTTGTCTGTACAAACATCCTGTGTGGGGACATACACTGTTCTGAAATTTTCAGCCACTTCGTCAATAATAGGGCATATTTTTTGCTATTAACCTGGTTTCGCCTGAGTTGAAATGTAGATTTTGAAGAAGCACCAAAAATTGATTACGTGGCATTGTTTCTGGAAAGAAAGTGTTGATGTGGCTGGGTCACTCTCTTCATGATGCCCATCAGTATTAGCAGGGTGAGCAGAACTTTGATTTTATCCCCTATGGTTAGACACCAGTCACTGCCATGCCTGGGTCTGACATGCTGGTTTTCAGCATACTCATTCATTTCGTCCACTATATATTGGAACATTTCATTTGTCAAAAGCTTGTGGAAGATTTCCAATGGAGAACTTCCATGTCCAAGGTTTGTCCTTATGACAGGCATACCAGTAAATCCATGCCATCAGACAAAATTGTCTCTTGCTCACCACACAACATTCATTTGTCTGGGCCATTCACTGCTGCTTGCCTGTACCTTTGATTCACTGGAATATCATCATCATTATCACGCTCATCTGATTCTGAACTAAGAAAATACTCATGCTCTGAGTTATTGTCCAAACCAGAAGAAACAGTGGTGGAGCTTGGTGTAACTTGACACGGTAATGAAGTTGACAGAGCCAAAGTGACAGGACCAGCCTATTGGGTTGTAAATATTTACACAAAACATCTAATCGGCCTATCAGTTGGCAAGTGGACTGGTACTAACTCAGGTGACATATAATTACATTGACTGATTTTAAAGCATGTTCATTATGTGCGTAAATTTATGTCAACTGTTTTAAAAGGTTTAATTGAGATTTGACTGTAAATTGTCCCAAACTCACTGAGTTGATTCACCTTGCTCTGGAATGAGCTATCCAAGCTCCTTCCACCTGTCTGTTGAAGCTAGTCCATGATGAAAAGGAAAGAATGTTGCCTACCGAAAAGAAGTAAGATGAAAAGAAAGAAAAACAGGGATGAACATTTATGTAAACCAGGATCCTAAATGATTTGGGTGATACAGCCTGTGCAGAGAATTCCAAAGTGAATTTGACTAAAAAGTCGAGTTCCTCATAAATTAGATCATCAAAATACTTCTTTTTGTCCTGTTTTTCAGTAATTCCTCAAATGCTTCAAAACCTACAATAGTTGCTGCCTTGGTTGTGGCATCTACCACTTTAGCCAGAGTTATCTCATGAATCAAGATCAGATGGTGTAAGGAACCCAGAGTTTAGTGCAAGTTCAAGTTCCCTAATATACTTTTCTCAATCAATTAATTTTGGGGGTCAAGGAAGAATATTTTTCAGGTCTGTTAAAGATGGATAGGGATAAGTGCTTCAATGCACCTTCACTGAATCTGAGGATAAACAAGAGAGTAAAGCCTGATTTTGATTTTGAAAGTTGAGGCAAATTCACTTTCACAAACTCCCTTCACTTCCTTGCCTTTAGAATCTCCTGGTAAACAACATGATTTTATCATAAACACCATTCCCTACCCCAGCTATTTTTACTCAGTCAACTTATTAATGTTTTAATTAAGTTAAATACCTTATAGGTATTAACATTGCTCACCATAACAGAATTGAGATCCTAAAACCAAGGTGCCACGTGAAAAGCATTGGTGTGGGTGCTGGTGTCACATAATAAGCACTGATGTTGGTGCCACTTAAAAAGCATCCAGTACACTCAGTAGAGTGGTTGGCATTAGGAAGGGCATCCAGCCATAGAAACCAAGCCAAAACAGACAAGGAAAATGGTGCAGTTCCTGTCAAGCTGTCCAACCCAGGTCAGCATGGAAAATGGATGTTAAATGATAATGATGATGTTGATTAACAGATGTGAGCAAGAGATGTCAGTACTGTTTAATTGTGAGTTATGGTATTTGTTTGCACTTAAACAAAATGTTATGGATGAATATAAAGTACACAAAACATATTACCATATGTTGCAGTATATCAGTGGTTCCCAACATTTTCACTACCAAGGACCCCTTTTATTTAAGTGAGTTTTCACATGGATCCCTTTTTATATGCTTATCCTTATGTACATATACATGTATATGAAATTTTGAATTTAGTTCATGGACCCCCAGTACTACCTTTGCAGACCACTAGGGGTCTGTGGACCTCAGGCTGGGAACCACTGCAGTATATCCATGTAGACAAAATTAATGAAAATATTATGGGAATAAGATCTAGTCCTGGAATGCATGGGGAGTAATGGAATGAACACTTACAGAGCTGGTTCCTATTTTGGACTGAAGTGATTAAAAAAGTTTTTTAACCCCTCCAAATTAACCTCAATGAAGCAGACCTATGATCAAGGGTGTTTTTTTTGTATTCTGAGACAACATATTCAAGTGTCCCTTTTTCAATATGGAGGGGTAAGATTTAAGGAAGATTTGGCTGCTATTTCTACATCTAGGTTGAAGAGATTCTGGCAAAATTAGCAGACAAGAGACCAGAAATCCCAGTGGCAGTCTGGGAGGTGATAGAGCTTGCAGTAAGTTTGTTTGTCAAAGATGATGGCTTGAAGACACTCTTTGCCTTCCTGACTTTTCATTTACAGATATATATTGTGTTATGAGAGCATATCAACTGTGAGTGAACAATTTGTCAGTAGGGAGTATAAAGGATATGGATGGAATATTTAAGAATCAGTAATCTGCCTAGCTGAGCAGGATGAATCAAGTGTGAAAGTACATTTGCTGCTAAAGGTAGACAGCTGATTTTAATAACCAGAAATCTCGAGTCACACAAATGTGTGTGCCAAGGTTCCTAAACTTCCCTTAAAGCAGGTGCCATACTGCCACACTCTCTACTATTTGGTCATATCAAAATTAAAGAATAACTGGGTGGGTGGAAGTGACATGACGTCGACAGACTCGACCTCATATCAAAATTCGATACAGAGAGGTAGTGAGACCTAAATAATTCGGCCAATCCCTCGTGAACAGGCGTGGCCACGATACTGGCTTTAATTGGTCAGTTGAATCAATGGTAACAAACGCGTAATGATATAAAAAGTAAAGAAATAAAGAAATATATTACCATTTATCTAGACTTTATAATACATATCTTTCTTCATGAAAAGAACTTTACAATTTATTTAAATAGACTTTAGCATTTTGTTTTCTTCAGTGTATTATAATATCTTATATGAGTCTATTTCTTTCGTAGCGTGACAACTTCCGCTTGAGAACTAAAGGTTGTTAGGCTTCATTTTTTTTATTTATGTGCGCTACTATTACGCATGTTCACACATTAGTAGGAGGTTACGAACTATCGGTTCATAGTAAAACAAGATATTAAGTCACTGTAGATATATTCAATGTAGAGAAACACTACATGTGTTTGACCAAATAACTATGAAACTATTATTAACGCTGATGCCACGGAAAAAGTCTGCTACTGTTAAATAATGGTTATATTGAAAACGGCGAATCGCTCTAGAAAAAAACGATAATTGTGAGCTGATATCAAATACAACAGACGTATCAGCTAATCAGATATATAAATACATACCATTTGTTATAATAAAATTTCCATGGATCAGTACTATGTTGGGAAAACTATCAATAATTATTCTCTTGCTTTGCTTATGTATTCTGGTGAAAGGTCGCTTGTACCTCTTCCAGAAGGACTGGGGTCGCCACGATGTCAAGTACGGCCATTTCTCCGAGAAGGAGCGTCTAAACATGCTTCAAAAGGTCCGGGAGATGTTCAACTTCGGTTATGACAACTACATGAAATATGCATTTCCTAAAGACGAACTAAATCCTCACAGCTGTCATGGTCGTGGCCCTGATTATGACAACCCGTAAGTTTACACCGCTCTTGTTTTTTATCGTCTACATTATTTGATGCCTTCCTCCACATTTTCAATATTTAAAGTAATCTTACTTGTGACCGAAGCAGGGGGTTTATATTTCGATTTTTATTCAATAATACATTGTTGTTGTTTATTTGTTAATTACGAAAACGTTTTGATTTAATTTAACATCCTAAGAAGCGATCCTTTTCAGCCTTTTTCAAAATTATTGGTTACGTACAAGAAGCTCTAATTAATGTTGATCTTTAATGGTTCGACAATATGTATGTCGATACTAGAGTTGTGATTTGTAAAGTCAGAGTAAACTCGTCAGGTATATTTATATATCTCGTTTATTTAACACTAAAATTCTGTATCAACTTGGATAATAATAATAAAAGTATTCGACTTAGAGACCAATAGAAAACTAATATTACAGAAATGTCGTCCGAAATTAAATATGACTTTTTGTGTGGCTTTGAAAAAGTAATTTTTGCACCTGATAGAATTGTATATTTCCCCAATAAAGCACTTTATTAGTCAGGTGAGCCTTCTTATTTCCTGTCCTTATTACAAAGTAACCATTGGGTGGCGTGCAGATTCTGTTGCACTAAAGCCGAATTAAGAACGACGATTTATTGTTTAATATGAATTACTCAGAAGTTTAAGATACACCAAAAAACGTGAATTATTCATTACGAATTGAAAGTGGTTTGTTTATATTATTGTTTAACTCCATGTCAGCCTTGAAGGAGCAGACCTTTGATCAAAGGTGTTCCAGTTGCGACTATGTCATTTACTTTGCAGACAGTGTATCTAAAACTGTCTAAGACAATAATGGGGGTGGCTTCATTGGAATATGGCTGTAATTTTTAGCTGGTCAAGTGACCACATTGATAGCTCCCTTGTTAACTCGACGATGTTTAAGTTCTTTAACCCCAGATCGAGCAGCCATATAATCAAAGACAGTCCAACTTTGACCATCCCATTTTTTTGTGTATCAAAGGATACACTGTCCAATGTATACTAAGATGGAGGAATGTGATTTGAGGGTGATTTGTTCGCTATTTCGAACAGGTCGACGGACCGCATTGAGACATCCCCGTTGGCTCGTTGAGTAAGCAATCGTTCGCTAACAGTGTTTAGGTTGTTGTTTAGTGCCAGGTCTGCTCTCTTTAAGTTTGTTGAAAGAGAGCAAACTTATTGTCAAAAACTCTCTATTAATGACCAACTCATCTTTTTGTATATCCAGGATTATATTACCCAGTGTACTAACCAGAAAAATAGAAGAGGGTGTGATATTAGGGAACTTGGCTGCTATTTCTAAAAGCCAAGAGACCACATGAAAATACTTTGAAAGGCGATTAATTTTGTCGGTCAGAAACTATACACTACTATAGAAAGGGTCGACCCCACTCCTTTTTGGGGATAATAGATTCAAGGCTACATGTCCCTTTTGAATATGAAAAATAAGTGGAATTAATAGTTAATTTTTACATAGAAAAACCGATGAAAGAAGAATGATGTTTTACCGAAAGACAAATGTCTGGTAGGGTCTGAAATCGTGAGCTACGTGTCACGTTCGATCATGTTGTGTTGATATCCGATGGTGCTGTTTTTGATTAAATAGGTACAAAATATGGGAGAATGGAATGTGATGTTTATAACTTTCAAAAGTGTCCTCTAGAAGCTTATTTCTGCTCTATGGCATTTTGTAACTGCTAATATTTTCATTACATAATCGAATATCATGTCATTTGGGTGATTTAATTTAAGTTTCTGTACTGTTAAACTGTCCCTCTATTGCTGGTAACTTTTCCAGAATCAGTATTACTTTCTAACAGCCAAATAAAGGAATCACATGAAACTAGGGGTTTCTTCACTAAACATTTTGTGAATATTGTCAAATTGCTCATAATCTGGTTACCTGATATCTTTTTGGTACTAAATCTTCGAATCAAATCCTGTTTAATATTCAATAAAGGGATCATACATTTCTAGCCTTAATTCTTTAGTACACCATACTAAGCTTGGACATTATCATTTAAAGAGATATTGTTATAAGAAAACTGTTGATCTTAGCTTAACAATTCTTCACTTCTCTGGGATACATAAACTACCACCAATAATAACCCGAGATAAAATGACTAAAAATTAAATCCATCAGTTACGACAAGGGTTTCAGTTGATCTGATCAACAGAAAAGCCTGTTTGTGAAATTAACATGCTGGGCACTCCGTAGACATGTGTACTCTTAACATAGTTCTCACAGAATGTGACAAGGCTGCTCTTTGAAATGAAAGTACTACCAATTTTGGCTAGATGAGTGAACAGTAGCAACATGAAATAAAGTGTCTTGCTCAGGGACACACTAGGAATCGAACTTGGAACCTTATGATTGCAAACCAAATACCTTAACCACTAATCCTTGCATCTTCACACCAAATGACTAAAATTAGGTTATATGTGGGTCACCACTGAACAATTGATTGAAATGTCTTTTTCTCTGGACTTGCTGGATCATCATCATTTAACATTCGCTTTCCATGCTGGCATTGGTTGGATGGTTTGATAGGAGCTGGTCAAATGGAGAGCTGCCCCATCTCTGTTTTGGGATGGTTTCTATAGTTGGATGCCCTTCCTGACACACCAGCCACTTTACAGAGTGTACTGGGTGCTTTTATGCAGCACCTGCACAAGTGCTTTTACGTGGTACCAACATCCATGAGCTCACAAGATTAGGAATGCTCAGCTGAAGAGGGATGCAGGGGACATACCTGTATGCAAAGACAATCATGTATTTACTTAATTTGACATGTCTTCTCAAGCACAGCAAACTGCCAGGAGTGAGGAGAAAGCTTGATACCATAAATGACTCTTGAAGTTGTTATAATTTCTTATTGAGAAATCCTAATTCATCATCATTTCATGTCCTTTTTCCATGCTGGAAGGGTTGATGGGATTCAGTGGTATGGAGGACCACATCATATTCCACTGTCTCAGTTTAGGTATAGTTTCAACAGCTGCATGTCCTTCCTATTGTCTATTTTACAGAGTGTAGTAGCTGCTTTTTTCATGGCACTTATAACTTGCAAGACTAAAGTGTCCCCCTTGACTTAGAGAATAGGAGAGAGGGAGATGGCTTTATGTGAGATGTTGAGTTGTTTAAGACCCCACAATATATATATATATGTGTTGAGCCTGAGGCTGTGTGGGAAGATGAATGGAGGCATATCGTTGCCGTCACTAGTGATCACTCCAGACACCATGATGTTGACTGGATGTTTGATTTTTATCACTCTCAGTACATGTTTTGAGTACACGGCAAGCCAATGGTTGTTCTTTATGTTCACCATCTGATCCTGGCTGAAATTTTTCTCGTCTGAGAAAAACTAAAGCATATTCAGTTGGAGGGGATGCTTGAGTTTGTTCAAAAGCTTTGTAGCGTGGTCTTTCCTCTTGTCCTTGATGGCTTGGGATAAAAATTGGCCCTCTCTCATGAGGAATACCAAATGCCTTCTTGCACTACCTGCCTGATAAAAAACTCAGATACTCCTTTTCCTTGGCAATGGACCTGATTGGCTTGGAGGGATTATTGTCAATCATGGCCTGGATCTCACCAACAAATTCAGGAGCTCTTTTCTTATCAGAATGAGTTTTCCAAGTTGCCATACCTTCATAATCACCATTAGACTCATCTAACTCTTTCCGAATCCTCTGCGCTGTCCTCAGATTGACACCCAAACACTTTGTAATGTTTGTATTGGAGCTTCTGGCATGAGTGTCAAGCAGTACAGCATGTCATTTCCAAATTTCTGGCAGAGTAAATTGCATCATGGTACTGTTTTTCTCACAGATGGTGCCCAACTGACCCTACTATACTGTGTAGTTGACAAAATCAAAAGCAAACAATGTGCATGCATAAAATAAAAAATATAAAATGGTGACAATTTACCCATCGCATCCTGTTTGTGTGTGTGTGTATATATATATATATATATATATTATATATATATATATATATATATATATATATATTCATTGTTACCAGCGTCGCCTTACTGGCACTTGTGCCAGTGACATGTGAAAAAACATTTGAGTGAGGTTGTTGCCAGTGCTGCTGGACTGGCTCTTGTGCAGGTGGCATGTAAAAAACACCATTTGAGTGTGGCTGTTGTCAGTACCGCCTGACTGGCCCTCGTGCTGGTGGCACTTAAAAGCACCCACTACACTCTCGGAGTGGTTGGCGTTAGGAATGGCATCAAGCTGTAGAAACTCTGCCAGATTAGATTGGAGCCTGGTGCAGCCATCTGGTTCGCCCATCCTCAGTCAAATCATCCAACCCGTTAAACGATGATGATGATGATATTCACCATGTTGGACCACTGAAGTCAACATGTTTTTTTCATTCTCTCTCTATTATTTCCTCCTATTCCTTTCTTTCAAAGAGCGTAGGCTTGAAGCATAAAAGACTTTTCCTACATCTGTCTTTGTTTTCCTATAAATTTGAACTATAACTATCTATCTGTCTATCTTTCTATCTATATATGGGTGAGTAGGGTTGGATGGAGTGGTAGCAGAAAGAGAGATAAAGATGATGGGATGAGGCAACAGAGCATACCCTGAAGGTAACATGTCCAAAAAAGTGAAGAGAAGAAAGCACAGAAGTGTGGAGATATAAGGATTAGTAAGGGTGGGCGTATGGAGGGAAAGTGAGTGAAATGATAGAAATAGGGATTGAGGTGGTCAAAGATATTTAGGAGTGAATGGTTAACGAGGATGTGGGTGGTCAACAGTAAATATGAGTTAGTGGTAAGAATGAGGAATGTCAAAAAAAAAAAATATATAGGAACTGGCTTAGAAGAGAGAGGATAATAACTGGTAGTACAGAAAGAGTGATGATATATGTAGTGATCCTAATTAAGGCATTGTAATTCATTAGAGAATATTTTGTAATCCCTGATTTCTTGTACTAAAAGTTAAAAATAGAAATTGTAAATATTTCCGTCTTGTGGGCAGATCTATTATTCCCTGCTCAAAGAATTCCTGTCTTTATTGGTGAAAAACTTTCCAGGTGTATTTTTACATCCACTTCAGAGTTGAAGGTCTGTTAATTCAATGAATTTTGAAGAGATTGAAACTAGTGGAAATTTGAAGGTACAAGGTTGGGCAAGTATGGAGGTGTAGTGAAACTCCCCAGCCAAGCCCCATTAACTTCTGCCACATCTGCAAAAAAGTGTGCAGTCTGACATTATCATGATGAAAGACAATACTCTTATGATTAGCAAGTGCTGGACACTTCTGGTGGATCACTGCTTTTAGTTTGTCCAGCTGGTGGTCACAGTATGCATTCAAATTGATAGACCTGTTGTGGGAAGAAGCTCATAAATGGCAACACCCGTCTAATCTTGCCAAATTGAAAGCATAATAATCTTCTTTGGGTGAAGTCCTGCTTTGGAGGTTGTCTGTGCTGATTCATTACACTTTCTTTATGATTATTTGCACTTCATGTTGTTATAAATGTTCCATTTTTCATCTTCTGTAAACCATTCTCTTAAAAAAAAAATGGGATTGTTTTCTTCATGTTTCTGCAACAAATCACAGATGGAAATTTGTTGAGCAAAGTGAACCACACTCAACTGATGTGGGACCCAAACATCAAGCCTACTGATGTAACCAAGTTGATGCAAATGGTTTTCAGCACTCAATCTGAATATCTGGGGAATATTTACAATCATTCTTATTGTATTATGGGGTTTGGTGTTACTATTAATTTCATTTGGCTGGCTAGAGTGAGGTGCATCTTGCACTGGAAAATTTCTCATCAAAATCTTGAAAACCACCTGACACATTCCATAACAGCATCCTCTCTGTACATAGCACATATCTTCCTGCAGGCTTCCGCTGCTTTCTTGCTTTTTTTAAAATAAAAAAGTATGAGGTGTCAATAATGTTCGTTCCTGTTCTCCATTTTTAGAATGATCCCAAGCTCACAAAATACAACCTGTCTCATTGTAAGTTTGCATTGAACTACATTGAAGTGTCAAGTATCTAACAAGTGCACATGTGCAAGAGACAAATTGAAGTTGTAGAATGACTGTGCAAAGGAGAGGTGATGAGATTGGCTCCTTTAATACATCTCACGGTCGATTACAATAAATACGAAAAGGTATAAATGAGTATGAGTGCCAGCAGGAAAAAGAGGCGACACAACCGGTAGAATGTTAAGAGAAGATTTTATTGATAGGTTAATATGTGTGTCTGTGTGTGCGTCATATATGCAATATAATAGACAGGACGTCATGTATACAAAGTGTATGTGTACAAACAAGGATGTATGTGTGTGCGATAAGTAGCATTGAAAGAGTCTATAATAGGACACTAGAAGAATGTTCAGACGCAATGATAATAAATACCAGTTCATAGTCCAGATACATGATAGTTAAAGTGCTGTAACAAGAAGTTGAGGCGAAGTAGCAGAGCCTGTGTGGTACGTGTTGTACGAAGTGGTGGCTACAATGCTGCTGCTGGGTTACTTGGTACAAGAGTTCTTGCAAGTTGTGTTTGCTGTTAGCCATGGTGAAGTAATTCACAAACAGTGTTGAGATGAACCTGTGTGACGGTTGATGTGTATGTAGAAAGATGTTGTTGACAAAATTGATAGCCGTATGCTGTTGGACGAATGTTGATAAGTCTCCATGTAGCTGCTGTGGTCTGTTGTTGCTGGAACTGGCTGTGTCCTGTGTGGTCGGTGGCTAGACCTAAAAGGGTCTGGAACCAACTGACTTCGACTCGGTGTTGAAGCTAGCATTTTATACCACGCTATTAGCTCACCGGAATGCTTGGAAGAGACTGTCTCATGTGACCTTATCAGAAGGCTGTGATTGGTTGGGCTGCACATTGGCGCATAATAGAATAGTGGACACAACAGGGTCCAAAAGGGCAGCCGAAGGCTAGCTGTTATCTACTACATCCGTACTCATGCATATATAACGGAGAAAAACTAAACAGACTAGTTGGCTCACTCAATATTTAAATGAAAGTTTAAAAAGAAAGCAAAGCATTTTCTCATATAAACAAATTCACTCCTGAATGTTAAGAAACTATAAAATTAACAAAGAAACATTGGTTAAATTTAGTGCACAGCTTTATTAATACAAAGCTAAATGTTGGGGAGCAAAATCTCATTTGTCTATCTAGTTGACATTAATTATTTCATCTTTGTTTTGCTTCAGTTCACAGAATAATTTATAACAAATAGAACAAAAAAAACCCACTGTATTATCTTGAACGAAAGTATTGAAATATTTTTCAATCCTGTTCCACTTACAGTGGTAACAGAAACACTAAAAAACAAAACAAACTACTTTTCCCATTGGGGAAAAAGAAAATAAAGGGGACTTAATTTGCTTTTGGTATATAGGTATTTCATCATCATCATCATTTAACGACCGCTTTCCATGCTAGCATGGGTTGGACGATTTTGACTGAGGACTGGCAAACCAAATGACTGCACCAGGCTCCAATCTTGATCTGGCAGAGTTTCTACAGCTGGATGCTCTTCCCAACGCCAACCACTCCGAGAGTGTAGTGGGTGCTTTTTACGGGCCACTGGCACGGGGGCCAGTCAGGTGGTACTGGCAATGACCTCGCTCGAATCTTTTTACACGTGCCAGTGAAGCGACGTTGGTAACGATCACGCTCGAATGGTGCCCTATAAACAATAATTGTTGAGAGTACTGTTTTGTACAGTCTGCTGCATTTAAGTTAGACTTTCTTCATCCTGATTTCAAATGCTATCGGGGTTAATTTCTGTTGAACTTGATGAAAGCTCAATAAAATTAGTACCTGATGTTTATATGCAGTTTTCATTTGGTGTCAAACCTAACAAATCTGTAGAGATAGCTAAAACAGTAGAATGCTGGCTTTTATGATTTATTACATCTAGTTTTAGATTACACAGTTTTGTGTTCAAATCAAATCTAGTTAGGAGTTCAGATAAGTAGTGAGATCAGTTATATTAACTATATTTCTTCCTCAGTTTGAAGTCTCTGTTATTGCTGCTTAAGGGATACCATCAACAAGAAGCTATTCTCTTCAGTTGTAATTTTCGTTTCAAATTTTGGTACTAGTCCAGCTATTCTGGGGGAGGGGGCAAGTTAATGACCAGTGCTCAACTGATACTTATTTTAACAACCCTGAAAAGATGAAAGGTAAAGTCAACCTTGGCAGAATTTGAACTTAGAACATAAAGATAGATGAAATGCCATAAAGCATTTTGATGGTGTGCTAATGATTCTGCCAGCTTGCTGCCTTCCCTTCCATTGTAATTTTGAAATTTCTTACCTTTTTAGAAAATATTGTTACTGTAGATGTTGGTTCTTCAGAAGTCAAAAATATAAGTACTAGCCAAGTACTGAGTATAGTTGACATTACTTGTGCCTATTTAAGAAATTCTTTTAATCTTGTGCCTATTTAAGAAATCCTTTTTTAGTCTTTTTCATCTTATGCTTGTCTAAGAAATCCTTTTTCAGTTTTTTTTCGTCTTGTGCCTATTTAAGAAATCCTTTTTTTTTTTTGCTGAAGATATTTGACTTAATTAAAGCTTTGGACTACATGAATTACAGAATTTAATTTTAACTTTCAACAATTGCAGAATTAGATCAAGTCTGGGTTTGATTTAAGAAATAGTAAAACACTATGCTAAATATATTGCAATATTTATTTTTATCATTATATCTTACTATTTTTCCTTTGCGTTTGTTCTTTTCATGTTGATATAATAAGTACCAATAACATACTGGTACTCTCTTCTGACTGTGCCTTAGAAGGAGGCTCATGAGAGAAACTTGCCAAATACCAGGTGCTGGTAGAGCAGAAACCAGGGCTGGCAGGCATTTTGAGAGGCAATTGAAATGGGCTACCAGGGTTTTGTGGAGTATTCTTTCTGCAGACTCTGACTGGGCTTGGGTTTACAGGTGCAGCAAAGAGAAGGACCATCTACAGAAAAGGCCATTGGGTGATTTGCTGCTACTGGAATGCAAGCTGGGACTTGGTCAACTGGGCAAAGAGGTCTGATGTTGAAAGACCCAGAATTTTTTGAAACCTCAGAAACATCACTTATGATGCATCCTAGAGCATCCATGACATGTATCTTGGAACCAAACTTTGCTTCCAAAATTTATGTCTTGTTAAAACAATATCATTAATGAGGGTTCACAATGTGTATAGTGAAGAATTCAGGGTACAAGTAGGGGTTCATCAATGATCAATCCTCAGCCCCCTCTTGTTCATCATAGTCCTCCAGGCAATAACAAAGGAATTCAAAATAGGCTGCCCCTGGGAGCTCCTTATAGCTGAATCACTACCAGAACTAGAGAAGAAGCAAGGTCTATAATTGAAGGGCCTTAGTGTTAACCTAGCAAAAACCATTCAAATTCTGCTGGGATTGACTTTTTCAATGAAATAAGTACCAAAAGGTAAAGTTGATTTAGGCGACTGTAGTCTCCTTCAAAATGTGTAGCCTTGTGCCTTTGTTAGAAATTAGTGCATCTATGATATTCTGGATTAGTTTCTATGTAGAAAGCATATTGAACAATTTTTATATTATTCAACGTAATTCTTTAATGATTAAGGTTTGAAAACTGCTCATAGATATCGTTCTTGTAACAGATGTTCATTTTGTTGATGGTTCTCATATCTGATGTTTTACTGTAGGTTTTAACAACTGTTCACTTGAATGTATGTATGTAAGGCATGGCTGTGTGATAAAGAAGTTTGCTTCCCCAATATACAGCTTCAAGTTCGGTCCAATCATGTAGTACCTCGGGCAAGTATCTTCTACTATATCCTGGGGCTGACAAAAACCATGTGAGTGGATTTGGTAAACAAGCTGAAAGAAGCCCATTCTATATGTTTTTATGCATATATACACCCAGAACCATGCTAATAGCATAGAAGTGAAATTTAGGATTTCTCGGTTTTCTGTGAATCGATTTTGATAAAACTTTTCCCAGCTGGTTTGTGTACTATGCCAACATCATTGTTATGTTTTCATTATTCTGTGTAACATCCTTTCTTTTTTATTTCAAATTCTTCAGTTTTTGGGTGAACCATGCTAATAGCTTTTGAATAAAAATAGCCCATCTAAACATTTTTTTTACAGAAAATGAAGGGTGAAGATACATATTAAGCATACATTGAGTATATATTTAACAGAAAACCATAATAATAATATTATTGATACAATGAATTATTTAGGCATATGAGTGCCATATCGACAGATAACTTTAAAAACCCTATTAGTCATGGAATCTGTCAATTTCTTAATAGTAGCAGGTTGGACTGCCTCTGCTGCAGCTTTGATGGTCACCCATAAGACATTTTTTGATGTAAATTGGCATCCATCGGCTTAAACATCTTATGGACCAAAGATTTTTGATAGGGTTGAGATCTGGAGATGATGACAGCCACACCATCAACCCTTCACCTTGTATGCCGTAAGACTCTAGTAGAAGTGACAGCAGTATGTCATTTAGCCAGGGATCCAAGACCTTCAGGAGATTGCAGTAGGCAGCTGCAGTCACTTTAACCCCTTCAGGCACCCTGACTGGGCCAACAACTCTGTCCCCATGACCCATCCATCCTGTTTTTGACATTGTAAACATTGGTGATGCTCATCTCCGAAATAGACCCAACCATTTGCCCAACCATCAGGCCTGTCAAAGGATGCTCTGGTTTCGTCAGTGAACAGAACACAGCTCATGCCTAATGTCATGTACTTTTGGGTCCATTGAAGTCTCAAAGTCCTGTGAGGAGGCAGTTTCAGGAGTTCTCGCATGGAAGCCATGGTCAAGAGGATACAATTTCTGGTGGTTTTCGGTACATGAGGAAATCCAGAGGCAGTGAGAAAGGCTTTGCTTGTTTGTCCAGGTTTACCACATAATTTGCAACCAATATTCCTTAAATCCCTAGCTGTCACAGTCTTGGAGGTCCCACAATCAAATCATTTCTTCCTTGGTTTTCATGGGACTAAATAATTCATTGTGTCAATAAATTTTAGAATATTATTGTGGTTTTCTGTTAAATATATACTCAATGTATGCTTAATAGGTATCATTACCTTCCATTTTATTGAAAAAAAAAAAAGAAATATCTAGATGAGCTATTTTCATTCAAAAGCTATTAGCATGGTTCACCCAAAAACTGAAGAAGAATCTGAAATAAGAAAGAAAGGATGTTACACGGAATAATGAAAACATAACAATGGTGTTACCAGTGTGCAAACCAGATGGGAAAAGTCTTATCAAAATTGATTCACAGAAAACCAAGAAATCCTAAATTTCACTCCTAAGCTATTAGCATGGTTCTGGGTGTATATATGTATATATGTACATATATACACATATATAGCAGGAAAGCCAAGAATAACATATAATGACGAGGCGATGAGAGCTTCGCCTAGTAAATTATTTTATTTGCTGAAGATTGCTTGAAACCATGGCACAGGAAATAGAGGGTAAATGTTTTTATTTTTCATTCCCTTTCGAAATTACCCCTAATAGTGGTTTGGAGTTTGTTTTCTAAATTTTTTTTTTGCTACTCTGGAATTTATTAATATATATATATATATATATATATATATATATATATATATATGCATAGTAGGGAGCATTGTCAAACACCTAGAAGAGCTGTGTGTACGCACGCACACGTGCACACACACACACGTTAGAATATTGCAGCTAATTGACAGTGTCTTTGGGTGCTAGATAGAATGCTTTCCAGTATTTCTTCCAATTCTCTGCATTCTGAGTTCATATCTGTCCAGGCCCAACTTTGTTTTCTATTCTTTTAGGGTTGATTAAAAAAAAAAAGTCCAGGTTGGTGGCTTAGCAGAACTGTCAGAGCATCAGGCTGTTTTGGCTCATTGCTTTCTGACAGCAATGCATGCAATGATACTGGTACCAAGTGATGTAGAGAGGGGAAATTTGCATGCATGGACAACTGTGTGTTTTTCACAAGACTAACAGTTGCCCATGTCTAACAGACTAACAGTTGCCATTTCCTAGATCAAAAATATATGATCAGTCATGACCAGAAGAGAGCTAATATTTGTGTGTGTGTGTGTTGATGGTGCACATAGCTGAAAGGTAAAGCTCTTCACTTTGCTATCATTAGGCCATCTTGTGTAAGTATCATTTATCACAGCCTCAGATTAACCAAAGTGAATGAAATTGGGTAGAAAAATTGGAATCATGTCCTGTGGACAATATCTGTATTACAAAGTACCAGCCTTATCACATAGCATTTCAAGCTGATTCTGCATGCGAATTATGTGGAATCTCAGTTACTATGTTACTATTCAGTGAGTTGGCCTTTAAATTGATTGAACAACTGGAATACTCTTTGCTGAAACCAATGGAGGATTCATTTACTTACGTTCACTTAGTGTTTGTTTGGTTAAATAATTGTGTGTGTATGTGTCACTGAATTAATGTTTGTTTTTTAACACTTTTACCACACATTTAAATAAATGACATCATACTACTTACCAGCTGGACTTGAGTTTCTGGTCTTTAGTAAATAAATTAACAATGAGAGCTTGCTAATTTTTTATTTATTTTTTAAGCTAGATAAATACCAAAATGGAGTTCTAAAGTTTATGACCTGAAACTATACATGATTGAAGAGATGTTAAAAGACAAATGTTATTTCATCATATACATCTTTAATCATTATCATTTACACCCCATTTTTCTTACCAGTATGTATGTGTTGGACCACACTTTTTGAGGCAGATTCCCCTTTAGTTGCCTCTTATGACATCTGGGATGTAGTGTAGCTATTCTAAATACTGTTTTACAATAATTTCTAACATAGGCATAAGGCCACAAATTTGGAGTAGGAAGGTAGTGATTAAATCAACCCCAGTACTAGACTGGTAATTCATTTTATTGACAGTATGACTTGAACTCAACATGTAGAGCCAGAACTAATAATAAAAAATAAAGTTAGAATAAATAAAGCTACCAGCTTTTGCCTTTTGTACAAGAACCATCCTTCATTGCTACCATAGTCACTCTGTCCATGCAAACAACCAACTAATTGAATATTTTAGCTAGTCTTTTACTGAATGTAAAGTAATTTGTCTCTAATCAATTGAACATCTGTTTCATTTGTGACACATTTCATAAGAAGGGAATATATTAAGTGAGAGAGAAATGTATGCGACGATAGATGTGATGGTTGGACTGGAAATCAAAAAATGATGATGATAATGGTTTCAAATTTTGGCACAGGGATAGCATTTTATAATGGGAGGTGGAAGTCGATTACATCAACCTCAGTATTTGACTGGTATTTCAACCCTAAAATGATGAAAGGCTTAGTTGATCTTGGCAGAATTTGAAATCAGAATGTAATGACAAATGAAATGCCACTAAGCATGTTGTCTGGTGTGCTAATGATTCAGCCAGCTACTTAGCAGCACATATAATATGGTTATACCGCAAGAAAGCAGAACTGTCATATCAGAGTCGAAAGCAATTAATGGGTTACAGGAGTCAAGAGTTGGAGGTGGGGGATGCCTGCTCTAACTCTAAAGAAATATAAAGTGTTATATAATATGCTAAAATTTCCAGTTTCATAGATATTAATCTGACTTTTTTCTGCATAGAAAATAATCAGATCAGATTTAAAGGTTTTGATGAAAGTGGTGGCAATTTAGTTTCTAAAAATAGTAAATCTTTAGATTTGGATTTTTGATTTAACTATTCAGTTGATACAATATTTAAAATAACAAAATAGTGAAGGTGGAGGGCTTTTTACAATGTAAAACGGATAAAGTTTAATAACTTTTATATATTTCAGGCACAAAGGTCCATCATCAGAAGTAAACAGTTAAGAAATGTTTGCCTACATGGTCACTGATGTATGGACTAACATTTCTTGACTGTTTACTTCTGTTGCTAGGCATTTGTGCTTGAAATATATAAAGGTAAAATGTTACTGAGCTTTTCCTTTTTTGCATTGTAAGATCTCTCTCTCTCTCTCTCTCTTCACTGTATTGCTATTTTACTGCTTTATCACAATGCTTCAAGCAAGCTACAATGGTCATTTGTTAAGTGTTCACTTGTTTAGTTTTCTCTTTTGTATGCTTTAGAATTTTGAATTGGTTAACAAAGATGTTCCTGATTTTATTTTGTTATATTCTTATGGTTTATTTCTTTTATGCCTATTTATTTTGTAACCTCTTTAAATTTTGTAAGTTTTGTCTTATGCTTAACTGTTTGTAATTTCATTTAAAAAGCTACAACAGTTGAACTCTGGCCTTTGAACCAAACCTTTAACAGGTTCAGCTGCTAAAGAGTAGGTTGATGGTTCAGATTGTCCATATTTGTTGTATGCTGTCAATCAGTGTATAAAGTATATGATTGCTTTAATTACAAATAGAGGAGTTAGAGTTGGTGTTAAAAGTTTTATATTCCAGCTCCACAGCTTTACAAGAATGTATACATGTACTTTGACTTTGCTCTGTTTTCCTGGCATTGTACAGATGAAACAAATCTTTCCTTACACTTGAGACATTACTCTATCTCCATAACTTTCTTAAGAAAATTATTTTAAAGTAGTTTCTCAATGCCTTTCTCAGATCCATAGCAGAATCTCAGCATAAATGTAGCTTGCTTAGGAGATTAAATGCTCTGGCTGCTTACAGTGATAAACTGTGCCTCTCTATAATACTTATTTATGGAAGAATGGATGATATTTAAACATCTAGGTTAGAGAACAAAGTTCGTGGTTAGTGGCAGAATATAGTTTGGCAGAATCATATTGGGAATGGATGATATGGGGTGAGTAACAAAGTATTGTGGGTTTTTGGTGTTAAAAGCTTTCAGTGGAAGTAGATCAAGGAGGATGAATGATGAATTAGCTGTTTTGAGCTTCACAGATGAAATGATAAAAGATGTTTGGATAGATATTTCTGGCTGAAATCAGCAGTGAAGAAAAAAAAATCTTAAATGATGATTATGTGTATGTATACACACATGTACATATATTTGTATATATACATATGTTTGAATGCATGCAAATACACAAGTATAGAAATATATATATACATACATACATATATAATGCAGACATTACATATGTGTGTGTGTGTGTGAAACTAACTTGAAAGTCAGTTGGTTTATCTTTAATGTTCAGAAGATATCAAAAGGTGATCAAGAATTGATATTTCCCAGAAAACCCAGCATCTATTCACCAAAGCTATGTGAACTGAGATATTTTACTATGAAATATCCTGCCTAGAAACTACAAAATATCTGCATCAGATGGCAACTTTTCAAACCACTAACTGCAACCAACCAAAGAAAGAAAAAAAAAAAGTGAAATTTTTTTTCCTGTTTTAGAAGGCAGAAGGTAGAATAGAGTTTGCATTCATCTAATTCTGCCATCTTTATCATGGTATTGAACAAGTTTAAAATTGTCTTAATTTTATTAAACATGGAAAATTGTCTACCACTTTTTGACCCTCCACAGCCTCCCCTGGTGGATGGCAAGATGCTTCCCACTTACGAGAAACACTGGCTTAATTTATTATTCTCATGGCCATTCTACCTCTACATACTACTGTGTCCTGATTGGATGCACTTTTATTCACTACAGGTTATTTACACTATTAAAATATGAAATATTCTACTAATGCTGAACCTGAATTTGTAGTACAGTGTGTTAGACACCAGATTGTTATTAAAATGTAGAGGGAAACAATTTTTTTTTTTTATATTGGTAGAAGATAAATTTTCAAGAGAAATCCTATAGAGTTTTATATGGTTACACAGAAAATACCTAAAGAACAATTCTGAGCCATTTATTGCTACTTTTTAGCCTGGGCAAAGCTTAGGTATTCTGCTAGTACATATATATTTAGTAATTAACTATGATATAATAGCTAAGATTTATATGTGTGTATGTGTAGGTACATGGCTTTGTAGTTAGGGATATTCAGCTCATGGTCATAAGGTTTGTGAGTTCGATTTCTGGTGGTGTTGTGTGTCCTTGAGCAAGACACTTTATTTCACGTCATCAGTTTACTCAGCTGGCAAAAATGAGTAATACTTGTATGTCAAAGAGCCAGCCTTGTTACATCCTGTATTGTGCTGAATCTCCCTGAGAACTATGTTAAGTGTATGTGTGTCTGTGGAGTACTCAACCACTTGCACGTTAATTTCACAAGCAGGCTGTATGGTAAGAAGCTTGCTTCCCAACCACATGGTTCTGGGTTCTGTCTCACTGTATTTCACTTTGGGCAAGTGTCTTCTATCAGGTCATTAAGAATGAAATGTCCAATTTTGAACTGAAAGTTTATTTTATCTCAACAAAAAGCAATGCAGTTAATCAAAGTATGCACCTAAATTACCAACACAATTTTGCCATTTTATCAGTAGCTTATTTATGACAGCAGCAAACAATTTTGAAGAACAAGAGTTGATGAAATCACGAAAGGCTGTTTTTGCATCTTCTTCAGATTTGAAGTTTATTCCTTGCAAAAAGTTGTCTAATGCCTGGAAATTGTGATAGTCAGTTGGTGCAAGATCAGGTGATAGTCAGTTGGTGCAAGATCAGGTGAATATGGTGGATGACAGAGTACTATAGAACTTGCAATTAAACAACTGAGATTGATCAATAGAGACAGGCTAATTCTCTTGCAAGATAATGCTCAACCACATGTTGCACAAGAAACACTACTCAAATTACAGGAACTGAATTTGAAAGTTCAGTTCCTGTAATTTGAGTAGTGTTTCTTGTGCAACATGTGGTTGAGCATTATCTTGCAAGAGAATTAGCCTGTCTCTATTGATCAATCTCAGTTGTTTAATTGCAAGTTCTATAGTGGATGACACTAGTGCTGGACCGCCAAACAGATACTATTAGCTTTTATTGGTAAATATTCTTTTTTGGATTGTGTTTTGGCATTTCATCTCTACCCAACCACCATGCAGAATGCTTTCTATTGTGTAACAATAGGATGCAAAAATGGTCTGCTTTTATGCTGTAACAGTGAAGAACAGCAAGTTTTAAGATGACATGTCATTTGATGCCCGTTCAGTTCATGTGGTACCCACTTGTCCAGCTTCTTTACCTTGCCAATTTGTTTCAGATGTTCCTATACAGTTGTAATCGAAACATCAAACCTTGCTGCTAACTCACATGTAGTTTGAGTTGTATCCACTTCCACTACAGTTTCCAGCTCATAGTTATCCACCTTGGTCTCAAGTCTACCATGGGGCTGATTTTCAAGAGTAAAGTCACAGACCAGAACTTTTCAAATCATTGACATACAATGTGCTCATTCACCATATTGTCATCAAACACCTCATGTTTCGAGCTGTCTGAGATGCATTGGTTCCATGACGGAATTCATAGTCATAAACAACATGAATTTTTTATCTATCCATGGGTTCACAAAAATTGATTTACGAGAGAAAACTCACAATATAATCAGACACAATGAATTGCATTTTGAAAAGTGATGATTTGTAAAACAAAGAATTGTCGAGATAAAACAGAGTTAACGATTGTGAAACTTAGTGCATAAGAAAATCGGACATTCATTCTTAATGACCTGATACTATAGCCTCAAGCCGACCAAAGCTTTGTGAGTGGCTTTGGTAGATGGAAACTGAAAGAAGCCTGTTGTATATATATGTGTTTGTGTGTGTGTGTGTATGTTTGTGCCTCCACCATCACTTGACAACTGATGTTGGTGTGTTTACGTCTCCATAACTTAGTGGTTTGGCAAAAGAGGCCAATAGAATAAGTATTAGGTTTACAAAGAATAAGTCCTGGGGTTGATTTGTTTGACTAAAGGCGGTGCTCCAGCATGGCTGCCATCAAATGACTGAAACAAGTAAAAGAAAAAAAGAATATATATATATATATAAAACATCTTTTTTAAATATGGTCTAAAACAGAAGAGAAGAGAGCAGATTCCATTATAAAATGTGAACCATGTATCTGTTGTTTGCTTGACAATTGTGTTACAGATTACACAAAATGTGTGGGATTTGTTCTGTTTCCTGTTTTCATTCATACATGTATATATCCTGTATAAATGGATGTATAGAAAATAACCATGCTATTAACATATCTCATATGACATTAGGGATGGATGCAACAGTTTTTTTTTTTATATTTACAAGCAGTTTATGATAATTTTGCAGATGGTGATTTTGTTTAGTCTCAGCACAGGTTGAAAAAACAAATCTCTTACGTGTAAGTTACAGCTTCGGTCTTTTCATTGAAAAGAGTTGCCCTATTCAGAACCCACTGTCATTTTGACATCTCTTTTAACTCTCTTCATTTTGCTTTTTTTTTTTTCAAATGGGCTTTCATTTTATCAAAATTTAGCCAAAAGAAGAGAGCTCATAACATTTTATTGAGCCAGTACTTAAGATATTTGATATGTTGGTACTGTCTGCTCTTAAAAATGTTTACAGTGTGGCTTTACAGGAGTTTTTTGTTGCTCTCAATGAAACCAACAGCTATCCCTGAAAATGTATAAAATTGTGTATTTCTTGCATAAAAAGTTGTTCTAATAGTAATTAGCTGCATAGTTGGAATGTTGATAGAGGTTGAAATATAAGTAAGCATAATAATGAAAAATACTGTGTGTTGTTTAGCCCTGGTTTAACCTCTATTCAGTAGATCTATGATCAAAAGCTTTCCAGCTATGATCTTCTAATCTTCATTGTACATCTTGGACTACATTATATACTGTGACCCTCTTTTTATGTAGATTGGATTTGAGGGAGATTTGTCTGCTGTTTCTTGGAGTCTGGTTCCTCATTGCCTTGACAGAATAATTAAAGTATGCAAATCAGATACGAAAAACTGTTTTATGAAAGGGAACTAATATCATCATCATTTAACGTCCTCTTTCCATGCTAGCATGGGTTGGACAATTTGACTGGTGAACCAGATGGCTGCACCAGGCTCCAATCATGATCTGGCAGAGTTTCTATAGCTGGATGCCCTTCCTAACGCCAACCACTCCAAGAGTGTAGTGGGTGCTGTTACCTGCCACCAGCACAGGGGCCAGTCAGGCGGTACTGGCAATGGCCTCGCTCAAGTGTTTTGTTTACGTGCCACCGGCACAAGTGTCAGTAAGGTGACACTGGTAATGATCACACTCGAATGGTTTACGTGCCACAGGCACTGAAGTCAGTTAGCTGCTCTGGCAACGATCACGCTCGGATGGTGCTCTTTGTGCCCCACTAGCACGGATGCCAGTCATTGAATTTGATTTCAATTTCACTTGCCTCAACAGGTCTTTGCAAGCAGAGTTTAGTGTCCAAAGAAGGAAAGGTATGCATAAGTGGGCTGGTTATGCCCCTGGCATAGGCCATGAGGTTATGGTCTCATTTGGCTTGCCAGGTCTTCTCAAGCACAGCATATTTCCAAAAGTCTCAGTCACTAGTCATTTCCTCGGTGAGGCCTAAAGTTTGAAAATATGAAAGAAACAGCATGGAATTGTCTAAATAAACTTTCACCATCTTTGTAATCTTAGTTTTAGTAGTCTTTTGTTGATTTTAATACAATAATATTGATGTTTTCTTTTCAATATGTACATGGAAACACTTATTAGAGAATGGAATAATCAAATATTTTACCATACAATGTTATTGGCTTATTTCATTACTCCACCACCATCAACAACAACAACAATCACAATGTTAATTGTTCATTTCAATGATCCTAGTGTATAAATGATACTAATTATATTGACCCTTAGAAAGATAATAGAAAAAATGAGGTAATTTGTACAATGCATTTCTGTCCTACCACGCTCACTCTAACTAAGGATGATGATATTTTTAGAGCAGAACTATTATTAAGTATTTACAAGTTTTCTAGAAGCTTTTAGTTTTGATTTGTTGTTTTAAATTTTTCATTGGTGTGTAATTTTTTTCCATTTGTTTATGATTACTTTTCAGTTCCAATATCAATATAAATGATGTCTTAGGAGATTATGCATTGACCCTTGTTGATGCTTTGGACACACTTGCAGTGAGTATCCTTATCATATGATCTTTACTTTATAGAAGAACCATAGAATTTAGCTGAACTATGTGACAAATAGAAAATTATATATATATGTATGTTTCTTTATTTCCTAATTTGTGTGAAATATTTTTAGCATGTATATGTGTGTGTATATATATACACACACACACACACACACACACTCTCTCTCTCTCTCTCTCTTCATACCTTCAGCTGTTACATCCACTCTTTTCAATGTTTAACCCTGCATAATAACTGAAAAAAATATTAAAGCAAAAGAAGCTGCCAACATTAGGCAAGTTACTTGTTAACTCTAAATTTAAAGCGGTCAGTCATGTTCTATGAAAAACGATGGGAGAGTTTATTCCACAATTCAGCCATTATGGTGGTGGTGGTGGTGGGTGAAGCTTTGTGCGTAGAATTTGCACAGGCTGTGTGGTAAGAAGCTTGCTTCCTAACCATATGGTTCTGGGTTCAGTCCCACTGTGTGGTGCCTTGGGCAAGCGTCTTCTATATGACCAAAGCCTTGTGAGTAGATTTAGTTGATGTAAACTGGAAGAAGCCTGTCATTTATATGTGCATGTGTGTGTGTGTGCATGTGCATCATTGTGTCTGTGTTTGTCTCCCACCATTGCTTAAGAACCAGTGTTGGTGTGTTTATGTCCCCATAACTTAATGTTTTGGGGAAAGTGAATAAGTACCAGGGTCGATTCATTCAACTAAAAATTCTTCGAGGCAGTACCTTGCCATGGCTACAGTCAAATGAATGAAACAAGTAAAAGATAAAAGATGTCTGTGAGTTGCCTTGGATATACTGATATGAATTACTAAGTTTAATAAACCAGTTCTGATGGGAATTTCCTAGTTGGATGCGACCAGGGGAGCTGATCTAAGTATGTATGGGAATAACTGTAGAAAAGGGCCAAACTTGCCACACTCCTTTAATGACAGCAACAGGAGTGATGAAAATAGCTCATCACAAACTGGTCTATTCATTTGATTCTGTATTCTATCAAGAGTAGACAATACATGTTTGGAGGAACCTGCTCAAAAATGTGAATAGCACTCCACTTTTGGATGGATTGGCTCTTGTAAAAATACAAAAGACCTTCAGGTGTTAGGAACATTGTTGAACATCAGAATGAAGCTACTATTTTACTCACTGCTCTGGCCCAAAGATGAGTGAGCCCTATCTCAAATTAAGCTGTGAATTTAAGTGTCTATTGAAAGGAGGAAACCCTTTCAAAGAAATCATGTTCGTTGAAAAAGGAATAAAATCAGAAATTTCATAATGGTGGTAGGGAAGATATTAGATTGGTCTTAGCAGTATTAAATGCAACCAGTGATCTGCTTCCCTATTGCACAGTCTCAGGTCAATGGAAAGAGCTACTCCTTGGTGTTTGGCATTCTGAGAGGGGAGACTGTAAAGTGTAGTTTCATCAACAAATATGTCAACAAAGCTCTAGTAAATTTATCATCTAAATCATTGAGAAGCTGCAGTATGCGTGTGTATGCATATTTCAGTTGGGTGTCTTTACCATCACTAAGTACCAAGTTAAAAAGTAGAAGTTCAGTCAAGTAGATTGGAGCACTGTGTGTGTGTTTGTGTGTGTGTGTGTGTGTGTGTGTGTGTGTGTGTGTGTAACAAACATATATCTGTTGGAAATGCAATACTAACATTGTATGAAAGGTAGACCACAGTTAGGTGATGTATGTAGGAAGGATGACTATACTAGTATTGACATAAAGCAAATGTATTTACCAGTATAGTCACTCTGCATATCTGATTAAATAGATTGCTTCTGAAGCAGCTGAATCTAATGAAGGCATACTATAGCTCCCTTTAAGCAAAGAATCCAAGTTTTTTGAAATTCAATTAGATATCCAGCAATATAGTATTCTATTGCCAATGCACCTCATCTACATCATTCATCAATTAGACTGTAAGCATGTTCTGGCAGATTTCATGGATATCATTTTGTATAATTGTAAAGCAACTGTAGCAGTGCATGCGCGCGCACACACACACACACACACACATACATACACAAACACACAGAGTTATGTTGAACAGGTATGTTATTTCAAAATAAATGAAAAGTTATTAGATTAAAACAAAATGTTAATGGGACTTTCCTTTAACTAGTGTAGATAAAAGAATGAATATAATTTTTAAGAGTGCTTCCTCTGCTGAATTGTAGTGCAAGAAAGACATAACTGACTTAAATGAACATTGTTTCCTTTTGTACAAGTATACATTGTCATTTGTTAGTTTCTGTATCCAATAATTTTTACATTGCTGCATTTTGATAGAGAATTTTGTTTGTAATTTACTTTTCACAAACTGTACTTGTTAACAATTTAATATTGACTGCTTTACCATTGCAGATTATGGGGAATAGTAGTGAATTCCAACGTGCAGTAAAATTGGTTGTAGAGCGTGTATCATTTGACAAGAATAACACTGTCCAAGTGTTTGAGGCAACCATCAGGTATGTTGTCCTAAATTCATATTGTAAGATTCGAATTTTCAAAAAATAACAATGTAGATGTGATGTAATTGGATCATGATGTATATTGGCTATGGATGGAGTACATGAGGCAGATTTTTAAATTTGGGGAGAAGGTATTTAATGTGAGTATTTAGAAGATTAAGCCTATTGCAAGAAATATTTAAGGATTAAGTTCCATAGAAACATTGCTACACACAGCAAAACCAGTAATGGTCATAAGGTTTATCGTATAAACTGATTTCTACTTAAACAAGTAGGTGTGCTATAAGGATTTAGAATTGCAGGGAAGAATAAATGAAATTTTATGACTTTAATGTAATTTTCAGGATGATTAGTGATGTATGGTAAATGAAATGAGAATATAAAATCATATTGGAAAAGCTGAAGATTTGCTTAAGGAACTGCAGAGGTGTGCTTCAGCTGCCTGACAGAAAACAAATTCCTTTTCTACTTTACAGCTGAGTGGTTAATGGTTGTAAGGGTATATAGCTATAAAAACAATTGCCCAACATTAAAACTATTTGACCCATGTAAGCATCAAAAAATGAAGGTAAAATAGAGAAAAAATGAAATGGCTTGTTACAAGTTGATGTTTGTATTAAAAAATAAATCACTGGAAAGTATCTCTATATTTAATAAATTTTATTAAATTATCCTGACTGTCTGAACATATCTTCTAACACTATTCTATGATTATATTTGCAGAGTTCTTGGAGCCCTTCTCTCTGCTCATTTGATCATTACTGATCCCCACCAACCATTTGGAAATATGAATTTGTTTGAGTACAATGATGAGCTCCTTCATCTTTCTCATGATCTTGCCTCTCGTCTCCTGCCTGCTTTTCAGGCTACTTCAACTGGTATTCCTTATCCAAGAGTAAGTCAACTGTTTACCAATACTTCAGTCTTTGAAGTTTTATTTGAAGTCTTTAATATGCAGGGAATATGCCGTTAGCATTTTTATATCATAACTTTTAGATTCTCCTTCAATTGATAAAATTGCCTTTTTGATGAATTTATTAACACTTTCAATTTTAGATTTTTTACACTTTTAATTTTAGGTTTTGATTTCTTTTTCACCTTAATAACAAGAATGTATATAAATATAAATGATGATAAAATAAATTTTGTCCTCTCAGTCTCATCATTTGATAGACCTCTTTTTCATTACCCCTTTACTCTGATTAATATAACCAGAGTAAAATAAAATATAAATCATGTTTTATCAATTTATCTTTTGTTACTTTAATTTTTTATTGCTCTCTCTCTCTTTCTCTCTCTCTCTCTCTCTCTCTCTCTCTCTATATATATATATATATATTATATATATATATATATATATATATATATATATATAATATATATATATATATATATATATATACATACATACACACACACACTATATTTCCAGTTTACAGTTCTTTAGGCACTGAAAGTAACCTTAGAAGCATTTTTTAGTTCTAGCAAACTTTCAATATTAACTGTTCACCTGTCTCAATGTATATCTATTGTACTACATTAAGAAAATCTGCCTCAACAAAATCCATCCAATCCCTGCAAGCATGGAAAAGTGGACATCAAATGATGATGATTAACACTTTCATGTGACGTGTCTTTATCATACAATTACAGTCATATAGATGAATATGTTTCACTACTTTTCTTGTGTTTCCAGACTTTTGAACATGTTTTTACTGCTTAGTTTGAGATGAGGGGACAAAGCTATATCCATTTCATTTCCTTCTAGTCTAAGATATAAGGATAAATGGGTGTAGTTAATACAGTTAATGTTCACTTTAGGATACTACATATTCCTGGTTGAGGAGAAAGGTGGAAATTCCAAAGTTGTAGGAATATTTCAATACTTTTAGTATTTACATTTCATTTACATTGTTGTGGAATTGTTTTGTTTTTAATTTTTTTCATATTTTGCTTTTTCAGATAAACTTAAAGAAAGGTGTTCCTCCTAATTGTTTGAATGAAACATGTACCTCAGGTGCAGGCACACTCCTGCTTGAATTTGGTGTACTCTCACGTCTGTTAGGTGATCCTGTTTATGAGTCTGTAGCTCGACGAGCTGTTGAATCTCTATGGAAATACAAGTCTAATGTCACTGGATTATTAGGTAATTATTAACTGCTAAATGACAGGAAAGGGTTGCATGGATGTGTGTGCCAAACAGACAAAAAAAAAAGCAAAACGTATCTCTTTTTCTTAAGGGTAATTTTTATACTTATTTTCACTTTAAATAAGTACATAGGCAATAACAACCATTTGTCTCTTACACAATAAAATCTACATGCTCATTATCAAAAAGTGCCATAAAATATTCACTTTTCTTTGACGATGGCTGTATCCATGTAAAATGTTTGAAACATCAATTGGTGATATCCATTGTTCTCTAATGAAATATCAATTGATGATGTCTGCCATTTAAGGATTAAGTAACTAATTTGAAATTTATATATGACTTGAATCACTATTGGTAAAATAAAAGTAAGACCCCCTTCCATTAACTGAAGTAGAACCTGTTATTGTCATTAAATAATTCAGATACAAGAGACTTATGCTATGGCAGTAATTGATTGAATGATAGAAGCAACACTCACGTCTTATATGTCTGACATATAAGATGTCAGTTTCGGTTGAACTTCAGCTTTTAAACAGTACTATGAGACCATTCAATTTTTATTGTGGGCATGCTGTTTTATTATCTAGGACTCTAAATGTGTAGTCATTATTTTAAAGATTTTAAAGAGTTTATTGAGGGGAAATTTAACTGCTACATTATGTAGGTAAAGTGACTGCACTGTAATCCTCTCACCAGTTTGGTATACTATACAGTTTGGTATATATATATCATCATCATCATCATCGTTTAATGTCCGCTTTCCATGCTAGCACGGGTTGGACAATTTGACTGAGGACTGGCGAACCAGAAGGCTGCACCAGGCTCCAATCTTGATCTAGCAGAGTTTCTACAGCTGGATGCCCTTCCTAATGCCAACCACTCTGAGGGCGTAGTGGGTGCTTTTATGTGCCGCCGGCACGAGGGCCAGTCAGTCGGTACTGGCAACAGCCACACTCAAATGGTGTTTTTTTACGTGCCACCTGCACAGGAGCCAATCCAGTGGCACTGGCAACGACCTTGCTTGAATGTTTTTTTCACATGCCACCAGCACCCAGGGAAAAGCACCACTGATGCTATATTTCTCGTAAGACAGCTGCAGGAGAAATACTTAACCAAAGAGCCAGGGAAAAGCACCATTGATGCTATATTTCTGGTAGGACAGCTGCAGGAGAAATACTTAGCCAAAGATAAACCTCTGTACCTGGCTTTTGTTGACATATATATATATATATAAGCAAGGAAGGAGATAAGACTCTCATTCTGGCTGGCAAATGGCCCTGTTCAATATGTGGAAAAGGAACAGGATGTAATTCCATTTGCTGCACCAAATGTAAGATTTGGATGCATAAGAGATGCAGTGGAATCTTGGGAAGGTTATCAGATAAGGTCACTTTTGTGTGTGGTAGATGTGCAGGAACAGTAAGTGTTAAGAGCTCGAGGCACTTAAACTCTCTCAGATGCCCAAGAGGCTCTCTTGTGGTAGTAGATTGGTTCTGCTATTTAGGTAACCAAATTAGTAATAGTGGTGGATGATCTGAAAGTATTTTTTCTAGAATAAGAATAGGGTGGAGGAAGTTCTGAGAATTACTACCTCTGTTGACAGAAAAAGGACTTTCTCTCAGAGTAAAATGTAGATTGTATGATGCTTGTGTGAGAATGGCTATGTTACATGGTAGTGAGACGTAAGTTATGACTGGAGGACATGCGTAGGCTGGAGAGGAATGAAGGTAGTATGCTTCTGCTCTGTTGGATTTACCACATCAGTGTGCATGACCGATAGAGCACAACTATGTTGAGAGAAAAGTTAAGCACAAGAGGGATTAAATGTAGTATACAGGAGAGGAGAATGTGTTGGTTTGGACATATGATGTGTATGAGTGAAGACAGCTGTATACAGAAGTGCCTGTTGCTGAAAGTGGATGGCACCTATGGAAGAGGGAGACCTAGGAAGACATGGGATGAAGTGGTAAGGACTGATCTTAAGATGTTGTGAGATATAAAGTTCTAGAGAAGACTCGTCTACGAAACAGAGTGCTTGAAGAGTTGTGTCCCACCCACTCTACCCTAAGAAACCGAACTACAACTCCTCTGCTAACTGCATCTTTCTCTTCTTTACATTTCCTCTTCATAAATTATAATAGTTTTCCAATCCCCTTTCTTGCCCTCACTGCCCTGCTTACTGTATCGCTGCTCTCTGCACCCCCAATACTTACACACCTTATTTTTTTAACCTTGTTCTACGCTCATATTCTTGTGAGTATACCCTAGCACTACACCATCTTTCTTCTGCTCTCTCTTACACTTTTGCTGTTTTCTACTCTCTCTCTCTCTATTTCCCTTTGGTCACACTCTCTCTCCTCTTGTTTTTCCTCTGACTCGATAACCAAGTATCTCCTTTACATCAGCACACTTGTTTCTGGCCCCTCTCTCTCTCTCTCTCTCTTTCTCTTGGTAATCATGTATCTCCTCTATAGCAAAACCCCTATTTCTGCCTCTCTATTTCTCTGTTATGCTCTAATCTTTCATCATTTGATACTGGATCACCTCCTCTTATGACCCCTCTGTTGTCGCAAGACTCCTGCTTTTGTCTCTTTGTTACACTCTAACCTTTCATCCTTTGACACAAGTTCTCTCCTCAAATGCCTTGCTCCTCTCATAATTCCTTGTCTTGTGAGTTATTTGGTTACCTGACAAGTGGTGGTGCCACATTAAAAACATCCAGTCCACACTGTAACATGGCTGGTGTTTGGAAGAGCATCCAGCTGTAAAAGTCATGTCAAAACTAACCTCACCTATGCTAGTGCCATGTAAAAAGCACTGAGTCCATTCTACAGAGTTGTTGGTGTTAGGAATGGACATTAAATGATGATGATATATATATATATTGTTTAATGTCCATGTTCCATACTGACATGGTTACACACACACACACGTAATGGGCTTCTTTCAGGTTCTAATTTCCAAATTCACTCATTAGTTTTTGCTCAATCTGAGGCTATAGTAGAACACATTTAACTAAGGTGCCACACAATGCAACTGAGTCTGAAACTGAGATTAGGAAGCAACCTTTTTAACCATGCATGTATGCATGTGTGTGTGTGTGTGTGTGTCTTTACCAGCTAGATCATATTACCTTGTGTGGATATAAATGTCTTAGATTTCTGGTGGGTCATGATTCTTACACTGTTCAAGATAACCTTCTTGTGTTCATGCTACAATAATATGTACCTAAATCTGTGTAAAGTGGTTGGTTTCCAGGCACAGATATGAAGCTAAAATACAATGTACAAGTGAGTTATGGTTCTCTTGCCCATCTAGAAGGGCTGTAACTTTTAATAACTGATTTAGACCATGATGTCTTGTCTATCCCTTGGCAGATGGAAAGTAAATATAAAACAATAATGATGATGACAGCAGTAGCACTGCCCCTTCATAAAAGTGTGTCTAAAGTTACTTGAAAGTAAACATAAAATGATGACAACAATGACCAGCAGTGTCACCTCATCATAAAACTTGAATATGTCCTGATTCTTTGGGGATTAAGCCATAATAGAACTGCACCTTACCTGCATCAGAGGGGATATCAATAAACTCGTGTGTGCTCATCATACCTGTTATCCCCTCAAGACACAGACTAACTTGTGTTGTGATCCAGCCACTTCAATTCCAGATGGATAGTGAGCAGTCCCTGAGGCTGGTGAGGCATAATTTGGTTGGATCTTGAATGTGAATTGAGGAGCATAGGGCGATACAATATAAAACATTTGACAACTTATTAAAGTAACAATTCTAAACATTAAAAACAGTAATTAACAAATATTATTTTGGAGCAATCTGTAGAAAACTAGGCCTAGATACATTACTGTGCCTAATATAATGCCTGATATTCCTGTGTTCTCAATGGCTTCTCTCCCCTCAAACAGCATAAATTAAAATAAGTACTACTTCAGCTGATTGTGATTTGCATACTACTAATTTTGTTCTAGAAAATAAAATGAGATCTATGCATATCTTTCTAGTTTATGTATTTACATTAAAATTGATATAGATAGTATTTTATAAAAAAAAGAAAAAAAACAGTTTATAAAGTATTTATTCTCACATGGGAGAAGAGTTGTTCTTGTTAGCTTTCATTCTTTTTATTGGCTCTTGACCATCAAGTTTAATTTTTCTTTTATTTGTTTTGATGTCAGGTAAATGAGATAGGTGATTTAATATACCTACAAAGTACATTACCATTGCTTAGATACTAATAACAAGTAAATAAGATAGCATAGTGATTAGATGCTAACTCCATGACTCTTCAATTTAGCTATTGTGATTCCTTTTATAAGCTAACTATGTCATCTTAATTGAATGAAGTTTATATTCAAACTATTAAAGTGAGAATAAGTTAATTTACTATGAGGAAAAGAGAAGAGGAACATGCTGAGACATCAAACTTTTCCTCTTCTACACTGTTAACTTATTCCCACTTTGTGAGCTGTTTGTATTTACTATTTACCAATGCAAACAATAGCCAGTTCCTTCAAAGTCTATTATTTTATTTTGATCTCTATTCAGGTGATCAACAGTTCTAAATGGATAGTGTTTCTTTCATACACTTGTATGATAATGCATCACTTTCTGTTGTTTTAATATAATGTTATTTCATTCAGTTTTTCTGTCTATCTGTCTGTCTCCCCACCACCACCTCTCTCATCTAAGATTAACTTTACTGAGGTTGAACATGTATGAATTATTGGTTAAATGATATGAATAGATCTGAAAAAAAAACATGAAATTGACAGGCAACTGAAAATAATCAATCCTACTCAAGTTGAATAGATGATGTGAATTTTGTAAAAAGCATTGTGAGACAATGATATTGGCCATAATAGTGGTAGAGTAAGGAATATATAAAATGAATGTTAACTTTGAGTTAGCTAATATCTAATTACAGTAGTATGGAAGAATATTACTGAAAAGTGATGATAATATTTATTTCTGCTGTTTCAGGTAATGTAATTAATATACAAACTGGAGAATGGGTTGGCATCATGAGTGGACTTGGAGCTGGTCTTGATTCCTTTTATGAATACTTGCTCAAGGTTAGATATTTTTACAATGTTATTTTTTGTCATAGAAATTAATCATCTCAAAAACTAAAATGTTTTGAATTATACATACATACACAATCATCCTCATCATCATGTTTATTTTTCTATTTTTGCATTATCAGATGAAATTCATTGAGACAAAATTTCTATGGCGTGTTATTCTTGTCACTAACCCTCACCTGGGTTTTTTTTTTTATCTATGTCTCACAAATTCCATTTTAAACTTGTGCAGATCTATATGGTAAATATTTGATAATGGTACTGCAGCAACAGAGTTGGGGGAGAGCAATAAAAGAGCCTGTACCTAATGGTAGGGCAGATAATGATGGCCTAAGCCTTCTGCTTTAGGGTCAGAAAATACCTTGTTCTAGTCAGCTACTTAACTCTACAAACCTCCAGTAAGATCCAAAATGGAGTACTACTCTCACAGCTGGAATGATTTTTTTATCATCAATTAGCATCCATCTTTCATGCTGGCATGAGTTGGACAGTTTGACGGTATCTGACAAGCTGGAGCACTGTGTTGAGTTCCAGTATCAGCTTCACATGTCTTCTATAACTGGATGCCCTTCCTAATGTCTACCACTCTAAAAATGTACTGGCTGCTTTTTTCTTGACATCAGCCTTAGTGAGGTCACTTACTGCTAGTATTGAGAGGCTAAAGTATAATAGAGAGGTAGTGCTTTGATGTAGAAGAGTTACATAACTACCTAACATTATATAAAGGTGGGTGAGAATAGCTGGAAAGAAAGCAAGCAATGATAGTGGGGATAAAGTGTCAGAGCATACTTTCAAGATATAAGATGCATGTAAGAGAGATTATGGACAAAGGATCAGGAAGGGTGGATGGATACGTCCATTGGAGTGTAAGAAGAAAGTGACAGATAGTTAAAGATGGAGCAAGCGGTGAATGGAACAAGATAAAGTGTGGTTGATAATAAATATCAGTATGGGGGTAGGGAAAGGAAGAGATAAGTGGCAGTACAGTAAAGATGGAGGACAGCAGTGTAATAAATATGTAGATAGGCCAGAAAATAGGGAGATGATGTGCAGGGTGGAAAAGGGGAGAGTGAGACAGAGAAAGAGAGGTACAGTGACAGAGATGGATGTCAGGTACATTAGATTGGCTATAGTTAATGGGGAACAAAAGTGGGGGAGGCCATCATTGACAGATATGAGAGAGTGTTAAAGATGAAGTATGACAGCCTTAAGATGTAAATCAAAAGAGAGATGACTGAGGCACAAAAAGAGGTGATTGGGTGGGGGTAAAATGAAGGATGAATTTTGAAAGAATGTGGTACTAAGGAGAGGGGAGGTAACTGATAGAACACAGTGTGGATGAAATATGTGCAAATAGGTGGAGATGGTTTGATAAGGACAGACTGGATGCAGGGTCAAGGCTCAGTGAGTGTGTAGATATAAACATAATGCTTTAGGATATCACTTTTATCAAGACAAATGGATCTTCTCAAGCACAGCAAATCATCTCAATCACCAATCATCTCTATCCTTTCCTTGGAGCTCAACATCTTGAGATCAGCCTTCACTATTCTGTCCCATGTCTTCCTGGGTCTCATTCATGCACGAATTCCACCCATATTTAAGCACTTTTATATACAGTTGTTCTCATCCATATGCATCACATGACCATAGCAACACAATCTTCTCTCTTGCATGATTCTCCTTGTGCTCGATTCTCTTAACTCATTTGCGCACTGATGTTGCACATCTAGTGGAGCACACAAGCTTCATTCCTTTCTAGTTTTCACTTGTTGTTTGCATTCAGGGCCCATGTCTCACTACCATGTAGCATTGTTTGTATACAAGCACCATACAATCCATCTTTCATTCAGAGAAAGAGGTTTGTGACCAACAGTAGTAAAAGCTCTCTGAACTTTCTTGAGCCAGTTCTTTTTCAAGTAACTTACTTTCACAACATTCCCATCCTCTGCAAATTAAGTTACCTAAGCAACAGTAACTATCTATTACCTCTAGGGAACTTCCTCATTTGAGAAAATCTACTTCCTGTGTGTTCTTAGTGTTTATTGCTCCTGCACATTTGCCAGATACAAAGTTTCTTTTCTCTATTAACCTTTCTTGTGATTCCACTGAGCTTCCTTTGTGTGCATAGCTTGCACTGGATATACTATGTGGAATCTCTGCCTACACCTTTCTTACATATTGATCAAAGCCATTTTCCTGAAGGGGTATAAGTCCTGTTTGTTTTCTGCTTACTAGGGCATTAGTTTTTGCTTAGTTAACTTTAAAGCTCTTTGGTTCCTGGTTTTGCTTCTACACCTGGAATCGTATTCCTAATTCTTCTACAGATTCTTCTATAAGAATGAGGTCAGCAACCTGTAGTTCCCAAGGAAACTACTATATGAGAAAGAATTAGATGGCCCAAGAAACATGAAATTCTGGAAGATGATGATGTGGAGGTTTATAGAACTAATGACCACATCAGAGAACTAGTCAACACACATGACAAAAAGGAGGGTTACAGTAGAGTAAGGGACCTAGATAGAGTTGATGGTATTGTTGCATAGGGGAAAATGTTTTTTGATTGCTTGAGGAAATGTTTGGTAATAAATATAGGTAGGTTAGATAGTAGGTTGTACCAGATAACTTTATTTTCTGTTCTTATTTATTTGGTGTTATGTATTTAATCTGTTCTTTGAAGTTGTTTCGTTTGAAGGGATTGTCATAAGTGTATGCATTATATAGAAGCAAGCTTTCTTTGTTGTATGAAAGTTTGGAAAGTCTGTAAGAAATACTTTTAGCTAAGTTTTTGATAATGGCAAGGGAGTGGTTGGAAGATGCCTATGTATTAGCTTTTGTTTGGATTTCATGGTGCATGTATAGATGTATGGAATAATTGAAGTCTAAGGTGTTGTCTAAGAAATTCAGTTTTTGTATTAATGCCTATCACTGTTGACCAACATTCATTTGTGTATAATTGTTAAGGAGTTTAATAACACTATTTGGTGTGTGGTTGAATTGATTTTGTATAGATTCTTCATTTTGATGTGTATTTCAATTGATTTGGCGAGTGAAGTTATTTTGTTTCTTAGGTTTTTCAAAAATCTATTATTTGTTGTACTTCATGTTCTTGGTTAACTGAAATAGATTCTGTTCAAAGTGTGTTGGGAGGAAGGCATTTGGTCTTAAGGCTATATTTAAGTTTAGAAGTAGACATTATTATTATAATACAGAACTTTCCATCTTCTACTGGTTTCATTCTGGGCATGAATTTTTTGACTGATGTGGAGATACTATATAGTGTTTAAGGATAGTGTGTGTGTGTGTTAGTTTCTGTTTCAAAAGAAAAAGGGCGATGTTGATTTGCTTGTTTTTATTTATTTTTCTTTTTGTATTGATGTATGAATGAGGCATATGTGTTTACACATTTGTGCATGGGTGAAGTAGACAGGTAGTAAATTGGATTCATATGTTGCTACTGGGGCTAGATGATTTAGGAATGAGAAAGTGTTGATTGTGCTGTGCAAGTTCTCCCTACTTAAAACTAGTTAACATGCAAGTCATGCCATTTGGCCCTAATGATGTGTGTTTCTTAGAACCACAGATAGACAGTGGACCACTCATTATGGTGATTGATGTTTCACACATACATTTGGCGCAATTAAATACTGCCACATCCATAGTTTCCTTGCTTACAAGAACATGTGGAAAGTTATGTTTTGAGCAACACCAATTTTTGATAACAAGATTTTGAAGGTATAGTTTATATTTCTAAGTGATAATTCTAATGCTTGTTCCTCTATTTCTTCCTTATTCAGTCATTTATCTTAAGTGTAATTGGTCTGCCAAGAGGTCAGATCACTCACAATTCTTCAGGGTTCAGCAGTATCCTCTACTGATGTACCTTGTGGTCAAAGTCATAGTTGAACACTACATGGAAACTCTAGACATACACCTTATGCATTCAGCTCTTTCTTTTTCTACATCTCTGTATGCAGATTTTTGGACATGCACACCTAATTAAATTCTAAATTTCCATTTACTTTCATTATTCTAGTCTTTCATTATGTTTGGTGATAATGAAGATCTGAAAAAATTTAATGAATCCTATGAAACAATAAAATTCCACATGCGAAGAGGGTAAGTCTTTTCAAACATTCACAATTTAATTCTGATAAAATTCTTGTCTTTCTATCAACTGAACATATTCTGTACATGTCTTCCTATGGGCAGCATTTAATAATTTGATTCTATGTTACTGAAATCTTTTGGAGGAGTTCATCTCATCTCTACAAACTGGAAGCTCTTGTTTGTCTATGGCTTCTTGTGAAAGTTTACTATATTCTTCTACCTCATGCTCCTTATTTACAACTAAATACACTGGACCAACAGTTGTTGTCCCCAAATCAATAAACAATACTATTCCAGTGCCTCCAATTTAATCTTAATTATCACCATCATTTAACATCCATTGTCCATGCTGGAATGAGCTGGACGGTTTGACTGGGCTGGCATGTTGGAAGGCTGCACCAGACTCCAGTCTGATTTGGCATGGTATTGTACGGCTGGATGCCCTTTCTAATGCTAACCACTCTGAGAGTGTAATAGGTGCTTTTACATGCCACCTGCACGGGTGTCATTTGTGGAACACCGGGGTGCTTTTACATGCCACTGGCACAGGTGCCAATTTGTGTGACACTGGTATCTGCCACGACTGATTTTACTAGGCTTGTTGGGTTTTCTTCTCAAGTACGACATAATGCCCAAAGGTCTGTCATTGCCTCTGTGAGGCCCAACACTTGAAAGGAACTCAGCCACTTTGTCTCTGCGAGGCCCAATGCTTGAAAGGTGTTCTTTACATGCTACCAGCACGGGTGCACTTGGCTTGACAGGTCTTCTCAAGCACAGCACATTGCAAAAGGGCTTGGTCACTAGTCATTGCTTCAGTGAAGCTCAAAGTTCAAAGATCATGCTTCACCACCTCGTTCCATGTCTTCCTGGGTTTACCTTTACCACAGGTTCCCTCCACAGTTAGAGATTGGCACTTTACACAGCTGTCCTCATCCTGTGTTGATTAAATCATTAGAAATGAATAATAGTAAGACAAAGTCTGAGTCTTGGGTTTATAAGCATTTAGTTGATTGGTATTCTTAACTATACTCAGTGATGAGTGAAACCTTATGCTTTGAAAATCAAATTTTAGGACATCATGATAGCAATAAAGAGGTGATGACTATAGCAAGAAATACCTGTTTGATGATGAAGTTGAACATAAACTGACACTAAAATGGGTCCATTTTAGTTTTATTTTTTCATTATTAATAAATAGGAACTGCATCATTAATGTGATTTTTAGGAATACAGGATTTTTTTTTATGAAGACAAGGAGCAATATTTGTAACTTTTGCAGCTCATCTCAGACTGTGGTTAATGTAGCTGATGTTTATATGAAACCTCTGCTGATCCATGTTTGTATAGAAAATATAGATTTGGACAGAATAGATTTGGCAAAGTGTTCAGTATAAGGCCTGAGAACACACAGTAGAAATAGTGGTATGAAGAGAGGAATATGTATTAGGCAGGTATAATTATAGATGATACTGAGTTTACTAATTTACAAGAATAGTGATGGAGACAGCTTATGGGCTTATGGTTTAGTGCATTGGTGGGCTTGCATTTAAGGAGGAATACACTATTGTATACATACAATTTCTAATAAAACTGAATGTGTGATATGACTCTTAGTATGGCCATTAACCCCCACACATGCACACTACTTCCAACTTGTGTCAAAGTTGTAAAAGCATCAGACAAAATGTTTTAGTGTTTCTTCCAACTCTTTATGTACTGTGGCCAACTTTGCCTTTCATCCCTCTGGGATTGAGAAACAAAAGTACCAGTCATGCATTGTAATTGATAGTATAATCCCCACTAAAAAATTGTAGACTGTGTGTCTATATCAGAAACAATTATTAACTAATATTTTGTTATTTAAAGTATTGACTGGAGTTATTTAGTGCTTTTGATAATGTATTACCATGTTTAAGATGCGTTTTATTGCAGGAGGGTGCACTGTAATAAAGGATTGGGCCATCCCCCTTTGTATGTGAATGTCAACATGAAAACAGGAGACACTGTTAACAATTGGGTCGACTCATTGCAAGCAGCTTGGTCTGCTCTTCAGGTTGGTAAGCAAATAAAGCTACTATATTTACTTGTATATAATGGGGAGAAATTAAAACAAAATATCAGGATCAAAATTTGGTAGTGGGTTTATACTCAAGTGTGAAAAAACATGTTACTGGTTTTTAGACACAGGTATGACTGTGTGGTTATGAAGTTTGCTTTGGAGCCATGGAGTTAGGGGTTGTATCCCACAGCATGAATA
The DNA here is from genome assembly GCF_006345805.1 of Octopus sinensis. Classification (NCBI taxonomy): domain Eukaryota; kingdom Metazoa; phylum Mollusca; class Cephalopoda; order Octopoda; family Octopodidae; genus Octopus; species Octopus sinensis. Next base: position 140,308,042 of record NC_042999.1, read on the forward strand.
TTGTCATCAGTTAATGTTGTATATTACAGCTGCAAGTTCACCAGTACCTCAGGGTGAAATTAGTAGATAGCATGCCAGCATGGAAGGTGGATATAATGATGATCATGATGAAACTAAAAGAGCCTGTTTGTGTGTGTATGAGAGAGAAAGAGAAAGAATTTGACAAAAGCTAGCAAGTCACTGTCACTTCTCTTGTAATAATTTAATAAACATGTTCTCTGCAAAAAGGTATTGAGTAATTCTTCAGTTTAACGTTAAAATGTTTTTATCACAATTTAACATAAAAGCAAACATTTTATATATATATATATGAGGTAAAAGCAGCTCTAGTGTAATAAATACTAATATGCTTTGTGTATTTTTGGTGGCTGAAAATGCATGGTGGAGTATACAACTCTCATGTCACTGGTGTTAAAACACCTTATAGTTATGGTGTTTTAACACTGGTGACATGAGAGTTATATACTCCGCTACGCCATTGCAGTCACCAGAAAATACACAAAGCATATACATTAGTCATCATCATCATCATCATTTAACGTCTGTATTATTGCTAGCATGGGTGAGACGGTACTACAAGAGCCAGCCAGTATATGTATTAAATAATATTTATTTTTACACACACACACATATAAAATTAATATAAACAGCAATTTGTAATGTTTCACCAAAAAGGAGAATTATAGATGTCACTAGGGTGTTAGGAAACACCTACATTGCTAGAAATAAAAGCTAAACCACTCTAATGTTGAAGTTAACGCACATGAATGAAAACATATACACTAAGGATCATAGTTGTCCAAAAAGTGCTGATCGAGAATTCTTAAGAATTGATTGAATCTTCCATGTGTTAACATGTACCACCTTGTGACAGTGAAAACTTTCATTTAATGAAGATATCCTTGGCCTGAAGAATAGCCTGCAGTATACACCTCGCTTGGATATTTACCACTTCTGAGGTTCTGCTTGCTATGAAACATATGTAGCTTGGATCTTATCTGCACCATTCCTTAACTATTATACTCTTATTTGCACACCTGGCAAACCTGATCACCTATCATGAAGTATAAAAACTTTTTTCAGTTTATCGTACTTTGATACAAAAAAATCCACAACCTTCCATCTCAATAAACCACTATTGTCCCTGAAAGTTGTTTTTTATATTTACTATGGATTGCTTGAAGCTAACTTTATTCCTACACCTTGATCCCTGGATCTTATATATATATATCATTATCATCATTTAACATCCATTGTCCATACTGGTATGGGTTGGACAGTTTGACTGGGCTGGAAGGCTGTGCCAGGCTCCAATCTGATTTGGCATGGTTTGTATATATATACAAGTGAGAATATAACCCGTGGCCTCTACCTGGGATGTAGCCAGCCCACTTATGCATACCTTTCCTTCTTGTGACACAAACCCTACTTGTGAAGACCTGCTGAGGCAAGGGAAAATCAAAATCGAAATCGATCGACATAATGGAAATTGTAGCTGTGATACCGGTGCCGGTGGCACATAAGAGAACCATCCGAACGCGGCCGTTGCCAGTGCTGCCCCAACTGGCCTCCGTGCCGGCAGCACATAAAAAGCACCGTCCGATTGTGGCCGTTGCCAGCCTCGTCTGGCCCCCGTGCTGGTGGCATGTAAAAAGCACCATGCGATCGTGGCCGTTTGCCAGCCTCGTCTGGCACCTGTGCAGGTGGCACGTAAAAAGCACCCACTACACTCACGGAGTGGTTGGCGTTAGGAAGAGCATCCAGCTGTAAAAACACTGCCAGATCAGACTGGGCCTGGCGCAGCCTACTGGCTTCTCTGACCCTTGTTGAACCGTCCAACCCATGCTAGCATGGAAAACGGACGTTAAATGATGATGATGATATATATATGTGCCAGCATGGACAGACATTAAATGATGATGTTGATTATGTGTATATATATATATATATATATATATATATATATGATGATGATGATGATACATGTTTGTATGAGTGGTTTTGTGTTTTCTCCTTATCTTACATGTACTTGCTGACTGTAAAGAAAACAATCATGCTACTAAATACATACAGGCAGTGTCATATTCTTGCAATCAACCACAGAAACATGTGGGATTTTGACATGTCTTGACATGTGTGATCTTTGTTAGCAAAAAAGCTCATAACTATATTAGGTTTGTTTATTGTTGAATAGCCTAGGAGATTACTACCTTGCTTGGAAACAGGTGAAGGTATCTGGTTGTAGAAAATCTGCCTTAATGAATTCTGTCTGACTGACACAAGCATAAAAAATGTAGACATTAAAATAATGATGATGATAATGATGATTTTTAGGTTTCTCACCCACTAAAATGGGGACTGCATTATATTTAGGATCACATTCTACTCTAGTGAATACAGAAAGCATAATATTCTAAAAAGACATTGTGCATGATCCCAATGACTGATCTCAGTTACACTACAGATCAATCCATCCAATGCCACCATTGAAACATGATGGTGGTGGTGGTCATAATGAGAATTTCTTAAATTCCTCTCTCTCTTACATAATTGCAGCTAACTGAATCATTAGGTGTACTTAAACTATGTTGCATTTAGTGAACAATAATGTTACTAGTTATAGGTTTTTAACAGGTCAGTCACTGGTTTATTCTATTTCATTGGTTTCCTTGCTGATACTTACATCTTTTTAACCAAAATACATCTGTAAAAGATGTACATACACATGTACACAAGCTTAGCTAAAGAAGAAATATCAACTGCCTGTAATAAGTCCAATTAGTAGAACATTTTAGTAAAGTCACTTAACTCATAACCTTCTGGCTCTAAATAAATACAGTGAAATTGTAAAATTTACTGCTGTAGGTAGTGGGAGTATGGTATAATTGATAAGTGTTTCATTAATTTACAGAGTTGAGCTCAGAACCTCCCATAGACCTGGAGAAAGAAACAAGAAACCATCCAGTGTATTATTTCCAGGGAAAAATCTGCTTCATCTACAGGATGATCAACAGCTCGTGTCAACCAGGCGGAATATGCCATACTCTGTCATGCCATATACATTTTATGTGTATGTATGTATGTATGTATATGAGAAAATGATTATCCTTCAGCTAAAATAATTTGGGGATTATTTGAGCAATGCCAAATATATATTAAGTATATGAGATTAATTCATATATATGCCTTGTGGTGTGGTATATGATATTTCTTGTATGAATAAATTGGCTGGTTGGATGAATATTTAGAAGTATGTGCATACACATATGATATAAAATATGTATGTATATGCAGAACATCTGCAGGCCCTCATAAAATTTGCTTCTTACATGAAACTAGTGGTAGCCTGCATAATATGAATAACTATGTTATACCCCTTATAAGGTACGTGTGTATATGTGTGTGTGTGTATACACATACATACATGCATACATATACACACACTCACATACAGATGTAAGCATGTCTGTAGTGCTGAGAAATTGTTTCTGAACAAAGTAGTTTTGGGTTCAGTCCTACTGAGTTGCACCTTGGGCTTAGTGTGTTCTACTATAGCCTCAAGCAGACCAAGACTTTGTGAGTGCATGTGTCTCTTGTTTGTCTATATCTGTAATTGCTTGTACAACACTTATGGTGAGTGGTGTTGTTATTATCAGTCCACAATTATCAGTTAACAAATGATCCAGTCACTTCATGCCTTTCAAGCTGAGTAGAATAAGAGATCCCTTACTTGGGAAAATAGGTAAGGGTTAGCATCAAGAATGACAACTGGATGTAAAGACTTCCTTGATTAAATATTCATTTAATCCATACAAGCATAAAAAAACAGATGTAGACAAATACACACATATGTGTGTGTGTGTGTATATATATATATATAATATATATATATATATATATATATATATATATAAATACACACACACGTAGATATAGATATTACAAACAGCATGTTGTTATCAACCTAAAAGCCTGATGAGCATTAATTTACTTGCTTAGGTTTATAACAATGGTTATAGCAAAGTTTAAAAATTAGGATCATACATATTGTCAGTATCTTACTGATATCGCCTCTTCTTATTAATTTTCATGAACCAATTTTCTCATTACCATCAGTGAGCTACTATTTGATTTCTTACTCTGTATTGTAGGTGCTTAATGGAGATGTTGAAGAGGCAATCTGTACTCATGCCTTCTTTCATACAATATGGAAGAAATATGGTGTTCTTCCTGAACGTTTCAACTGGCAGTTTAAAGCAACTGATCTTCAGTTTTATCCTCTTCGTCCGGAACTGGTTGAGTCAACGTACTTTCTTTATCAAGCTACAAGAAACCCCTTCTACCTCCATGTTGGCAAAGAAATTATCCACAGTCTCAACACGCACACAAGAACCAAGTAAGTTCATTAAATAAACATCTTGGAAGCTGATGTACTCATTGAAGAGATCTCTAAGTAGATCAATGACCAAAAGAGTACAATATGAAAACCTGTGATGTGGAAATTCAAAAATGTTTTAAGAGATGAGATTTGTGGATTATCAGTTACCTATAAAAATATTTTGGCTCTCTACAAAAATGCTAAAGACTGAAGACGGAAACAATTATTTATAATCCAAATTTTGTGCTCTACACAACTGGGAAAGTATCGTGTGTGTGTGTATGTATATATGGAGGCAGGAATGGCAAAATGCTACATGGAACTTTGGTCAAGTGTCTTGTGTTATAGCCTTTGGTGAAGTCATAGTCTTGTGAAGTGAAACTGGGTAAACAGATAGTGTAGAAGCAGTGTAATTAAAGTGAGCAGCCTTGTCACACTTTTTCTGTTTGATTATTTTAAGAGTAGAAGTGTCTGCAGTTTACTTAACCATTTAGACTATAACTAATGAGTATTATTTTTCACTTGCTTTTCATGTTGGCATGGGCTGGACAGATCATTGTAGTCCAAGTCAATTATCAAATGTCACTGCCTTCCTTGAGGGTCAGAGGACTAAATCTCACTCCTGCATCTTGTTTCCGTTTGCTTTCTATGGATGGACGTCTTCCTACCACCAACCATTTTACAGTATACTGAGTGCATTTTATCGTGGCACTAGAAAGGTTGTCATGTCTTCATCAAGGCCTGACTCAAGAGTCCTCTCAACCATATTCTTTCTCTGCTCATTTGCCAGGCACTACCATGTACATTTTGTCTTGACACTAGTACAAGAAGATTGCCTTTTATTGTAAGAGTAATGCATACTCACAACTCTTAAGATATGCATGTTCACTCATGGCATTGTGAGTATAAAGATGCTTGGGTGAAAGCAAGCAATGCCCAAGAACTAGAATGGGTGGGTAAAGGGAGCAAGATATAGTAGAAACACATTATGTTTGGGGTGGAGTGAGGAAGAGAGGATGATGGGTAATAAGAGGTGAACAATGATAAGAGTGACAGATGATAACAAGAAGTGATTCAAAGGAGAGTGAATGATGGCTGATCACTGGCTGTACTGAAAGAGTGATGGTAGAGTGTATTGGGTACAGACAGTTTGATGCAATCCCTTAAGCATAGGTTTTGTAATAAATGAGAGGAAAATTGATATAGGTGGTGGAAAGAAGGTTTAAATATGGCTAGATACTGTTCTATCAGTTGTAATATGGATAGCACTAATGATAGAGACCTGATAAATGAATGGTTGGAAAAGGAGGGCGAGGGGAAAGTGTGATAGAGAGATGAGGTGGAGTGAAATATGCAGGAGGGGCATATGTAAACAAATTTATCTTGTTTACATAGATTGTCATCTCCAGTGCTGCATATCACCAAACAAGTTTATATATATATATAATGTATTTATTTTTAACAGATGTGGTTATGCAACCATCCACAATGTTCATCGAATGGATCAGGAAGACCGAATGGAAAGTTTTTTTCTTAGTGAAACTTGTAAATATTTATATCTGGTAAGTTTAAACTGTTTCAACATGTATTACTATTTTACTCTTGTATTAAGGGTTACTGTCAACATGAGCAATTTATCTTTATATATAAATCCCAATTTCTAGAACCATAAGGTACACTTAAGTAAGCAAAACATAGTCTTTTAGTACAGCTTGTTTAGCTACAAAAAATAGCTACCATTCTTCTTATTTCTTTATTGAGTAGTTCAACAAAGGAAGCCAACATTTTCAAGTGTAAATATAACCTCCACTTCCTGTGCAAATCTTGAAGTTACAGTATCTTAGTGGATTCAGTATATGAATGCACTATCTCTTTAAGCAAGACAATTAACTCTACCTGTCAACTTGTCAAAGCCCTAAAAGGCTTTTGAATTGAGTTAATAATTAAAAGGATGTCAAAAAGGAATAAAACCTATATGGAAATTTTAATTACTGCATATGTGTGTGTGTAAAATACTAAGAATACTCAGAATGATGTGGAAGAAGCAGCTAAATTAATACAGAATAAGGATTGCCAGGTTACAATTACCAGTAACAAATTCAGATCATACAGTTCAGTGGTTAAAATCATGACTAAAATTATTGATCTGATGTTATATCCCAATGGAAGTTGTTGCAAAATAATGATAAAAATTTATATAAAGTATTAACTGTGATTTGAGACTTGCACTGGATAGAAATATCAAATGCCTAAATGTCTGAACACAACAGTTTGATAGCACAAACATGCATATTCAGATCTTCCCAGATCAGATTTTAGGTAAATTTGAATTAGTCTAACATTGGTTTTATGCAAGTATGCAGTTTCTCTTGGGAACAAAGTGTTAAGTTACTGGAATATACTCCAACTTAGGAACAAAATGCAAAATCAAATCATTTCTAGATAAAGCAATTAAGGATATGAAGCCAGAAAAAGCCCCTGGCCGATCAGGAATCACTGCTGAGAATCTTAAAACATCTGGTGGTGTGGGCTATGGCCTAGTCACCCTCATTGTAAACCAGGTAGTTCATGATGGAGTCATACCCAACAACTGGCGTAGCAGCACCATAGTCAACTGCTACAAGGGTAAAGGTGATGCTCTAGATAGAAATAACTACAGGGGTATCAAACTGCTGGATCAGGTGATGAAAGTCACAGAGAGGGTCATAGCCCATCTCATCAAGGAGAGAGTCTGCTTAGATGAGATGCAGTTCGGTTTTGTGCCGGGTAGAAGCACTACTGATGCCATATTCCTGGTTCGGCAACTGCAGGAGAAATACCTAGCTAAAGATAAACTCCTATACTTAGCTTTGTTCTGAACTTACAATATATTTAACTGTTAGCTACAATATTGAACATCCATATTGACACAGTTGGTAGAGAAAAGGTTTATTAGTTGTAACACTGAGGTTTAAATTTGCTTCTGTTCTATTTAAGTAAACACACTTTGAAAACTGGGTGAGATGACAAGTATTTTGTTAACTTACTGAACTGAGCTTAATTTTTACCATGGTAAGAATTGCTGTCATTAGGTATCTTTTTATATTCCTCTTTTCTCTTTTTCTGACAGTTATTTGATAAAGACAACCATCTCAATAAAGAAGCCATCAACTATATATTCAGTACAGAAGGCCATGTTTTCCCTATCAACAGTAGATTCAGGACTAAAAAATACAAAGATTACCCACAACATACACGTTTAAAACCTTCAGTTTCAGTTGTAGATCCAGTCCCTAAAAATCACTCTCAGGTGAGTTCATTTGTTTTTGTTTTTGTTAGTATTTGTTGTATCATTTATATCATGAATGTGCATGTATGTATAGGTAAGTGTATTATGGTCATCAACCTTGCACCATTATGTAAATGAGCTGTGACTGTCACAATTTTTGTTAACAGTTAATAGGTAGCCTCTAGTTAATATCACCCAGTAGTTTGGGAAAAAGAGGGAAATGAATCCTGATACTTTATTAAATACAAAGGAAGTTAAAAATTATCCGTACTTTCACCATAACATATGTTTATTATTATCACACAGCCTTCTGTGCATGCATGCTTATTTTGGTACTATTTTGGTCATAATAATGAAATTATTGTATACAGTGCTCAGGTGCACCACAACTTGTCAGAAAGTGTATATAAAGTACATGCAGTAATGTAGAAATGTCTGGAAAGTGAACATGCTTGTGTGTGTATGGAGGGGAGAAAATCAAGTGTAGTGTTGGCGAATCTCAGGAAGCATGGAAGTTTTGAAGGATGCAGTGCTCCGACAACTAACAACCGATGCCGGCAATTTGTTCCACGCTTCAGCAACTCTCAGCGTGAAAAAATGTTTCCTGAAGTCATGGGAGCTGTGCTGTTTTCTTACTTTGTAAATATGTCCACGGGTGTTAGATGGGTGGAGTTTGAAGAGGTGCTCAGTTATTGTTTGTGCGATGGTTGATAATTTTATGGGTGTCTGCCAAGTCAGCTGCTAGACGTCGGAGTTTCAATGTGTCCATGCCCAGGGAAGTAAGGCATTCATGTGATCAATGTTTGAGTCTGGTTGCACTATTTTTTTTTCTGGCTTTACAGTGTAAGCATGGCTGCTCCACTAGCAATGTGCACCAAAGAACAAAGAGCAGTGAGCTGATTTCTTTGGTCAAAAGGTGTGTCAGGTGCTGAAATGCATTTAGCACAATATGGGGACAGTGCATTACTGCTTAGAACTGTGTGAGTGGATCAAGAAGTTTAAAGGTGGCTGAACAAGCATAATGCACAAAGTGGGAGCAGGACGCCTGTCAACCTCCACCACTGACGAGAAGATTCAGCCAGCTCAAGAGATGGTAATGGTGAACTGGCTCACCATTATCATCTCTTGGATCACTGCTCTTTGTTCTTTGATGCACATTGCTAGTGGAATGTGCTAGAAAGAAAAATGGCATGATCAGGCTCAAACTTTGATCACGTGACCACAATAGTACCAGCTATAAGCACACATGCACAGAATGCAGTGACTATAATAAAGATATGTTATGGCGGAAGTGTGGATAATTTTTTACTTCTTTTTGTAATAATGAAACCATTTGGTTTGATTTTCATCACAAACTGTCAAAAAGGCTCTCATGAGACCTATTTTCACAGTTAGAGATATCATCATTTTTATGTTTGCTTTCCATGTTAGCATGGGTTGGACAGTCCTTCATGCTCCAAGTCACTTTCTATTGGGAGCTACTGCCCCATACATATGACTGGATATACCCCTCCTAGTGCTCTACAGAGTATACTAGATACATTTTCTCATGGCACTGATTCTACAGTGGTTGAATAGTCCTCAAAGTGAAAGGACTAGATTGGCATCTATCCTACAGAGTGTAGAGAGAACAAATACTGCAAAGCATTCTGTCTGATGCCCTAACAACTCTGCCAGTTCACTGCCTTTAATTATTGATGCACCCAGTACGCACTATAAAGTGGATGGTGTTAGGAAGGGCATCTAACCATAGAAACCAGACCAAAGATATTTGAGCATGATGTAGTCCTCCAACTCATCAGATCCTATCAAACTGTCTGACTCATGCCTGCATGGAACATGGATGTTAAATAGCAATGATGATTATAAACTGTATATTTGATACTTTCAAATGTACAGTAAAGTACACCTTTATGAGCAGGATAAGTTTTAATCACCACTGTGATATACTAATAGACTTAGACATATGTAAATGAGTGTATTTTTCTCCCCCCATCTCTCTCTCTCTCTCTCTCTGTAGTATTGCACATAAACCCATAAACACATCACAGTAATTGGTGCATTGGCCAGTGCACATATTGTTACTAGAACAAGGATTCCCAGTCAGATATTTTCTCACTTTGAGCATTCCCTTATCATCATCATCATCATCATCGTTTAACGTCCGCTTTACATAAATGTGTATAATATGTTTGTAAGTATATTTTTGTGTATAAAAATATTCTGACTATATTTATATTTTTATATTCTTGTTTCAGTGTAACAACATTCCTGTTGAATTAAGGTATTTCCTTCCCGTGAAGAGTGTCTATTTGGAACAGATTGAACAAGCTGTTGGATTACAGGACTCTTTGTGAAGATGTCTCCATCACCCCCTCCCCCCTGTTCTATCTCCCTCTCTTTCTCTCTTTTAAACTGTCTTTCTAAATGTCTGTCTATCTCTAACAACAACTGCTTTAGCTCTTATTGTCTGCAAAATGTTCATCACAGAATGAAATTAAAGATCTCACCTAACATCTATCAGTTCATTGTTAAAGTATTCAGTGTAACCATGTTTCAACTGCTGAAAAGAACTCCTTCATCATAGTTACCATTTCATCACACTTGTTTCCACTTCATTCTCTATTACTTTGAGATAATTTACCTGCATATTTGCTAATTGCAGGTATCTTAAAATGCCATTATCTAAAGCTGCTAATATCTTTACAACATACCTATTCTACTGTACACTGGGTTAATTGAAAATTGTTTTAAGTAAAACAGTTTCATACAATTTAAACTTTATACTCCTTTGCATAATAGTATCATAAATTGATTTCTTCATAGACTGAATCTTCTCTCCATTTTAACTCTAAGATTACATAATTTTACTGTAGATTTTAAAATACTTGCCAATTTAATCTTTACCCCCAAAATGTATAGAAACAATTAATCAAGTGGAAGCTGATGTTTACAAGTCAGTATTTACTAACTTGGAGACATCTAATGAAGCTAGCAAGTTTTATTTATGAAATGCAAACAAAAGTCTATTTTTGCATCTTTGTAGAGTCTATTTGTGGCATCTAAAATATGTTTATTTTAATTTTTTTTTTTTTTTCTATGTAAAAACATGTTTATGTAAAATTTTTCTTTTGAAAAATTTGCAAACCAATCATATGACTTGCTTCTAACATAAGCATAAGGCCAGAAATTTGGATGGGGTGGGGGTGGGGGTGTCAATTAAATTCAACCCAGTACTTAACTGGTACTTTATTTTATTGACTTCAGAACTGATGAAAGGCAAAATTGAGTTCAGCAGAATTTTAAATCAGAATGTAAAGAACTGAAATAACTACTACAAGGCATTTTGTCTGAGTTCATTATTAAGCCAATCCAATATGTTTTAGTTATAATAATAATAATAATAATAATTGGTAGTGTTATTATGTACCCGTTTAGTCTTGGTGTAAAAAAAAGGGCTACAGCAAATATTTTGCTCAATACCACAGATCTGCTTACCAGTTGCTTGATCTTAATTAGCTGAGCATGTCCCTAAGTGGCTGATGATATGTGCATCTCTGATCATGAGCAGGAATAATTGGGGAACATCATAGCCATGTGTTGAGAGGAATCTGTTGGGGATTGAATAATTCTCCTTTGGAAACATGGTTGTTTCATTTGTCTTTGTTAAACAATCTTTATTCAAAGACCTTTTAAGTGGGGTGGGCTACTTGACCTGAAGAAAATTCTAATTTGGTCCCATCTGCAAGCTCACACACTGTTTATCTTGATATGAAGTCACCATATTGTGCACATATGATTGTGATGCATGTACCTGGTGTGCCCTTATCAGACAGGTAATAATGATGGGTATATTGGGCTTCATATATTTGTACCCCAGCTTTGATAGTATGCACTGCTTTTTCATTCAGTAATAATAAAGATGATGATGACCTTTTAAAATTTTGACAAAATGTTGTCACACATTTTGTAGAAAGTTGATTTTATTAAGTGAAGACAACCATAGGTTAGATCTGAACTCAAACATAAAGGTACATAACTAAAAACCTCATATTCAATCCCTTGTATGTCAAGTAGTAGTAGGGCTAATTGAACAATCCTTGTCTATGAAATTTCTGGCTTTGTATCTCTGTTAAAAACAAGAAGGAATATAGTGCATCCATATGAAATACCAATAGATTAATACTAATATTTGCCAATTTTCATTTACCATAACATCATTTGAATTATTATTGTTTAGCATATCAGCATTTGGGACATTAGTATTCAGGGTTTACCTAATGAACTTTACTTCTCTATTCTGCTTGTTCTCAATGTCTTCTCTCCTCCACATCAACACTTTCTCATATCAATGTTATGATTGCTTCTGTTACAATTTTAGTATCAACACAGAAGCTATTCAGCCAGAGACCTGGATTTTTTTAACTTTATCTACACGTTTGGCATATAAGCAAACCCTGTAAATTTGTTTTGTATTGCACCCTTTACATAAGAAAGGCATTTGAAATTTAATGTATTTTCCATTGTTCATCAAATCTGTTCTTGACTTGGCAGCCTCTTTTGGTTATTGGTTACACATTGAAAAACTATTTATGAATATTGTAAAGGATTTAATTGAACCTTACAGTCAGTAACCATTTGTTGATTCTGTGATTTCTATTATATTTCAATTTGAAAACAAAATTTAATGCTTATTTCTAGTGTGATATTATTAGTTGTTTAATGAAGAAGAGTTCAAACTACATGGTTACTTAACCAAACTTCTTTTCCTCTACTACATGAGGTTCAAAAAAATTCAACTTTTCAGTAACAAGACAAAAGCAAAACAGCTCTTTGACTGAATTTTTTAACAATGTTCTGTTATGTTACATTTTTTTTCCCTTTCTCTAACATATTTGCAATATGTCTTCCTGACTAATGATTCCTACTAAAATTTTGAAGAAGAAAAAAAAACTTATTTTCAAGGACTTGACTTTCTTGAATATTACAGTGGATGGATTTATTTTTATGCGTCTTTGTTTTTATGAATTACATGTGTTTTTACATACATGCACGCACACGCACACACATACACAACACGTGTTGCATCATATCACACATATGGATGCGTTTATAGATGTCAGAAGATACAATAATTAAATTTTAACAAAACTGACTCTCCATCACAGTAATAAACTGGTATATGCATATGTGTACTTATACATATAGGGGCATAGACAGACAAATGTACAGTTTGTACACGTTCCATGTCATATACATACATTTCATACAGGTACATACACACACACACACACACACACACACACACACACGTGTGTATATGCATATATATGTATAATGTATCAATAATGTGTGTGTATATATATATATATACATGTATGTAATGTATCAATAATAATATATATGTATATACATATATATAATGTATATAACATATATGTAATGTATATAATACATATATGTATTGTATATAATATACATATATATAATGTATATATTTATATGTGTGTGTGTATAAATAAATAAACTGCCTACCTTATGTAGGCTAAAGAAATTTGCAATATATATTAAAAAAAAAATCTTCAGGTTAAAAAAGGTTCTATAAATGGAAATAAATAAATATTTAAAATAATTTTGTATTGTTTGTATTTTGTACACTTACATTACAGAGTTTACTAAGTTGATATATCAGTCTAATTACACAAGAGTCAACAGTTCAATTTGTGTCACTGGTTTTGTATTGCCTTTGGTCAAGGCATTTAATTCTCTCTGGTACAATCCCAGCAACTGTAAATGGGTGTTATGAAAATGGTTTGTTTTAATGGTGTAAGCAATAGGGCAATATAAAGTAACCAATTGGTTAATATGATGTGTTCATTTAATTGTATCTCATAACTAAATAAGTGGAATAAAAGTGAATAAGCTATTGATTGAATTACCAGCTCTTGGACTGTTCAAATCTACTCCAGGTATTTATGATATGTGTCCTGGTAAGACCATTTATTCTACATCCTTTGGTCATCTAGTTGATATATACATACACGAAGAGGTGCTGAAAAGTTCCTGGCGTTTGGTAAAAGAAAATACAAGAGAATCAGTTAATTACAATTGTATTTAAGATATTCCCCTCTTAGATTCACACACTTATTGCAGTGGTCGTTCTATTTTTCTAGGCATTGTAAAATAACTCAACTCAGAAGATTGGGTCTCTAACCAAGCCCTTCGCAATGCCCTTAAAGCCAGGAACTTTTTTTGTGCTCCCTCATATATATATATATATATATATATATATATATATATATTTTGTTTCAGCTCAGAGCTGCGGCCATGCTGATGCACCGCCATTTTGTGCTACACTGTTATTACGACGAACCTCGTCTAATATGTGGCACTTGGTGAAGAATGGAGTTTGATACAGCTACTCTCATTTGCACCTCTTGCCGTGAGGTAGGTTCATCTGGGACTCTTGACAGGAAGATGTCCAGCTTTGATTTAAAAACCGCTACATCTACTTTGTGCAAGTTCCTCAGACTCTTTAGGAGAATATTAAAAAGCTGTGGGCCCTTCAAACCCAGGCTGTTGCAGAAGCTGGTCCTGAAGCGTGATGGCATTGCTGGGATCTTTGGCACTATGCAGTGTCGTCCCGTTCTAGCATTGGTGTAGCTTACAATGCCCAAATTTCGCACAATTCCTTCCAGGATCTTCCAGACATATATTACTGGATACCTCTCCTGTCTTCTCTCCAGGGAGTAGAGTCTCAGCTGTTTCAACCTTTCCCAGTAGCTGAGCTGTTGCAAAGAGACGATCTTCTTTGTGAAACTTCTCTGGATTGCTTCAAGGTCCGCTGTTAATTTTACACTGGTGGGTGACCATAGCTGTGAGCAGTAATCCAGGCGACTGAGGACAAATGTCCGCCAGAGGACCATCATGGTTTCCTTATATCTGGTTCTGAATGTTCTTAGGATCCACCCAGCCAGTCGTCTGCACTTTGTCGTCATCCTGGTAATGTGCACTTGGAAAGAGGTATCATCACTCATGTCGATACCCAGGTCCCTCACAGACTTAGGCTCTGGGATTGAAATTCCCTGTGGACCGGTGTATCCTGTAAGTTTAATATTCAGTTTTGGATGCTGGTAGCGCAGGGCCTGGAATTTTTCAGCATTAAACTGCATATTATTATCCTCAGCCCATCTGTAGAATGAGTCCAACTCCTGCTGCAGGTGTGCAACATCGCTGGTTTTCTGTATTTTCTGCAAGACTTTCGTATCGTCTGCATAGCTGGCTAGAGTGGCTATCCGGGCATTTGAGGGCATATCTGAGAGGGCCACTCAGAGGTATCATCACTCATGTCAATACCCAGGTCCCTCACAGACTTAGGCTCTGGGATTGAAATACCCTGTGGACCGGTGTATCCTGTAAGTTTAATATTCGGTTTTGGATATATATATATATATATAAATAATATATATATATATATACCCTCAGGGTTGGCACTCTCAACATAGGCACACTGAAAGGTAGGTCTGGTGAGATTGTTGAGATGCTTGAACGGAGACGTGTGGATATATGTTGCATCCAAGAAGTATGGTGGAGAGGCAGTTCTGCTAGGTTCCTCACAGGCAAAGGACACAGGTACAAGATTTTTGGGGCAGGAAACACTGATGGGGTTGGAGGCGTGGGTATACTTCTTGCTGAAAAATTGGCAGATAAGGTACTTGAGGTAATCAGAGTAAGTGACAGAATACTTAAGATTAGAATAGTGCTTCATCATGGACTAGCAACCATTATATCAGCCTATGCCCCTCAGCCAGGGCTACCCGATGAACAGAAAGACCAATTCTATGACGCCTTACTGCAGACTACCTCGTTGACGAACGACAGAGACCTTCTCTTTGTGGCTGGTGATTTCAATGGGCATGTTGGAAAACATGCTGGGGGCTTCCATGGCGTATATGGAGGCTATGGCTATGGTTCCCGCAACGAGGAGGGAACCAGGCTCCTGGAGTTCTGCGACGCAAATGATCTCATGGTTTGCAACACTAACTTCAGGAAACCTACCAGCCACCTTGTCACCTACCGATCGGGTTGACATACCAGCCAAATTGACTACATCCTTGCCAGGAAAAGGGAAAGATGGCTGCTTATAAATGCCAAAACCTTCCCAGGCGAAGAATGTACTCCACAACATAGACTGGTAGTTAGTGATTTTAGGATCAGGACTAAGAGGACGACCAACATGGAGAAGAAGGTTCTGGAAGCTTAAAGATCCTGCAAATGGACAGAGATTTAGGGACATATTACTTGAAGCCTTTGACGAAGTAGAAGGGGATAGAGCATCACAGGGGGTAGAAGACAACTGGACGTTTCTAAGGGACAACCTGCTGAGAGCCACTGACCAGATCTGTGGCTGGTGCAAAGTCCCCTCTCGACCTAGAATAACGTGGTGGTGGAACAATGTTGTAGACAGGGCTATTAGAGAAAAGAGACAGGCTTGGAAGGACTGGAAAAATGGGGGTAGCAGGGAATTGTATCAGACTGCCAAAAGAGAAGCTAGGAGACAGGTTTATTTAGCCAGAGGGGAAGCAGATAATAAAAAATTTGCCAATGTTCTGCGCCATGAGGACCAAAGACTTAGGGTATTTCGTGTTGCCAGACAGTGTGTGAGAGAGAATCGTGATGTGGTAGGAGAGAAATGTGTTCGCATGGATGATGGTTCACTTGCGCTAAATGAGGATGCAAAGAGAGAGGTGTGGAGATGCCACTATGAAAGGTTGCTGAATGAAGAAAATGAATGGGATAAAGAGAGTCTGCCGAATGTCGACCCAACAGAGGGACCAGCTATCTGAGTTGACAGTTCCTTGGTAATTGAGGCAATTAGAAGCATGAAGACAGGGAAAGCCCCAGGCTCATCAGGAATTACTGCAGAGATGCTCAAAATATCTGGCAGTGTCGGCTATAGCCTAGTCACCCGTATAGTTAACCAGGTGATACACGAAGGAGTCATACCCAATGACTGGTGTAGCAGCATAATAGTCAACTGCTACAAAGGTAAAGGAGACGCCCTAGATACAAATAATTACAGAGGTATCAAGCTGTTGGATCAGGTAATGAAGGTTACGGAGAGGGTCATAGCCCAACTAATTAGAGAGAGAGTTAGTTTAGATGAGATGCAGTTTGGATTCGTGCCAGGGAAAAGCACCACTGATGCCATATTCCTGGTAAGACAGCTGCAGGAGAAATATCTAGCCAAAGATAAGCCCCTGTACCTGGCTTTCGTTGACATGGAGAAAGCTTTCGACAGGATCCCCCGATCCCTTATCTGGTGGTCAATGAGGAAACTAGGTATAGATGAATGGTTAGTGAGATCTGTGCAAGCTATGTACAGGGACGCTGCTAGTAAGGTGAGGGTTGGCAATGAGTACAGTGAAGAATTCCGGGTAGAGGTAGGGGTCCACCAAGGTTCAGCCCTCAGCCCCCTCCTATTTATCGTAGTCCTCCAGGCAATAACGGAGGAATTCAAGACAGGATACCCCTGGGAGCTCCTCTATGCTGATGACCTTGCTCTAATTGCTGAGTCACTATCAGAACTGGAGAGGTTTCAGGTGTGGAAGCAAGGATTAGAATCGAAGGGCCTTAGAGTCAACCTAGCTAAAACCAAAGTCCTAATAAGTAGGAAGGTAGACAAGTCACAAACGCCTTCAGGTAGATGGCCTTGCTCAATCTGTAGGAAAGGCGTAGGTAGAAACTCTATAAGATGCACCAAGTGTATGCTATGGACACATAAGAGATGCAGCAATGTCAAAGGAAGGCTAACTAGGAAGATAGTTTTTGTATGTGGCAGATGCTCAGGAGCAATAAACACTGAAAATGCTCTGAGACCAACTTCCGTCACTTTCCAGGGAGAAAAACTAGAAATAGTTGATAGCTTCCGTTACCTAGGTGACCAAGTCAGTAGTGGGGGCGGGTATGTTGAAAGTGTAACTGCTAGAGTAAGAATAGCTTGGGCAAAGTTCAGAGAGCTCTTACCTCTGCTAGGGAGAAAAGGCCTCTCGCTCAGAGTAAAAAGTAGACTGTATGATGCTTGTGTACGAACAGCCATGCTACATGGCAGTAAAACATGGGCCGTGACTGCTGAGGATATGCGTAAGCTCGCAAGAAATGAAGCCAGTATGCTCCGTTGGATGTGTAATGTCAGTGTTCATACTCGACAGTGTAAGTAACTTGAGAGAGAAGTTGGACCTAAGAAGCATCAGTTGCGGTGTGCAAGAGAGACGTTTGCGCTGGTATGGCCATGTGGCGAGAATGGATGAAAATAGTTGTGTGAAAAAGTGCCACACCCTAGCTGTCGAGGGAATCTGTGGAAGAGGTAGACCCAGGAAAACCTGGGATGAGGTGGTGAAGCATGACCTTCGAACTTTAGGTCTCACCGAGAAAATGACTAGAGACCGAGACCTTTGGAAGTATGCTGTGCATGAGAAGACCCGGCAGGACAAGTGAGACCATCACCCATGGCCTCAGTCCACTTATGCATACCTTTCCTTCTTGGGACACAAAACCCTACATGTGAAGACCTGTTGAGGCAAGTGAAAATCAAAAAATCAAAAAATGGAAAAAACCAAAAATCAAAATTGATCAACATGAATGGAAATTGTCGCTGTGATATCAGTGCTGGTGGCACATAAGAGAACCATCCGAACGTGGCCGTTGCCAGTGCCATCCTGACTGGCTTCCATGCCAGTGGTGCGTAAAAAGCACCATCCGATCATGGCCGTTGCCAGCCCCGCCTGGCCTCCGTGCCAGGGCACGTAAAATGCACCATCCAACCGTGGCCGTTTGCCAGACTTGTCTGGCACCTGTGCAGGTGACACGTAAAAGGCACCCACTACACTCATGGAGTGGTTGGCGTTAGGAAGGGCATCCAGCCATAGAAACATTGCCAGATCAGTCTGGGCCTGGTGCATCCTTCTGGCTTCCCAGACCCCAGTTGCACTGTCCAACCCATGCCAGCATGGAAAGCAGACGCTAAACGATGATGATGATGATGATGATATATATATATATATATATATATATAAATAATATATATATAAATAATATGCAGGTTGTAGCCTAGTGTTTCAATATGAAATCTGCCAAATGCAAGCTTTCTTTTCAGGTACATGACACGGCTGTCCCTCGTCCCAGGGTCTCAGCGGCCCACACCTCCCACACCCTCAGAGTTGGCACACTCAATGTTGGCACATTGAAAGGTAGATCTGGAGAGATTGTTGAGCTGCTTGAACGGAGACGTGTGGATTTATGCTGCATCCAGGAAGTAAGGTGGAGAGGAGGTTCCGCTAGGCTCCTCACAGGCAAGGAACACAGGTACAAGATTTTCTGGGCAGGGAACACTGACGGGGTCAGGTGCGTGGGTATACTTCTTGCGGAGAAATGGGTAGATAAGGTAATCGAGGTAGTCAGAGTAAGTGATAGAGTACTTAAGATTAGATTAGTGCTTCACCATAGGTCAGCTACCATCATCTCGGCATATGCCCCTCAACCAGGGCTACCGGAAGGGCAGAAAGACCAATTCTACGATACCCTATTGCAGACTACCTCGTTGACAAATGACAGTGACCTTCTCTTTGTGGCAGGTGATTTCAATGGACATGTTGGACGGCATGTCGGGGGCTTCCATGGCGTTCATGGAGGCAACGGTTTTGGCTCTCGAAATGAGGAGGGAACCAGGCTGCTGGAGTTCTGCGATGCAAATGACCTTATGGTTTGCAATACCAACTTCAGGAAACCCATCTCTCACCTAGTCACCTACCGTTCTGGCAGACACACTAGTCAGATTGACTACATCCTCGCCAGAAAGAGGGAAAGAGGGCTGCTTATAAATGCCAAAACCTTTCCAGGTGAAGAATGTACTCCTCAACATAGATTAGTAGTTAGCAACATCAGGATCAGAGCTAAATGGTTGCCCAGAAGAAGACCAGCTTGGAGGAGAAGGGTCTAGAAGCTTAAGGATCCTGCAAATGGACAGAGATTTAGAGACATACTACTCGAAGCCTTTGACGAAATAGAAGGGGATATAGCTTCACTTAATGTGGAAGACAACTGGAGATTTCTACGGGACAATCTGCTGACAGCCACTGACCAGATCTGTGGATGGAGCAAAGTCCCATCTCGACCCAGAGTAACGTGGTGGTGGAACAAGGTGGTTGACAGGGCTATTAGACAAAAGAAACAGGCTTGGAGGGACTGGAAGAACGGTGGTAGCAGGGAATTGTATCAGACAGCCAGAAGGGAAGCTAGGAGACAGGTGTATTTAGCCAGAGGGGAAGCGGATAAGAAAAAATTTGCCAATGTTCTGCACCGTGAGGATGAAAGACTTGAGGTATTTCGTGTTGCAAGACAGTGTGTGAGAGAGAATCATGATGTGGTAGGAGAGAAATGTGTCCGCATGGATGATGGTTCACTTGCGCTAAATGAGGATGCAAAGAGAGAGGTTTGGAGATGCCACTATGAAAGGTTGCTGAATAAAGAAAATGAATGGGATAAAGAGAGTCTGCCAAATGTCAACCCAACAGAGGGACCAGCCATCCAAGTTGACAGTTCCAAGGTAGTTAAGGCAATTAGAAGCATGAAGACAGGGAAAGCCCCAGGCTCATCAGGAATTACTGCAGAGATGCTCAAAATATCTGGCAGTGTCGGCTATAGCATAGTCACCCGTATAGTTAACCAGGTGATACACGAAGGAGTCATACCCAATGACTGGTGTAGCAGCATACTAGTCAACTGCTACAAAGGTAAAGGAGACGCCTAGATACAAATAATTACAGAGGTATCAAGCTGTTGATCAGGTAATGAAGGTTACAGAGAGGGTCATAGCCCAACTGATTAGGGAGAGAGTCAACTTGGACGAGATGCAGTTTGGTTTCATGCCAGGGAAAAGCACCACTGATGCCATATTTCTGGTGAGACAGCTGCAGGAGAAATACCTAGCCAAAGATAAGCCCCTGTACCTGGCTTTGGTTGACATGGAGAAAGCCTTTGACAGGGTCCCCCGATCCCTTATCTGGTGGTCAATAAGGAAACTAGGGATAGATGAATGGCTGGTGAGGGCTGTGCAAGCCATGTACAGGGATGCCGTAAGTAAGGTTAGGTTTGGCAACATGTACACAGAAGAATTCAAAGTAGAGGTTGGGGTCCACCAGGGTTCAGTACTCAGCCCCCTCCTATTTATCATAGTCCTCCAGGCAATTACGGAGGAAATCAAGACAGGTTGCCCCTGGGAGATCCTATATGCTGACGACCTTGCTATAATTGCTGAGTTATTATCAGAACTGGAGGAGAAGTTCCAGGTGTGGAAGGAGGGTCTAGAATCGAGGGGCCTTAGAGTCAACCTAGCTAAAACCAAAGTACTAATAAGTAGGAAGGTAGACAATCCACAAATGTCTTCAGGAAGATGGCCTTGCTCAATCTGTAGAAAAGGTGTAGGTAGAAACTCTATAAGATATACCCAGTATAAGCTATGGACACATAAGAGGTGCAGCAATGTCAAAGGAAGGCTAACTGGGAAGATAGTTTTTGTATGTGGCAGATGCTCGGGAGCATTAACCTCTGAAAATCTGCAGAAAACAACTTCCGTCACTTTCCAGGGGGAAAAACTAGAAGTAGTTGATAGCTTCCGTTATCTTGGAGACCAAGTCAGTAGTGGGGGTGGGTGTGGTGAAAGTGTAACGGCTAGAGTAAAAATAGCCTGGTGACTAAAGGCCTCTCGCTCAGAGTAAAAGGTAGACTGTATGATGCATGTGTACAAACAGCCATGCTACATGGCAGTGAAACATGGGCCGTGACTGCTGAGGACATGCGTAAGCTCGCGAGAAATGAAGCCAGTATGCTCCGATGGATGTGTAATGTCAGTGTTCATGCTCGACAGAGCGTTAGTACCCTGAGAGAAATGTTGGACTTAAGGAGCATCAGTTGTGGTGTGCAAGAGAGACGATTGTGCTGGTATGGTCATGTGGCGAGAATGGATGAAGATAGGTGTGTGAAAAAGTGCCAATCCCTTGCAGTGGAGGGAACCCGTGGAAGAGGTAGATCCAGGAAAACTTGGGCTGAGGTGGTGAAGCACGACCTTCGAACTTTAAGTCTCACTGAGGAAATGACCTGCGACCAAGACTTTTGGAAATATGCTGTGCGTGAAAAGACCAGGCAGGACAAGTGAGTCCAGCCCACTTATGCATGCCTTTCCTCCCTTGGACACACAAAGACCTGTTGAG
Source organism: Octopus sinensis (assembly GCF_006345805.1). Taxonomy (NCBI): domain Eukaryota; kingdom Metazoa; phylum Mollusca; class Cephalopoda; order Octopoda; family Octopodidae; genus Octopus; species Octopus sinensis. Next base: position 140,329,955 of record NC_042999.1, read on the forward strand.
GCAAGCGAAGTCGATATCGAACCTCATCCGATGACAGGCACCTATGCCTACCAAGACTACGTGGGATCCACGGGACTATCACTCAGACGTAGATGCACACTGCATCGACAACAGATTGCATTCCCAGAATACAGAATGATACCTTTTAGTGATCACCTTGAGAAATGCGCAAAGCAACTACTACCACAATTTTTAATCTTTCCATTTTACCAATGTGCTATAGGAACACCAACACAAATTAGACTAAACAAGGAAACATTCTTCATTGAAAAGTACAAGCCCAGACTTAACCATTCCAACATACTTATACAGAGAAATTCACCCCAAAGGAAAGGCAAAAAATTTTAAGCGATTATCTCCCTTACACCAGAAGAAATCACTTATTACCTCCCCTTATCTAGAACTCTCTTCAACATAAACATAACGACGTAAGAAATTTGAAAAGCTAAACGCGAAACCGGTCATTTCTTCTAAACTATGTTATTGTAAGAAAAAAATTTATAATATTCTTCAGACATATTGACTCAAATATATATTTTTTTAACCTTCTGTAGTCTTTTCACTTTTTACTATTTTCTATATATTCAACCACGTGCTTTCACAAACCAACTTTCTCATCTATATATATATATATATATATATATAATATTGTAACGGAATCCCACCTGCCGTCGCTCAAACTCTTCGGGAAAAACCCGGGACCCTACCAAGTTGAGCGACGACGATTCACCGGCCCAATCGATCGGCAAACTCGCCACAGAACTCAGAGGGAGAGAAGAGAACTCGGTGGGGGAAAAGCGGCAGCAAACACGGCAGCCGGCGACTGGAGATAACAACAACAACAGTAGGAAGAGACACAAAGAGAGACGGCGAAAGGCAATTTGGCTTACATTTAACAACAGTTTATACAATTATTACAACATCAAATAAATCAAAGATACATCAGGTATACATTAAAGAAAACAACAAATCAAATTAAAGCATGCAGATACAGTTCAATACATTTCAGATCAATTAAAGTTCACGATACAGTTCAAAGTTCTTTAAAGTCTTTCTCCTTCTTCTTTTCTTTTCCACAACTCTTTTACTTAATTCACAATGTCTTTACACAGTTCTTTCTTTTTCCTCTTTCCTTCCTTCACATATCAATTCTTTTACATTTCAACATCAATACAACAATCAAACACATACCGTACAACAGCCAATGCCTTACACCGTCGTCCCTCTTTCCTAGCTCTGTAATACTATCTGTCTGTCTTCCTCCACGCTGTCGCCGCCTCACGCCGTAATCCTATCTGCCTGTCTTCCTCTTTCCGTTCACCGTCACTCTCTCCCTGTCATCCCTCAGATTGTCTGTCTGTCTTTCTCAACTGACCGCCTCCTCCGGCGTCTTTTGCTGTCTCAGCAGAACTCCTCAACTGCCCTGTTACCAACTCACTGTCTCCGGCCGAACTGTTCCAACCTCACAGCTCGTCGCATTTTAAAGGGTAGCTTCCTCGACCCTTCTCTGACCGGAAAAAGGGTAGAGGTCTTTCCGAAAGCCATTACTCTTTCGTGAATCTGACAGAACAAAGGACAATAACTTTAGATTCCAGACTTTCAGACTACAAACGAGCAAAGTAGGTCATAGCAGTTGTTTCCTAGTTGACCTACTCATATCAATATATATAACATATATATATATATATATAATATATATATATACATATATCATCATCATCGTCGTTTAATGTCCGTTCTCCATGCTAGCATGGGTTGGACGGTTCGACCGGGGTTCTGGGAAGCCAGAAGGCTGCACCAGGCTCCAGTCTAATCTGGCAATGTTTCTACAGCTGGATGCCCTTCCTAACGCCAACCACTCCGTGAGTGTAGTGGGTGCTTTTTACGTGCCACCTGCACAGGTGCCAGGCGGGGCTGGCAACGGCCACGGTCAGATTGGTGTATTTTATGTGCCACCGGCACGGAAGCCAGTCGAGGCGGTGCTGGCATCGGCCACGAGTCGGATAGTGCTTTTTACGTACCACCAGACCAGGGATCCTGGCTGGTTCAATTCGATTTCGATTTCGCTTGCCCCAACATGTCTTCACAAGCAAAGGGGTTTGGCATGGGTGCCTGTCGTACGGTCGCATTGGAGTATTTTACGTGCCACGGCCACGAGTCGGATAGTGCTTTTTACGTACCACCAGGCCAGGGATCTTTGCTGGTTCAATTCGGTTTCGATTTCGATTTCGCTTGCCCCAACATGTTCTTCGCAAGCATGGGGGGTTGGCATGGGTGTCTGTCGTCGGATGAGGTTCTATATCGACTTCGCTTGCCTCAACCGGTCTGTGTGTCCAAGGGAGGAAAGGCATTCATAAGTGGGCTGGGCTCACTTGTCCTGCCTGGTCTTCTCACGTACAGAATATTTCCAAAGGTCTCGGTCTCTGGTCATTTCCTCAGTGAGGCCTAAAGTTCGAAGGTCGTGCTTCACCACCTCGTCCCGGTTTTCCTGGGTCTACCTCTTCCACGGGTTCCCTCAACTGCTAGGGATGGCACTTTCTCACACACCTATCTTCATCCATTCTCGCCACATGACCATACCAGCGCAATCGTCTCTCTTGCACACCACAACTGATGCTTCTTAGGTACAACATTTCTCTCAAGGTGCTAACGCTCTGTCGAGTATGTACACTGACATTACACATCCATTACACATATATATATAATATATATATATATATAATATATATATATATATATAATATATATATATATATATAATATATATATATATATATTATATTATATGATGTTAAACGATGATGATGATGATGATGATAGCCCCCTCGATCTGTCTCTTTCTTCTCCTCCCTTGTCCACCTTCTCTCTCTTTTCATCTGTCCCTTTCTCCTGTCTTTTGTTCTCACGTGACCGCTAGCCGCTGTTGAGCGCTCTTTTCGTTTTCAGCAGTCGCAGAAGCAACACGTATTTGTTCGTCTCCCCGTGGCCATTAGGCATAACTTCACAAGCCAGCCCCATACTCAACTCGTCCTGTCGAAAGACCCTTGTCCTACGTCCTGGTTTTGTTTTGTTGTTTATTTTTTATTTTTACCGTTATTGTTTTTACGTTTTTGTATTCTTATTGGTGTCACGTATTCTGTATTTTGTTTGTGTGTACTTCGTTCGTTTTCCGTCCTTTCGTTGTATACATTCGAAGCGTTCTTCCAGGGGATCTAATGCGCTTGGCTTAGATTTCCCTTGGCGGGCTGGCCATATCGGAGCAATCTCAAGATTAATCAGCCGAAATTGCTAAGATGATCTGGTCTTGACTGATGACTGAGGGCTTCGAATGTCCCATCCTGTGGTTCTTGTGTCGTCTCTGTGGTGTTTCATGTTCTTGTCCATGTCTGTAATTATTTTTACTGTTTACCTATATATATATATATGTATATATAATATATATATATATATATATATATTATATATATATATATATATTTTTTTTTTTTTTTTTTCTAGTTCAGCTCAGAGCCGTGGCCATGCTGATGCACCGCCGTTTTTTTTTTCTTTTCTTTTTTCTTTTTCTGTTTAGATATGAAAGAAACACTACGTTAAGGGCCTCAGCTAACCTTTGGAGAACATCCATATTTGCTGCGAATTTAAATGAAAAGAAGTGAAATAGAAGCAGAGCTTGTATTATTGGCCCAATGAACTTCTCGGAATACAAAGCTTGTCAACCCACAAGTTCACATTAAGAATCTTGAAAATTTAGAAATAGATTTAACATCGTTAGGAACCTTATACCGTGTCCCTTTGGAGTACGTAATTTATTAATTTTAAAGTGTTTGTTTTATTCGACGATAATCTATCAATGACAAGGCTTCCCTTTTAAAGGAGTTTTAAGAAATTTAGCTGCCATTTTATAGGTCAAATGTTTGTTCTTGAGCCAAGAATATGGTGTTTCTTAGACTTTCATTTAATTTCCTTTACTGGACAATATATATATATATTATATATATGAGGGGCATTCAATAAGTAATGCCCCTGACCCACTTCCCATAGCAGTAGAGCAACGAAACTTGGCACAGTTATTAGTCTTTTTCTACATAGGAACCACCCAGCGTTACGCATTTCTCCCATCGTTTGATGCGGCTCTGGAGACCGTTTTTGTAGAAGAACACAGCTTGGTCCTCCAACCTCAACGTGACTTCAGAAATCAAGGCTGCATCATCTGGGAAACGCTTTCCTTTCAAAAACAACTTCATGATTGGGAAGAGGTGAAAATCAGAGGGTACAAGGTCAGGAAAGTAGGGGGGATGGAGAGGAGATCATAGCCATACACCTGTGCTTCTGATCTGGCGACAAGCGAGTTGTGGACCGGAGCGTTTCTTTCCTGAGAGATCTTACTGCATGCAATCAAGCCCTATGCATAGCACCTGTGGAAGCTCACCTCAACCTTGATATAGAGGACGCAGAAGTACACATACCAAACTATGCCATACTGCGAATAGACAGAAGGGAAAGGAGCCATGGTGGAGTTGCTGTATACATCCGAGA